>NW_026592118.1:16708798-16754311 GCF_907164565.1 Psammomys obesus
TATCTATCTATCTATCTATCTATCTATCTATCTATCTATCTATCTATTATCTCCAAAATTTTTAAGGGTACCTGGCATAGGATGATAACTTGGGAGAGTGAGGCAGAAGACTGAGTTCTAGTCCTATCATTTACTAGGAATTTGACTTAGTACAAGGATGTGATCAGATTCCCTAAAATTATGAAAAAACATAATACTAATTTATGAATATCTGGAAAATAACTAATATTGAGATAATATAGGTGAGAAGGCCTGTGAGCTGCACAATTTTATGCAGAGATGGTTGCTATTCCTCTACTTATCATTCGTCCTTGACAGTATCCTTCTGTAAAACTAGGGTGGCCCAGTTAAGATATTCCCACCACAGTCATAAGCAAATGATTGTAGAAGTGATTGATTCTGAGTGTTCAAGTAAAAGGCAGGAAGGTGACAGATGCCACTTTACTCTAAGGCTGTCACTAACTTTAATCACAATTGACAACCCTCAGTCCCAAGGCTCTTAATCTTTCTCTCTGCTCTTCTGGTCTTCTCTAAGAAAAAGGAACTAGTTCTCTTCAGGTTTAAAGAGCACTTATGTGGTAATTAATATTATCTCTTTTTGTTACTTAGTATAAGAACTAAGAACAATTTGTGGTTCTTAGCAATACTGCCTTTAAATAGTTATGCATGGTATCTACTCCATAGATTTTTCAAATCATCAAACAAGCAACTGATAAAGATACTGCACTGTTTTTTTTTTTTGTTGTTGTTGTTTTTTAATTGGGGGAAAACAGATTTGTGAAGGAAAAAGAGGAGAGCTCAATTATTGCAAAACAGTCTAACTCCTTGACAACATTCAATCGCCCACTTTAGAAACTATATAAATGCCTAGATGATGCGACGTGTCAAAAACTGCGGTAGCTGGTGGCACATGCAAACATGTGCTTGCTTAGGTGGAAATGGTCGAGACAGGTTATTTATAGACTGCGCTGTATGCATGTCGTTTACATGTTGTGAAACAAAATATGAGCCTCCTGGAATGTGTCATCTCACAGTGTTCCAAGTCATATTCTAAGAGCACAGACAGGGACACTAGCTCTAGACACAACCTGCTTGCCTATTTAAGAGGAAGAGTTGTGAAGGAGTCACTTGATCTCAGCATCTCTTGGTTTCCTCTTTCATAAGCCAGAAATTAAAACACCACTTTTGTTTCCTCCTTTTCAGGTCTACTGTGAAAATGAGATCTTGCTGTGAAACCGCTTTTACCAAGAGAAGATTCTCTATACATATATAAGGATGTATTTCTTTGGAAAGCTGAGCAGATCTTTTCATTGCCTGGACGGTTACATTGATTCCTCGATTAGCCATTCAATTACAGCTCTATTCGAGACAGCCAGTTTTAGGTATATTGACTTAAGGTCAGATCAATGTGATGGACGAGTGCGTGACCCCTACCGCTGTGGTCTCAGGAAGTCCTGATAAGCTGACCACCGGGTTTTCATATACAGGTAAGGGAGAGTAAAGTTGGCAGAACAAGGGGGGTTTAAAGCTATTGTTATATATGAAAAAAATGTTCTAAAGTAATTTGGTTCTTTCTTAGTCATGGAGATAAATATATAGCACTGGATATCTCCTGGACGTCTCATCATTTTGGGGGAAAAAAAAGAGAGCACTCTTGACAAAGCATTATTTAAATTAAAGTTATTTTTATGCTAAGTCGCTCTACTCCCACATTCTTTGAGTCACTGTGAACTAAAGAATCTTCCTTTTCTGTGTCTCATCTGCTTTCCTTAACTACCTCCTTGGACCAGACTAGAATGAGTGGCTTCTTGATCACCTCTCTTCTTACAGTCTGCCCTAGTAAGTTAAAACTACTTGACAGCTACACCTACTGTTTTGCACTCTACCTGCAGTATCATGACCTTATTTTTGTCTTCTCCACCCAACAGATCACCACCTTGGCAAGCTGGTATCACCACTGCTCACAGCTCCTTGAAGTTCACCATTCAGGTGAAATCTCCTCCGAGTCCTCTACCCTCTTATTGAATGGATAAATTTATCTCAACTTACTCATCTTTTTTCCTACCTCTTCAAAGATAAATTGTACTGTTTCCAATGAAATCGCTGTTACCATATGCTTGTGACCTGCAAACCTCAGATTTAGTTGCTTCACTGGTGTTCTGCCTCTTCCAAGCTTTCTGTGCAACATACAGAATATTGTATCAGACTATACTGGAATTTCTTTACATTTTAGGTAGATTCTCATTGAATACAGGATAGGAATAGTTAGAGGAAAACTGGACATGATATCACAATAACTGAACTTAATACCTTCTTATTAGTGTTTCTAAGTTCCTTTTTATCAAGTCAGAGATTTTTTATAAAAGAAAAAATTTCATCAACTCTATCATACCAATTAATACAGTTTATATGAAACAAGGTAATTCTTCCTCTTAGCCAATAGGACTTCTTAAAGTTTATTTTCTGGAGCTTGTGTTAATTTTAATAGTATTAAATGTGATTACGACATAGAATTTTATTATGCTCTGTATCCCTTTTCACTGTTTTTTGCAATGGTTACAAATACCTAGTACATCTTAACATACAATTTTGGGGGTATGCTATTCAATTATTTGTCAATGTTGCCATTAACATTTAAGAAGAGTGTTTTCCTTCGGGAATGTAAGTGCACTGTGGTTGGGACAGAGGCTCAGGTGGAGAATACATACATGACCTGTGGTTGTAGCAGCGGGTGGAACATCCATCATCCACAACTGAGCACCTTGGTACACTCTCATGTCTGTCCCAAAGTGGGAAAGGCCAGGACTTAACACTCAAGAAGGTAAACCGGTAAAACGCTATTTTTTCCTAATGTTTTCTGAAGAATTTGTTAAAAGGGTTCTTCTATGCCTCTTGTTGCTCAAGAATTTTTCTTTATGCTTAAATCTAATTTCTTTTGCTAAAAATTTCTCTATTTCTATTCTTATAAAGACAAGAGTATCATTCTTTTGAAATGATTTGAAACCGTTTTTTTTTAAATTCCCACGTGGTCTCTTTAAAATGAAAGTTACGAAATTAGACTTCAGTCTGAGGAGAATTCCGTCTTGGCAGTAAAACTTGCTGTGGTTCTATTGATGTATCTTTGAGATAGCATTATTGTACATGCCAATCAATTTGGGTAGAAGTATAAAAATGAGTGCTTGGGTTATGGGAGTATAAAGGTATTATTCTAATATAAAATATTATAAATGACATTGCCAATTAAAATGACATGAAACAAACTTTAACATTAAAATACAATGTTTTAATAATGTTTTTAAGAATTTGTATTTTTTCTTCTCTCATACAATATATCCCAACTCAACTGCTGATTTCCTTCCTCTGGTTCTCCCCTGCACCTCCACTCTCCCTCAGATTCACTCCCCACACCCACCTCCCTCCATGAAAGAACAGGCCTCCTAGGGACATCAGTTGAACAGGACACAACAAGATACTATAAGATCAGGGACCTTTACATTAAGGCTGTGCAAGGCAAACCTGTAGGAGGAAAAGGGCAGTAGGTACTGAGGCCAAGTGTGGCACAATCAAAAATGTAATTGCTTGGAAATCAGAAGGTTTTGATTTTTATGCAGGTATGACAGTAACTAGTAACTATTTCTGGTTTATTTATTCAGCAAAGGTTTGCATGTGTTTAATTGCTACCAAGAGCCAGGCATTGTGTTGTAAACAGAGCATCAGATCAGAAAATCCCTAAAGCATTTTCTTCATTGAAATTCTAAGACAGAAGCCTGTGACTCAAGCTCTTGGATTATTCTTAAGTTCTGCTTTTTCTTCCTTAAAGCTCTTGGATTTTTCTGAAGTTTTCTTCCTTCCTTCCTTCCTTCCTTCCTTCCTTCCTTCCTTCCTTCCTTCCTTCCTTCCTTCCTTCCTTCCCTCCCTCCCTCCTTCCTTTTTTCCTTTCATTTATCCATCTTTCCTTCTTTCCTTCCCTTACTCCTACCACCTTTGCCGTCTATTACAGGGGCCCCTAGCTCTGCTTTCTGGTGTCACAGTAACAAACCGGGGTGGAGAAGAAAAAGAAAACCACATTATCTTATTGGATCCTAGGCTCCGTTAATCACACTTCAATTTGACTTCTGGGGAGTAGATGGGACCGTTCTAATATTTCGTGATTCCTTGGTCAGGACTGTCGTCTCAGGACCCAGGAGTTGTGAGCTGTGAAAAGCTGCACACGGTAGGTATTGTTGCCAGAAGCTTTAGAGCACCGGATACCGCCTCTGAAGCGTTCCTTGGAACTCATCAACACCCTGCAAGCTCAGTATGCTTTCTACTCACTGTCCACCAGCGCCTGGTGTTTAGTCCAGTACAGACTCTCCAGGACCATATTAGAGGCGCTTGGTGCATATTCTCAGCATCTCTTGCCTCTTACCATGTGCTCTTTGCTGTGGTTAGCCTAGACTTTGAGTTGGCCAAACACATGCCATTTTGTCTTCAGTCTCTGTGCTTTCTCTCCCCAAATTTGTTCTTATTCTTATTTTTTTTTCCCCTACCAACAAACTGAGAGCCGTCTCTGAGGCCAGCTTCAGGTTCAGACCAGCTTCAGACCACTTTATAACGACCCCATATTAGCTTACTCCCGATGGCACACTCTTCAGCTGCTGAAGCACACACGGGGTGCCTCTAGTCAGCGACTGTGTTTTAATATTCCTAGTATTCACCTGGCATCTACAACCTTCACCTGACCTACTCTTTACCTTACACACAGAGATTGAGCCTGGGAGAGGTTAAGCAACTTATGAATTCACACTGAAAATTAGGTCAGATTCAGGGACCAAATCTCAGGACTTCAGTACAAGTGTTAAGAATTTCAAGCAGTCTAGGCCATATTTTGACTTAAGAATATTTTTCAAATTATTATCTGCCAGGCTTCTGGGTAAAATATCTTCAGTTCTTGAATGTGAAAACTGAGATATGAACTGCTGCGTTGTTTTGATTGGCTAAGTTAATGGAGGGACGCAGTGAAGCAGATAATTGCGAACAGGGAAATCCATTGCAATAGCCTGGTCCATTTTTGGCAGTCATCTACAATACATTGTTTGGAAGAGGGCTTAGGGGAAGCTGAGGCTGGAGAGTGACAGGGGAGTGCATATTACAACACTGTGCGACCGTCACGACACATCATATAACACATATACGCACATGTATGGCAAAGTTAGAAGAGGTAGTTTCTGAGGTGCAGCTTTCTAAGGTGCTGTGTCTGATAAGAATGTACGTGACGTTGGGTGATTTCAGTGGTGCCACGGAGCAGCTAAATGACAGGCCTCTGGAAACTTACTCATACTTTCTACAATAGCATTCAGTGACTGCAGTATGTTATCTGTAGGCGGAGAACACCCGGTTTAAAAGCCTATCCATAAGATGATGGAATAGCCACTTCTCAAACGCGTGAAAGGCTTCTTAATCACATTTTTACCATTTCGACTCTGTGACCTGGTGCAGATGTCTAATTAAAAGCTCGCCTTACGAAGCTTTATGTTTGATTGGCACACAGGCAACAATCACTCTCTGACAGCTGTGCATTAGTCCAGTGATCTATTTACATTCCCTTTGTGCTTGGCGTTGAGTGGTGTGATGTATTTAAATCCTGGCACTTTATTTTCTTGAAAGGAAAAGAGAAAACACATTCTTAGGGAATCTAAAGCACTGATTATCTGCTGATCTGGCATGAAACAATATTGCAAATAAAAAGTATAGGCAAAGCAACAAAAAGCAGTACAGAGTTTTTTTGCTTTAAAAAAAAATAATATTGCAAAGCTCCCCAAAGCAGAGGCTTTTGAAATAACCTGGGAATTCAAAAGCATACATGGTGGGTAAATCTGTCATTTCTCTAAAAGAATGTAATGCGTTTTAAACCACAAAGTGACAAATATGTTATTGGAGGAACTGCATAAAACGCAAAACAAACGACCTTTGAAACGATCTCAAAACTCCGGAGTTTATGAGCACATGTTAAATGTTTTCTAGACTCTTCATAAGTGCTACTGTGCTTTGTCTATACACATCTGGGCCCATCCGCAACCACAGGGACTCAAGCTTCAAACAGAAGTAACCATATTGCTGAACAGGCATAATTAAAAGCTCTTCCTTCATTTACCTGTGTATCTGCGTGTGCACGTGAGCGCATGCATGGTTGTGTGTGTGTGTGTGTGTGTGTGTGTGTGTGTGTGTTATGTGTGTGTGTGGATCAGAGGACAACTTGGAAGAGTTGTTCTCTCCTTCTAAGTAGGTCCTGAGGATTATACTAAAGTGTTAGAGTTGATGGCTAGTGCCTGTACCCGCTGAGCCATCTTGCCAACTCCTTATAATTTCTGAAACAGTCCTAGCTTTTAGGGCCTGGTGCAACGCTACTTTTCATTATCGTCTCATCTTAGTCTAAGCCAGTGTATCAAGTAGCTAGAAGCTGCCTTTCCCTCTCCGCACTCCCCTCCTCCCCAGTGATGAGGTAGTTGGCTGGGGTGGACCTGCAGGCTGTCTGTGGGCACATGTCCAACAGTTTATTGTATTTTACCTGCAATTGTCAGTTGCGTGCCCCTTTGACTGAGGAAGGACTACAAAGATCAAAGGGATGGCGACATCCATTTCATTTCACACTGCTGCCTCCTGCCAGATGGTCTTGTGTTTTTGTAATTGTGTGTTTTGTGTTTGCTGCCTGGCCTACCCACATTTTTAAGGCCTGCAGAGCAGTACTTTCGTCCCGGGGAAAAAGGATTTAGTTTTTGATACTGTGAAATCGATATGAAAGAAGGAAGGGAAAAGTTCTATTTTGAGACTTCAGACAACAGTCTGTCAAGCGCTTTGCTTGAATCGCTTTTGAGAAATTACTGTTTGCTCTAATGGAGCTGGGTGCTCACTCTGAGTCCCCAGCCTTGGACGAAGGATCTCTTCTGGTACAGCTGCTGGGTCAGTGCTCTTCTGCCTTCATTTCCATCATCCTATGCCACATTTCCCGAATGTGCTCTGACTAGGGCCTCCATTGGGGGCCAGGCAACAACCCTTAACTGGCGGTGTAGCACACATCATTATGTCAATCTAGTTCTTCCTTCATTTTTTTTTTTTTTGAGAAATTACAGGGCCCCTGATGCCGTGCAGAATGAGGGCTGCCAGAATATTTTTTTCCCATATTGATTTTAGAAGTGGTGCAGCATTAAATTGCCAAATGACTTGCAGAAAGAACAAATCATCATGTTAAGAATTTGACTGTATCCTACTATCCTACAAACACACTCACTGCACACACACACACACACACACACACACACACCTCACATGACTGTATCCTGCACACATGCTGGTCTGAGGTTTGATGAGATAGCCCTTCTAACTTCATAGGGAGACAAAGATGTGAATCTTCATGGACAGACTGTCATTGTTCTAATTTGAGCCCTTTGATTTCCTATTTAAGATTCTGAAAGAGCAGTATTGTATCTGAGTATCAAGGAGGCAGCCTGCTGAATGGACCGCGGACAACAAGACCTGCCAATTCAAAGAATTCCTCAAACATATGGCAAAATGAAGAAAATCTGGCCTTCACTGAGATTTTTGGAATCTGGAGAAGGATAATTATTTTCTCTCAGATTGATGGAGAGAGAAAGGGAAAAACATTTTAGCAACATCTAATACTGGGACATATGTGACTTTCTTCAGGGGTGTGTACTTCATTCCTCCTCTGTGAGATACTACACATGGATTTTTATGAAACAAATAATGCTCTTAGTTTAGGAATTTCAGGAAAACATAAACCATTTTTGTTTTATTCTCCGACACAACGAATGGCATAGAGAAAAACAATCCAACCACTCGCTGTTTCCAGTGTTACAATGACTGTACCCTGTTGAACTGATTAAGTTAGAAACTTATCAGTGGAAAGTGTAAGATGCCCCGTTCCTCTACCTAGCAGTTTTGAACATCCATCTGTATACTTGTAAAGCAGATCCATTTGTTCATACACTAAAACCACCATTTATGGGTTACAATAAAGTTTGTATTCCAAATACAAAACATAGTTGCAGGAGAATCAGAACCAATAAAAAGGATTCTTTCTTTTAAACTTAAATATGGCTTAAGTAATTATATCACTAACACTCTCTATCAAGTTCCTGCAAGTCATAGTAAAATGCAACAATCGCAAATGTGTGGTAAAAGATTAATCAATAGAAAAATGAAAATTTTAGAAAGCCATTGGATGTTGTTGGGTCTAGCTAACACAACAAAGTCTGTTACTCTTTTCCTGCTAATTAAATACACTGTTGGAGCTCAGGAAGCAATGATTTCTGGCTAATAACAAGAGCCACTATTGTGTATTGAGTGACACCAATTCATCACGATAGAGGCATGATCTCATTTCAATTCTCAAAATAACTTCCTGGAGAACACACGTGGCTTGGAGAGCCGAAGGTCCACGGCAACAGAACGGTCACCTGCTACATCTCTATATGTTTGCCTTTTAACCATGTGGATGTCTAGTTACACTTACAGCATTTTCAGATTCGCATAACCAATTTATTTGGCCTTTAATCAAATATATAGTTACAAATACATAGTTCAGTTACATGCTCAGAATTTCATTCATCCAATTTTACCTATTTGACTACCTTACCTGTATAGTGTTTTAGTTTAATATAAAAATACCTGATTATCATGGCACAACAATCTTGTTTATTTTGTCCTAAGTTGCAGTCATATAAAAAAAAATTCACTTAGTAACAGAATTGCCAAGGTTGAATATATTAGTCAATAAGGCAAGGAAATTAGAATGGAATGAAAAGAAATGTCACAAGTACCAAAGAAGACCACTGAAGAAAAGCTTTCAGATCATAGCAATCTAGTAAATACAAAGATTAAGAATAAATATCTAAAGGTATTTTAAGAGATTCTTAAGCTTTGGAAACTTCTCTGGCCATGAACGTGAAAGTGCAAACCCATTAGAATTGCATATCACCACTTATTGGTAACAACGAGCAATTAACTATTGATATTACTAATTGATGAATAATCTTAATTTCAATAGGCATAATTGTAGACAGGTCAATTAGTCTACTGGACAGCCATATAAAAGGATCCATTCTGTTAGCTCTAGAACACAGTAAATACATGTAACATTTTAAATCCATTTTTAATTTTGATTGCATGGACATACTAACTTTTCTACGTAAATAGTAATCAATGATTGTGGAGGGCATGCGATTGTTGCTAATTTCCATTTTGATTCCTGTTCATGAAGCAGACTAAGCATGAATTGATATTTCACATTTCTAATCACTAAGGTCCAAGGAAGCAAGAGATCTCAGGACTTAGCCAATGAATACTATAAAAATAGAGTTAACAGATCATAAATATCTACTCATCAATCCTTCAATAATGTAAAATACTTGAGTCAGGATATTGGGAAAAGCATTAACTGAAATTCAGATTTAGCTTGGAAAGGATAAGAATTAGGAGCTATGCCAAATAATTTCTTCTATTAAATATCTTTATTTAATTTCTACCTACTTTCATTCTTCCCTTGGGTTAGAATGAAGTTTTAAAATTGTTCACCTAATAAACATGCAAATATCATCTTAATTCTGACAATGTTTTTACTTAGATTCCAACGAAAAATTCGAGCTAAGAAGCACAAGTTGTTTGTTTATTTTTTAAACTCGCTTGTACTGAAATAAAATTCTTTGTTCTGTCCAAAATTTCTTATTGCTTTTAAATTTTTTAAAATAGGAAAGATGCACTAACAGTATTTTAAATGATTACTTTTAAATGGTGGCTTATTAATAGTCAAGTAAAGTAATATATGCCAAAATAAATGGAGTTCTCATGAGTCTTTTATACTCTGTGTGTATGAAATACAATGGCATTTTTATTTTGAATAACTAGAAAGCTAAGATTACTCACAATATTACAATTACTTACAATGTTAGCTTCATTGTGTATGGGGATGGTTACATCACTGGTGTGCATAAAATTTCATGGCAGGAGCATACTAGATAAATTATGCTACATGCTTGGTAAATTTTAATGGAAAATGGAGGGAACTTGCCAACACTGAGGGGAGGGAGGCAACAGAGATACAAGGTTTGAAGTCATTACTGTAGGCATGCTGGTCTTATGGGCTCAGTGCCAACTTATTTTGTTATTTTTCTATGGATTTCACATTAAAGATAATTTTTAAAAATAATATCTTTATTGATTTTTCTCAACTTTAATAACTTAATTACCAATCAGAGTTTATAATCATTGTGAGCCAACCAGTGTACCTCATACTATAGTGATGGATTTTTAGAAATAAAATACTTTTAACTATTCAAACAAAATGAATGGGTTCCCTACCATGTGCTTTGGTAAAGACCAGAAAATATAAAGATGATCAGGATATACCTTTAGTATCAAAATACCATGAACTGCATTCCAGTAAAGAAAGCTAGCATGTTTATCATGATTAAATACATGATTTGTATTCAGTGTTCCAGTGGAATATTAAAAATAACCAATGATCAGAAAAGCACAAAACACAATAAAGTACATAAAACTTGATCCCTCTTCTTTACGGAGTAGTGTTAAAAACAGTTGATGCTATTTCTCATTTACTCAGTGGCCATCAGGTGAGCAATGGCAAAAAATAAGAGCTCACAAGCTTTTGCTGAGTACAAAAGTGAGCAGCCATGCAAAATTTTAATCAAACATGTACTGTTAAAGAAGAGCTGCCCAAAGGTGTGGTGGATTTTGGGAAATTGTGTCATCGGGAGCAGAGAAGAAGCCAATGAAGGAAGTCAGAAAAACAGACTGTGAAGGGGAGCTGTAATGGCAGGGCTGGAGTATGATGTGCTTGAATGGGGCGGGGAGTGGGGGAGGCTGATTGCCTGTCTCCAGTGTGACGGGAACCAGACATTAGACTGAAAGTGGTCATTGATTTTAGCAAGTGTAGGTATTCTGTAGGCATTTCTGAACTTTGTATCATTAGGCCATTGAGAGTCGAGGAAATAGTATAGGGATTTCTCACAGTTGTGAGAAAATAGAGGAGGCAGCCATTACACTGCAGAAGGCTAACAGGAGAGAACAGAGAATGAATAGCGAAGAAACAGAGCAGCAGGCACATAGACAAAGGAGAAGATGAGGAGATACAACGAAAATGCACAATATTGGGACCGAGGGTGACCAAGACCTAAGGATGTGCATTTGAAAGAGATACGAATTTAAAGAGTAGCTGGAAGTTCAGCTTTAGAATAGAAAAAGGAAACCTTTCCCCTTGACTCTAGAAATAATGAAATTACAAAATTAGGAGCACTGTTACAATCAACTTTGTTTTCATGCCTGTCATGAGAAAATTCAGTTTGTTATCTCAGCAAGACAGGATGAGAGATGGCAATCTTGTAGAGTGTTGGTCAGTTATGGAAAGAAATAATGAAAAAACGCCAACAACTAAACTTTCATTTTAGGATTTTTTTTTTCAGTGTTCTTTGCCCTGGTGTAGAGAATAGCTAGTGAGTTTAGCACACTGTAAAGTTACTTTGGAACACTGCCGTGTTCTACAAGGGCTTCTAATCTACTACTAGCCAGCTATCTGAGTGCCCAGCCAGTGCTTTCATGAAGTACTCTCTCAGCGGTCACCGTTCATGAAATCTTGAAAGTATTTTTTTCCCAGAAATTTAAAAGGCCCCTTAATAAAGACACAAAACTTAAAATCGTTTCCTACAGATTATGTAGGTGTGCGAAAGGGAGTCTCTGCAACAGTTGTTAGCTGACTTGACCACCACGCTTTGTAATTTGTTAGGTACACTTCACTTATTCAGGCTAACAAATAACGTCTCTGACACTGTATCGGGCTGACCTTGTTTCTTGGCAAATACTATCTGCAAGTCTTGAGAGCTATACCCCTGCCAGCCATTCTTTTCAAGGACAGCTTGTTGTTATTCTCTTGGAAACAATTAACAGGCTGTCATACAAAATATGGACTCTGTCCTGAAATTTTTTATTGGACAAGGTCCAGAAAGGAAAGTGTTTCAGACTCTGACTCATGAGGCTCTTCACTTCTGAGATAGTCTCCACTGTACCTACAATTTCGAGGTATATAATTATTATGAGAGTGCATTCATTGACCTAGGACATTATTATGCCTCTCTCTTTGGGACAGGGTTTATGTATCCCAAGCTGGCCTTTGAACTCATTTGGTAGCCAAGGATGACCTTGAACTTCTACCTCTCTTGAACGCTGAAAGTTCAGGCATGGGCCATCATGTCTGGTTTGGATTTAATACCACACAAAATTTACCCAATCTCATTTGACCCCTGAAGAAAATTTATTTAAACAAAGTCAAATTCCTGCCCATGTCTTGATTGAAAGCAAGGCTTCAGCCCATCCTTCCACATTATGGTTTAATATTGCTTTGCTGGGCAATGGGATCTGATGCCTAGGGCTTTGATACAGGCATTAACCACACCATCAGAAAAGACACATTTTAGTTTAATATCTGGGGCTTATTAAGGATGAATCAAATAGACACTGCACCCTGTACTTTTTAATTTTTTATTGTAAGGATATCATCCTTTAATATAAGTAAAAAGAAAATCATAAAGACCTTTTAAAACTTTTTTTACTGATTCTTTGTGAATTTCACATCATGTATCTCAATTCCATTCTTCTTCTCAACCCTCCATACTTACCATCCACCCTTGGAAATTCCCTCACAAAATAAAACAGAACAAAAGAAAACAAAACAAACAAAAACCATCTCACCATGGAAGCTGTGGTGTGTCACACAGTATAGCCTTTTGTTCAAACAGCTTTACTTGCAAATGTTCATTGCATTGAGTCACTGGTCTGTTTCGGGGCCTCTGGCTTCTGCCACAGTTTCAATACAATATCCTCATCTAGACTCCTCTTAGATATCGTGTTGTTGCCCTGCCTCATGGAGATCCTTCAGCTTTAGTTCTGCAGGACCAGCCCTTTCATGTGCTCTAGCCGTGCATAGAAAGGGTAGGTGTTAGATTATGGGCAGCTTAGTCTTCATGTGGGCTACCTAGTAAGGGGAGTAGGGGCTATCGCTACATGGGCTTTGTTGCCTGTTTTTCGATCACTTTTCCCTGAGGCTGCCTTGCTTGACCTCAGTGGAAAAGGATGCACTTAATCCTGATTCAACTTGATGTTCTGGGATGGGTCAGTGTGTGTGTCTCCCCTTTTTCTGAGGAGTAGAAGGGAGAAGGGGGGGAAGGGAGGGAGGGTGGGGACTGGGAGGAGAGGAGGGAGGGATGTAAAGTGGATGAAAAAACTAAATGAAATAACAAATATATTAAAAAGAATAAATAAGAAGGGGTAGATGTTGGGGGGGACCAACTCAAGGCCCTGACTCTGAGCCTGGGTGATAACTAGATTGGTCTGCTTGCCAACTGTCCTGCACTGACACCACCAGGGCCAGTTCTTCCCCTTTGCTCCAGAGAGGGGCTGAGTCAGCAATCCTGTCTGTGGCAGCCAGCAAGGGGCTGGACAGCTCTCCGGTGCCCATGCCATCAGGGCCAGATTTCCTCACTTACCCAGTGAGGGGCAGGGTCAGTTCTCCTGACCTCACACTCTCTGTCCCGGCTCACCTGCACCTCTTCCATAAGGGCCAGCTCTACTGTGCTGGCCTGCTCCTCTGAGTGCTACAGCTAGTGGTGTGTGTGTGTGTGTGTGTGTGTGTGTGTGTAAGGCCAGGTCTTCCACTCTCACACCCGCTGAGCCAGTTCTCTCATGCTGCCCAAGCAAGGGGTGGGGTCAGGTCACCCATACCTCTGCCACCAGGGTAAGCTCTTGGTGCTGTCTAGGGGAGGGGCTGGGCTGAGCGCCACAGCAGGTAAGGGGTAGGGCCAGCTCTGCACAGCCCTCAGACATTTACACGGCCGCAGGGCGCAGCCCAGACTAGAGCTGTCTGCATCGCCTTTGGTGGTAGCATGAGCCATGGACATCAGCAAAGACCCCCAGCTACTGCATGGTTATGGCCCAGATATTGTCTTCTGCAGCAGCAGGGCCAAAACTTCACCATGGCCTCAGGTGGCAGTACAGGCTGCTCACATCAGGATGTTCGTCACTGAATCTTGTGTCACCAGTTCTGCTTCTCTTCACTGTGCACAAACCATTCCATTTCTCTTCCTACTTGTTCATCGCAGTGGCACCCACAAACACCACCTCAGCAGTGGCATCTTCTTTTGAAAGGTAGGGTGGTTAAATGTTTGTCCAACCCAAAGAATCCAAAGGAAATACATCCCTGGACAAGGTTAAGCAAAGCACAGAAAAAAAAAAAAAACCCTGCAATTCAACATAGAGTTGTCCAGTGTTGAACCATCACCACAACCAACTAGAGAGATGAACACATCGGCCAGCGATAACAGGTAAACAGCAGGCCATGTGCAGTCAGCTGTGGGTCTCCACTCTGCCTGTCCTGCTCTTCTTCCTGAGCTAGGATGCAGCTCTGGAAGTCACAGCTACTCACACAGTGGTCGGTCGGTTTTCTCAGAGGCCCACTGGCACTTGCGTTTGTCACTGGCTCTGTGGGTGGACAGTGTAATCCACCATTTCCCCTTCATGGCGCACAGACTGCTCAGCCTCTCCTCGCCTTCCATGTCTTCACTGCTCATTTGTTGTATTCTTTCTCTCCCATCATTCCAAAACCTACTTGCTTGCTTTCCACGGTGCCTGGGCCTGGCCCCTTAATTTTTTTGAGTCAACCAAGTTTGAAATCAAGAAGACTTTCTAGCTCCTTGTCATATTTTATCCAGGTTTATCAGATCACTTCGATTTTATTTTATTTCAGAATAAGAAATTATTTAATCCATAAAACCTGTACATAGCTATACAATGCAGGTATTTCTATTTAAGAGGGAGTTGGTTAGAGATTTTAAAAGAAAGTTATGCATTCATAAAATCCCAGTTTTTTCCTAAAATTTTCCTAGAGAAGGTCAGATAGTAAACGACTTTGATTTTATGGGCTCTGTGGTTTCTGTAACACTTACTTAACTCTTTTGAGTAGCACAGGTGTCACAATAGATAATATAAATAAATGGGCATAACTGGTCCAAGCAAACTTCATTTATAAAAACAGGTGGAAGACTGAACTTAACCATTTGCTGTTTGCTAACCTTGGTCTAAAGGAATGTCTTGGAAGGTAGATAGTATTACCTCACTGGTTTTGGGAAAACATCTGGCACAGGGACTTCTGGTGGTATCAGAATCAGGGGAAAGGGTTATAAAGAAATCACCCACAACTGAAAGAGTTTAAGTCTCCAGGATACCGTTCCAAAGTCGTTTCAGTAGTATCCATAGAGCTTGGCAGTTTAGATAAAACACCGTTATTGATCATTCTTCCTCAGGAGGAAGACCAGAAAGAACTGAAATGCAAGGCAATTGAAGGGCACCACAACCATATTTTCTCACTGCAAATTTATTGTCTTGAATAAACTCAGAATTCTTTAAAGAGTAAGAGGAAAGGGAGACATTCTAGAACTTGACAGCTGAGCACGTAACCAGTTTAAAAAAATGTGTCTAAAAGTCACCAGTACTTGGCGTGTGTGTGTGTGTGTGTGTGTGTGTGTGTGTGTGTGTGTGTGATGGGTCCTTCAGGCATGCAGTTCTAGGCTTGTCAGCTTTTAATTTCCCCACTGACAGTGATCTGCTGTTGATCACTTAGCAACAATCTTTCCTCTTGAACCAAGAGAGCAAGACTTTACTGCATTTTGTCTGTGCTCACCGTAGCTACTGAAGATTCAGTTAGGAGTGTGCTATGGGCATCGATTCGAATGTCTATGGATGCACACATACACACAACCTGCCTACACATACACACACACACACACACACACAGACACACACAGACACACACACAGCAGTCTATGTTATATTTTCTCCCCATGTACAGAGATCGGCACAAACCACAGCTTAGACTTTTAAGAAGCCAGCTCACACCTATCAATTTGGTTTCATCAATTCCTACCTGGCTGCTTCCTTTCCTGTCTCCCACTAAGGTGCCCCAGGGTCATTTAATTTAGGGATACGGTTCAACTTCTTGCTGAAGTTTGATGCTGGTGTTCAACCTGGACTCTTAAGTCTGACTTAGTGTGCTTTTAAAGGAATCACTCCTGGTCCATTTTGGACATCAGAAAACTAAAATCTAGGTAATCGAATAAAAAATAATTAGAGGCACGTGCTGTCCACTCTGGGCTATTCTGTCCTGGGAAACGTTGAAGCATATAGAACCATTCATGTAGCAGTGCTGCTCTACATGGATCTAATCAGTGTTGGAGCTAAGGAAAGAACCAAACTTGTCCTGAGACTCCTGTTTGCTGTCTGAAGAGGCTGGCTGGATGTCAGGACAGTGTGTGTATCAGTCTTTAGATAACTTCTGACATGTTGCTTTCACTTTATAATGTTCCTTTCTGAGCTGACTCATGCATGTGTAGTTTACAGGCAGTGACAAAACTCCCTGGAAGGCAACAGCCCTGGACGTTGGTTTTAATTTGACTTCAGATGTATCTTTGTCTTCAGTGGGTATGCTTGATGGCTACTTATCATCCAAGAAGAGTGCAATCAGTCATCAGCACACCCATTAACGAAGGCACTTTGATCATGTGGAGCAGGGATCTTCTGCCTTCCTCCCAAGATTGTTAATGTTTTAGCACATAGCTGGGAAATTTGCTGGACAAAATTATGCTTTGAATTCCATTCCAGAAATAAGTGCAGAAAACACACACTAAGAATAAAATGGTTTACGATTTTAGAAAGTACACTTCACGGCTGAAATTATGGTAGATACGGGCAGAAGCTGGAGGGTAAATAGTGCTGGCCAGCTGGCTGTGGACTCTCTTAAATTGTTTAATAGCCTACAAGTAAATCTGGCCGCTTATAGTGCAGCTTTCCTGAGCCAGGGCAAAATGAACCCACCAAAGCGTCTAGAACATAGAGTCAGACGCAGGGGTATTTAACAAACGCATCCACCAAATATCACAACCTCACAGTCTGCTTGAGGCATCTGAAGGGGTCTATTTTTGGAATAGATTCTATTTTTGGAATAGAATATTTTTGGAATTTGCATGCTTAATTGATATATATATATATATATACTGGTTATATAATCTGAGTGAATTATTTTCCCAGTCTGAGTTTTTGTTTCCAGCGTTTAGATACCCACTATTTGCTCCTCATTCAGCCAGTCACTTCTCTGGCGCTGTGGTTAATAAGAATAGATGGTGCATATTTCGTCCCTGTTCTGTGCCAGACATTGTACAAGTGCTTAATGTGAGCTGTCCCATTGAACCCTCACAGGAATTCTACGGTGATCATCTTATTGCCTCAACCAGAGATAGCACTGTTATTTTTTCCCCTGATACTGGATATATGGCAAACGAGGCACCTGAACTGTGCAGAGTCATTTGTTGCTTATGGTCACCGTAGCGTGACCTGGAGGCTATTAGTCTAACTGCTTCTGTACTCTCGAAGCTGAGTGCGGCTTCTTGATTGTGCTTATGAAACACCGCGGAGCCTATCAAACTGGTTTCTGATGTGGGTCTCTCTGGGGGAGTTAACCATTCTGCACATGTGATAACCTTTCAGATGATGCCAATGCCATTGGCTCATGGGTCATGTAAGACGGCTCTGGACCTCAGTTCAGCATTGGTTGGCATATTGGAAATATTCATAAGCTTAAAAAAATCTATGTCCAGGTCACACCCAATATCAATTTAGTCAAAACTTCTGGCATTTATAACGTGGGGTGTCTTGTATATGATGGGAACCTTGCATCCTGTAGAAAAGGAACATATCTGTGGAGGGAGGAAGCTAGAGCAGATGGTTCTATGACTGGGGTCGGGCCTGCCATAGTTAACATGAAAACTATGAGAAATAAGCTTTAGTATTCAAAATCCTGAATTCTGGTCATAAAGAGAACCTGCCTAAATGGGTATCAAGAAATACTCATTTATTTGCTTTAAATATTTATTCATTAAATTATAAAAAATATGTATTTATATATTATAATATATAGTATATATAAATTATATATAACTACACATATATTTAAATATGTAAGTAAATATATTTATATAATATTTATTTATTTATATTATCAAATAAAACAACCTCAGAAGTCACCTAGATTGTCTTTTACCCTTACCATTTATAAGGCTGTAAGGCAGGATTATAATGTAGACCACAGCTTTGTAATTTCTTCCTGTAATCAAATGTTATGCTAGATGAGTCACTTTTGGCTTAGGAGCAATCATTTTAGAGTGGTCTTTTCTTTCAGAGTGTGAACCTATTTTAAAGCAGAGTGGGTGAGAGAACTAATTGACAATTCTGATAGGTTCAGTGTAAGACAAACCCCATCCGCCATCCATTCTATTTTTGCAACCGAAGGATTTAAGCTTTGCTGTCTAAAACACCTTCCTCTCTAGACATGCTCTAGGCTTCACTGAGCCTTAGCTGTCGCCTAGACAAGAAAGGGAAACCTCTCACAGCGATGCTCTCATCTCCCTTTCTCTGAAATAAGTGTGCGTGATACCCAGGAGGTCGGACTTCAGAGTAAGCATACTGCCCAGTGTGAAACCTCCATATTGGCAGAAAAGGAAATACTTCGAGGTGTGCATATCCAACTACCCGTCTTTTCATCGCTCGAGCTGGATGATTTTACCAGAAATTCTTTTCCAAGAGACTGTCAGCTTCAACATATAAATTTAACATGATAACATAAATAGTCTGCATGAAAAATAAGCTTTAACTAAAATCAGTTGTCATTATAGATTTAATAAATTATTCAGATTTTTCTATTAAGCCTCAATGTAAACAGAATATTAATGCTAATTCAAAATTACAACAATTACATTCTGTTTAAGTTCTGTTTGGTATTACTCACATTCCATCCTCCCCTCCTTTGTATTCTTTCCCCATGTTTCTTGCTTTAATTCTCCATGCATTATTTGCCACTTTCTCCATGTGTTACTGGTACTTTGCAAATACCTCAATTGTGCCATATTATCACGTTGTATCCTAATTATTTTTTTTTTATTTTGGTTTTTGTTTTTCTTAGTTTCTGTCTTTGTTTGTTTGTTTTTTGAGACTGGGTTACTCTGTTTATCCTTGGATGTCCTGGATTCACTTTGTAGACCAGGCTAGCCTTAAACTAAGAGATCTGCCTGCCTCTGCCTCCTGAGTGCTTCAATTATAGGCATGTGTTACTTTACCTGTAGTAGCTTAATTGTTAAAGCAGTGTTTTCCCACGGGGGGAGAAAGCTTCTGTACCATCATTGCTCAGGTGAGTAATAGACTAAGTATGGCTTCTCAAAGGTAAAACTTAGGGAAAAAAAAGACATATTTTACTACATTCCAAAGAGGGGCATCTTCATATTTTTTCTATTACCTTCTTAAAAAATATGGTACACCTACACAATGGAATACTACTCAGCTATTGAAAGCAAGAAAATCATGAAATTTGCAGGCAAATGGATGGAACTAGAAGAAATCATTCTGAGTGAGGTAATCCAGAAACAGAAAGACAGGCATGGTATACACTCACTAATAAGTGGATATTAGCCGTATAATATAGGACAGCCATCTATAGACCTAAAGAAGCTAAACACTAAGGAGGACCCTAGGGAGGATGCTTAAATACTATTCAGAATGTCAAACAGGATAAACACCAGAAGCGGAGGAAGAGAGGAAACAGGATGGGAGTCTGCTAGAGAGGGTCCTCTGAAAGGACTCACCCAAGGGGAGATGGAAGCAGATGCTGGGACTCAGGGCCAAACTTTGGACAGAGCGCAGAGGAAGAAAGCGGTGGGATTAGAGGGACATAGAGGGGTCGGGAACCCCACAATAGACCAGCGAAACTAAAAGAACTGAGCCCAGAGGGTCCTGCAGAGACTGATACACCAGTGGAGGACCATGCACAAAGAGGACCTAGACCCCTGCTCAGATGTGGCTGATTGCTAGCTCAGTCTTAATCTCTGATTAGGAGTTGCCTCTACCGTGAACTCAGTTGACTGCTCTCTGATCACCCGCCCCTGATGATGCAGCCTTTCCAGGGAACAGAGGAAGAGGATCCAAGCAGTCCTGATGAGACTTCACAAGCTATGGGCACATGGTAATAGTCGAGAACTCCCCTTTTCAGTAGACTAGGGGGAGAGGATGACAAGAAGAGGGAGGGTAGGACTGGAGAAGTTGAGGGAGGGGGCTTCAATCAGGATATGTAATAAATAAATTGTGAAGAAAAATAAAAATTAAAAAAAATTATCATCCTCTGGGTTGACGAGATGGCTCAAGAAGTTAAGAGCACTGACTGCTGTTCCAGAGGATTTGGGTTCAATTCCCAGCACCCAAATGGCAGTTCACAACTGTCTGTAACTCCTAGATTGGACAGCCTCACATGGACATACACGCAAGCACATAAAACAAAAGTAAATAAATTTAAATTTTTTCTTAAAAAAAATGAAAAAAGAATTATCATCCTGAGCAGGAAGACAGAGGCAGGCTGACCTATGTGAGTTCGAGGTCAGCCTGGTCTAAAAAAAAGTGAGTCCAGGACAGCCAAGAAGACTACACAGAGAAAGCCTGTCTCAAAAACAAACAAACACCAAAAGAATGATCATCCTGTTTTCATTATTCAACACGACTCATCTCTGTCTATCTCTTTGCCTACCCCACTGTCCTCCTCTCCCCCCAACCCCATTCTTCAGGACTTTCAGGATACTCCCCACTGGGCTATACCCTTAGAGCCCTGTAACTATTAGTTTTCATAGGTTGACAGCATCTTTTAAATGCTTAAGAATGCCAATAGCTGTAATTCTATACTATTTTTAAAATTCCTCTTTGACAAGAACCTACCACTATACGTGACTTGTAATATTTGTTGGCTAAATCAAGGTAGAGTTGGAAATTTTTTTCTGCTGAAGAACAGTTGTAGGAAAAAAATTATAAAACAGAAAATATGTATTCTAGTAGTCACCTGATTGTCAATAAAGCAACTAACACATATTCATTGAGTTTTGGTATGTTTTGGGCCCTTGACTAAGTACTGGGAGGTCTGGTAGGCATGATTTCCTTATGCAAGAACCAACAATCTTTGGTTATTTACTGGCTTCCCACCACATAAATATGGCCAGGCATATTTGCAATAAACCAATAGTCGTCATATTCTTTTTCTAAATGGTTATCCATAATGTTTAGAACAAAATCAATAAGCTTTGCCTACAATGATCTACATGGCTGAACTCATTATATCTCCATGGGTTTCATTACCCAAATTTATCTCCTTAACTCAACTTAGCTGTTGTGGTTTTTCCGCTGGACAAAGAGTAGCACCTCCCAGGAGATTGACAGCTTTCTATTTTCCCCATTAGCCTTTTCTTGCTTTATATATTTTTAAGATGTACTATCAACTGTTTTGCCCTGAAAGTGACTTCCCTTAAGTATTTTCTCTTTGATCTGCTTTTTTTCTCACAGTAATACTGAGTGACAAAAAGTCAAGGATGTACTTACACAGTCTCCCTTCTGCTAAAATAATCTGTGAATAAGGGACTTGATTTACTGTCTGCTGTCTACAACAGTCTTTGGCACATATATCTAAGTTACTTTTTCTCTACATAACTTGAGATATGCAAGATAGTGAGACATTTATTAAGGTATGAATAGTTCAGTTTTTGTTTATCATCTCATCTTTCCTCACAGTCTAGTGACTTCTAGTGTTTTAGAAATGCCTTGTTAGGGTAGGTGTGGCTTTGTTGGAGTAATGTGTCACTTGTGTTAGACTTTGAGGTTTCAAAGCTCACATTAGGCCCAGTCTCTCTCTCTGCATGCAACCTACCAATCAGATATGAACTCTCAGCTACTGCTCTAATGACATGTTCTGCCTTCCTGCCACTATGCTCCCTGCCATGGTAGTCACGGACTAACCCTTTGAAACTGTAAACAAGTATCCAACTAAATGCAACCTTTTATAAGTTGGCTTGGTCATAGTGTTTCCCTGCAGCAATAGAACAGAAGCTAGGATGCCCACCTAACAAAGTAGGTCAAGATAACAGTGTTGTTACACATCTTTGAATTGCCCCATCATCTTAGGAAGTGCTCACTTGTCAAAGCACAGACAGGTACATTTATGAGAAGAGCGCCTTGCTACACAACGCAGTCGAGAAGAGCGAGTGAGTGACAGCACCCAAGAATGCCGTGTAGCCTGAGGAATACTTAATCTGTGTAAGCTTTACTTTGCTCACCTACCATTGGAGGTCTCTAGGGACAAATCCCTGATGCAAGAGAATTGCAAATGATTTGTGTAACTATGTAAGATGATGAAACATAATGCTCCAACCTGAAATCATGGTTTACACAGAGTGACTTCATTCCAGAAAGAGAGGATAAGTAGAAACTTTCTAGTGGGAACTTGACATTGTTACCTGATCATAGGGAGTCTCTACCAAGGGATGTTGTGTTGGCAGGGCATGTTTTTGGTCTGATGTGAGACAGGTGAGCTTTACCTTGGTGTTTACACACCTACCCCCACATCCATACTTTCCATGTAACCATGAGAAAGCTACCAGGAAAACCCTAGTTGAAGAACACTCTAGAATACTGACCAGCACTTCTGAAAGTCATCATCAAGGTCATCAAAATCCATGGCTGTGAGGAATCTAAAGACACATGACTCAGTAAATGATAAAATGATTTCTTGGATAGAATCCTGGGACAGGAAAAAAAAAAAAGGAAATTTGGTAAAAACAAAACAAACAAACAAAAGAAACAAACAAACAAAAAAAACTACTGGAGAAAGTATGGAATCTATTCAAAATAAAAAAAAGCACTGTTCTACAATAATAGGCAGAATTAGGTGTGGACGAGATGTACATACTCTATGCTGCTTTCACTTTTCCCCCCTGTCCTGGGGTGTGAACCCAGAGCCTCAAACCTGCTAAGCTTAGCAGTCTACCACTGAGTACTTTGTGGTTAAAAACAGCCCAGGCTAATTTTCCTATAAAGCTAAAAGTATTCTAAAATACATTGCTTATTCTTTGAAAAGGGAAGAGTATCGTGAATATCAAAACAGGATTGTTAAATTCTGAACCTGTCATATATTACAACTTTCAATAGTTAAAGAATTCTGAGTCAGAAAATTTAAGGAGTGCAAATCTTGTAAATACAGTGTTCATAATTGTAACCGTGCTGTTATCCAGCATGCGGGTAGGGCTAAAGATAAAATTTGTCACATGGTTATCCAAACTAATAACTATAATGTGGAACAATGTGGAAAATGCTTATGTCACTCTGTTTAAAGAAGATACAATATTGCATGCACGGCATGATTATGGAAATTATAAGGTACTTGTAAATATATACATTAAAATGCTAGCAGAGAACATATTTGTGGATGGATATAGGTGATTCTTCTTTCCCTATTTTCCTGTAATGTTGATATTGTATTTTAAATGGGACAAATGAACTGAAGACAATGAGATGCACAAAGAAACAATAGTTATTAATAAAAAATATTTGAAGACATGTTCTAGTGGTGTTAGGGTTTCTACTGACATGATCAAACACCATGCCTATAAGGAAGGGCATAATGAAGTCATTGCAGAGAAATGGCTGGAGCTGATGATCATCATGTTAATTAAAAAAAGCTGGACCCACAAAGACACTGTGTGTTTTCTCTCATATGCAGAATATAGACTGAAGATCAAAAAAGAAATGAAAGGACAATAGAGACTGTTGTTGAAAAAGAAGTGACTGATGGGAAAGGGAATGAGGCTGACACAGTGAAGATGAGCAAAATACACTGTGCGTGAGTGAAAGTGTCACACTAAAGCCTATTGTTTTATGTGACTAATATCCACTAATAAAAAGAGAACCGAAAGAGAGAGAAAGAAAACGAGTGCTGGCAAAAAGAAAATAAACAAAAACACCATGACCTAAAACAACTTGGGGAGGAAAGGTTTATTTCAGTTTACAGGTCCCAGTCCCAGTCAGTCATGAAGGGAAGTCAAGGCAGGAACTCAAGGCAGTGACCTAGTAGCAGAAGCTGAAGCTCAGGCCGTTTGGAAATGCTGCTTATTGACTGGCTTCTAATGGATTGCTCAGTCTGCTTTCTTATAGCACCCAGAACAACTGTCTCAAAGATGGCACTTTCCATTTTGTGCTGAACCCTCGTACATCAATCATCAATCAAGAAAATACACAGGGCAATCTAATGGGGGCATTTTCTCAATTGAGGTTTCCTCTTTCCAAGCCATTCTGGCTTGTGTCACTTTATTGTGTCACAAAACTAGACAGGATACTTGTATGCTATCACAAACTAAGGCTTATTTGTCCTTTAACAGATCTTTACTTTGGTTTCAAACAGAGTTCAAGGATTATCTATGAACTTGGATGGAAAAATAAAATTACATCCTTAGTCTCAATTACCTGTAACAGAAACAGCCTTTCCTTCAATTATAAATACCCACCACAGGAACAGCCTAGAACTCATTGGCACAGGAGACAACTTCCTGAACAGAACACCAAAAGCACAGGCTCTAAGAGCAACAATCAATAAATGGGACCTCATGAAACTGAAAAGCTTCTGTAAAGCAAAGGACACTGTCATCAAAACAAAACGCCTGCCTACAGATTGGGAAAGAATCTTCACTAACCCTTTATCTGACAGAGGACTAATATCGAGTATATACAAAGAACTAAAGAAGCTGAAAAGCAGCAAACCAAGTAATCCACTTAAAAAATGGGGAACAGAGCTAAACAGAGAATTCTCGACAGAGGAATATAGAATGGCAGAGAAACACTTAAAGAAATGCTCATCCTCATTAGCCATCAGGGAAATGCAAATCAAAACGACCCTGAGATATCACCTTACACCCATCAGAATGGCCAAGATGAAAAACTCAAGGGACAACATATGCTGGAGAGGTTGTGGAGAAAGGGGAACCCTCCTCCACTGCTGGTGGGAATGTAAACTGGTACAACCACTCTGGAAATCTATCTGGCGCTTTCTAAGACAATTAGGAATAGTGCTTCCTCAAGACCCAGCTATACCACTGCTAGGTATATACCCAAAGTTTGCTCAAGTACACAAAAGGGATATTTGCTCAACCATGTTTATAGCAGCTTTATTTGTAATAGCCAGAACCTGGAAACAACCCAGATGTCCATCAACGGAGGAATGGGTACAGAAAGTGTGGTATTTTTACACAATGAAATACTACTCAGCAATCAAAAAGGAGGAAATCATGAAATTTGCAGGCAAATGGTGGGATCTAGAAAAGATCATCCTGAGTGAAATATCCCAGAAGGAGAAAGACAAACACGGTATATACTTACTTATATAGACCTATAAGATGTGATAAACATAATGAAATCTGTACACCTAAAAAAGATAATCAAGAGAGCAGACATGGGGTAAGATGATCAATCCTCATTTAGAAAGACAGATGGGATGTGCATTGAACGTATGACAGGAGTCTACTGAGCGCATTGGAAAGACTCTAACTAGCAGTGTTTTCAAAGGAAAGACTCATGACCAAACCTTTGGCAGAATACAGGGAATCAAAGAAAGAAGGGGAGTTAGTCTGATGGGGAAAGGATAGGAGCTCCACAAGGACCAAATATATCTTGGCACAGGGTCTTTTCTGAGACTGACATGCAACCAAGGACCATGTATAGATATAACCTAGAACCTCTGCTCAGATGTAGCCTGTGGTAGCTCAGTAACCAATTGGTTTCCCATAGTGAGGGGAACAAGGACTATTTCTAACAGGAACTCAATGACTGGCTCTTTGGCCTCCCCACCCCCCAAGGGAGGAGCAGTCCTGTTAGGCCACAGAGGAGAGCTTTGCAGCCAGTCCTGAAGATACCTGATAAAACAGGATCAGATGAATGGGGAGGAGGTCCCCCTATCAGTGGACTTGGAAAGGGACACGGTGGAGATGAGGGAGGGAGGGAGGGACTGGGAGGGAATGAGGGATCGGGACATGGCTGGGATATAGAGTTAATAAAATGTAACTGATAAGAAAAAAATAAAATTCAAAAAAAAAAAATACCCACCACAGCCAAAAATAATAGGAGCAGAACATCTGACATTGCCATCAACAGACATCAGAGCTAATTTTATATTATCATTTTATGCAGTTATCTCAACATAACCTTTGTACTATTCATTGTATAATAATCACCATATCACAGATTAAATATTTATTAGACTTTCTCTGTTTTAGCACATAGTAATTTAATAATCATAAATTTGTGTTTTAAAAATTTCTGGTTGACTAGCCATCAATCTAATTTCCTATTGACCCTTTCAATTTAGTCTCTTCAATTAAGAACAATATTCTGACAAATACATAGGAGTCATAAGACTGGAAGACCGTTCTAGATCATAAAATTAAGATGCCTCTGACTGAACAACAACAACAAAAGCCACCGAAAGCAACCCGATATTTTATGGCTGGTCCCATAGATGAATTTTCACATAAGTGATGAGAGCTCCAGAGACAGTCTGGTGGCAAGTAGTTATTAAGATGGCCACAGGCAGAAGTCACTAGTCTACTGATGAAAGGCTCCTCAAATGGATACGGAGTGGGGAAGGGTAAGATCTTTTCTATCTTTTTCAAGTTTAAAAGCTGTCCCTAATGGGCTATACTCTGGCATCAAGAGAAGAATTAATTCCCCAGAGCTTCCCTTCCTAATGCAAGTATTTTACATAGAAATGTTATAAACTCAAAGGTTAATGCATTGTAAACCCATTTTACTCTGTCTTTTCAGGGAGTATTTTTTTTTTCTTGCTAAAAATAAATTATCTAAAGTTACTTGGGAAAAAGTAACACACTTAGATTTGCTGGTTGAAAAGATGCTTGATCTCAGTTGGAAAATAGGCCATCACAATTGATTAAAGACGACGATAATAGCTAAAAATCAACCAACTCAAGTAGACACAAGTACTTCGTATATACTAATTATTTCAATAGCCCTAGAAAGCAGAGACAGACACTCATTTTAAAGATGAAGATGTTGAGGTACAAGAGGTTATAAAGGAGTGGCAGGACTAACTAGAGGTCCAAGGTAGCTATTGTGATGCTGGAGTCCAAACATTTAATGGGGTGTGTCATACAACTGTGGGTGCTAGTGTAGAAAACTGACCTTTGGCATTCAAATGGTTCTGTTTTCTATATTGTTAAGATGCCAGACACAAACATATTTCAGGAGGAAAATCTGAAGCGTGTGAGCAGGACTCGGGATAGAAGAGATACAATAAAAGAAACATGGAGCTTTCAACCTTTTGAATCTCAATGAAAAGCATCATGGGACTCACAGACAGGGAATTCCCCAGAAAAATGCTTCCAATACAAATGCTTTTAAGATACCTGATAAAACAGGGTCAGATGAAAGGGGAGGAGGTCCTCCCCTATCAGGGGACTTGGAAAGGGGCAGGGAGGAGACCAGGGAGGGAGTGTGGGGTTGGGGTTGGGGTTGGGGAGGGAATGAGGGAGCGGGATACAGCTGGGACACAGAGTTAACAAAATGTAACTAAAAAGAAAAATAAAAAAAAAAAAAGAAAAAAAAATAAAACAAGGCAGAGACAACTTCCTCAGAAGAATCTGCTGTGACTCCATCCATCCACATAGTGGATGTTTGCTCACAGGGCTTTAACACTAATGTACTTCTTTAATGCGTTTCTTTTGGAATATGAGGAACTTCCTCCCCAGATGTAATTTGAAAGGAAAGACATTTTTCACAGCGGAGACGGGCATTGTTTTGTTTCCTGTTCATTCTTATGCTTAGCTGCTTAATTAGAAAATTTTCATTACTTTTGTTCTATGGAGTCTTCTGCTAACTTCTGCTATTTTCTTCTTATAAGAATCTCAAAAAAAAAAAAAAAAAAGAATCACAGTAGGTCCAGGCTACATTCTAAAAATGCAATAAATAGCTAATGTAGATATATAATATAAATGGTGTGTATGTGTGTGTGTATTTTAAGATTATTGATTCTAGACCAACAAGACATGAATAAATGTTGGCCCCATGCCTTTCAGCTTGGGAAAATTTTCCAGATGCTATGTCCCTCAATCTTCCCATTTATGAAACAGGAAATGATGAAAGCATTTTGTACCATAAGGCTAACAGGAGGGCTAAATGGTCCAACGTACGTACAGCCTAGAGTCTGGCACACAGTGACATAGTACACAAGAGCCAGCTATTACTATTGCTGACACATTTACTAGACTGTAAGATCCACAAGGGTGATGAGCACGTGTATTTTTTTTTTTTTTATCATTATGGTATTTATAGCATTACATAGCACCCAATACGGTGTGCATATTCAGCAAGTACTTCTTAAATAGCATTAAACATTCAATTGAGTCATCTCTTCCTATCCATTTCACGTGACATTTATTCCCCTGCATGTTCTTCTTCAGTCCTAGGGTGCTCATTTTTACGATAAATGTCTTGGCCCTCCCCTTAAAACAGAGAACGGCCTAGAGAGGTTGCAATGCTTCACTTCACGCATAAACTGCTGGGGATAGAACTCTGTTAGGGTGCTCAGTGCGGCGACTATTTCTCATCTCAGTCTGGTGGCCGGCTAACCTAAAAAACACTTCATAATGGACAGGTCTCACTGGAGATTAAGTTGTAGTTGTAATGGGACCCTAAACAATGAGTTTTGCTCACTCTGCTTTTCTTTTGGGGCACCACAAAGCAAAGAGTTTTACCTTAGCTCAATAAGCACCAGGAAAGACCTCACTAATTCTCCTCTTCACATAGTCATGTGTCTTCCACTTCTAACAAGGGCCCATTGCTAGCCAGCCACTGTCTGTGGTACAGAAGACAGAAGGGCAGAAGTCCTGTTCTATTTTATTTTATTTTAAGTTTCCTTGGCCTTTTTGCTTTTTGATACAGGATCTCATATAGCCCAGGTCGGCTTCAAACTCACTGTGTAGCTGAAAATGACCTTTATCATCTTTCCTCCACCTTCCAAGTGCTACACCTACAGACGTGTCTCACTGCACCTGGTCAGAAATCCCTCTCAAGAGTCTAAGTTCCTTGAGGAACTGAGCATGTCACAAAGAGGCACATAGGCACTTTTCGGTATGTATTGGAAGCTGTGATGGCAAAGTGACATTTAAGTCGTGAAGAGCTTGGCATTGCGAAGCACCCTGTATCGCCCGGATAGGTGATGACTGCAATGCACCAGGCTGTTCAAGATGATGTTGTCAACCTTCTTCTTCTGTCACACCCTGCACCTTTACAGACCCACAGCAAAGTGCCAGCGCTGTCGTCAACAACTCTATCCACCAAAACTGTCATCCGTAAAGCACAGTCATTTTCTGATCCTAATTTCTTTTCCTCATTCACTTTACTTTTCAAACCTAACTTAGGTTTTCTAGTTAACAAGTGAAGCAATGTGCAAGTGCTGGTGGGCATTCGGCTTTCTTCTGATTAACACTGGTGATCTAACCCCTTCCCACGATTTTAAATAGAATCTGTATTCTGACGGATAACAAATTTACAGCTATAGATCGGGAATTTCTTCCAAGATTCAAGAGCAGACTCAACACCAACAACTCAATGTTTTCATTTTTTTTTTTAATATAGAATAGCTATCTTCAAATCTTCCATCTACAAAACCAATTATTAGTTCCTATCCCTTATCCCTTCCTAATCTGCTCTGTCCAGAGCCCCCTTCTGCTATTTGTTGGAAACCACAGCGTATGGTTGCTCTGGTGAAAAGTCTTGGATTTCTTGACATCTCCCTCTTACCCTAGCCAATGACTCCATTCACAAACCCTGTCAGTTCTACCTCCAAAAGCTATGCTACGCCTCTGACCGCACATCCCCACCCCAATCCATACCACCTGCACTCTGACCCCTGACCCGCCTGTGTATTTCTGCTTCTTTGAGAAATACATGGAACTAAAAGTTGAAGTCAGCTAAAGAACCCATTACCATTCCATATCTTCACTGGGAATATACCCAGAGCCTTAGCAGAGCTCACATCATCCTTCTGTCCATTGCCTTTCTCCACCTCCCATCATTGCTGAGGCCAACTGAGCCACAGATGCACCTCCTTGTCCTCCAACTCTGCCTGGCAAGTTCCTTCCTCGAATGATGTGGGGGCTTTCTCCTTAGCTCTGCTTACGCTTTTATTCAAATGTTACCTATTTAGAGAAGACTTTTCCAGCCTCCCTGTGAAACAGCAACATGCAATTTGTTTAACCACCTTAACCCCTGTTGTTTTTCATCTTATTTCTTCACATCGCAAATACCTCTTGAGCACGCTCCGCGCTGCCCCGACGCTGAGAATACAGCAGTGAGGAAAATAGGCAATAATCCCTTTATTTCAAGGTATTTACTTTCCACAGGGCAGAGCAACAAGCATCCAGCAAAGTGAACAGCGGGCCAGATAGGAATAGCTTCTCCAGCAAGCTTCGATGCTGGGGAAGGGGCATGAGATGTGCTGCCACGGCAGAGCGGTGGCTGCCAGTATAATACACAATGCTCCCCCCGCTAGGTGGTTATTGAAACAGAGCTCTTAGGATGAGGCAAATGAGCCAGGGAACATCTTGAAAATAAGCATCTGGGCAGGTGGAACAGTGGGCACGAAGCCTTGAGGCTAGATCACGGATGGGGGAGTTTCATCATCACCTGCCACTGGAGCATGCGATTAAGGAACATTACCTCTTCCCGTCAGAGCACCGGATTCATAAGGACAAAACTCTTAAGAAAAATAACAGTTCTAGGGGCTGGGGAGTTGGGGAGCTGGGAAAAGTGCTTTAAGGCAAGCCTGATGACCCAAGTTGGATCCAAAGAACCCTCATAAGAGCTGGATGCAGTGGAACAGCAGACTCCAGTGAGAAGGTAGTGGGAGGGTAGGGAGGCTCTCTAGAACCTGCAGACCAGACAGGCAGGCAGGCAGGCGGTCACCCAGAAGTAAACAGCACTTTTATAATAAGTTACAAATGACCTTGATCTCAGGAAAGATTCGGTGTGTACTTACTGCGTGAACTGCCATGTACTACCAACAACTTTACTGTTGATGTGCCTTAAGGGGGCCCTTCTCCCGGTTGTGTGGGTGTGTGTACATGCGCGCTTATGTGTGGTGTATGAGCACCTGTGCAGGCGTACGCTCCCGGAAACGTGCTGGAGGAGCCCGGAAGGGGAGACTGGATCTCCTGTCCTGTCACCCTCCGCTTTAATCTTTTGAAACACCGAACAGCCAGGCTGCAAGCTAACAAGTGCAGGCAATCCTTCTGTGCCCACTCCTTCCTGTGAGGCCATTACAGAGAGATACAAGGCTGGTTGCGGCCAGCTTTTCAGATTCTCCTCCACTAAGTCACATCCTCAGCCCCTGGCCCAGGCTTTCCAGTCTTTCTTATTACTTTTCTACAACTGGGCTGTACTTCTGTCTTTCAGAAGTCTGTGGAACCTCCTGTTTTAAAGGAAATTTTTTCCTGATTGGACATCAGGTAAATGTCATTTCTCCCCACTGTAGGAAGATAAATTACACTGCTGTTACCGCTGAGTGGGAAACTTCCAGGGCCCTGGGCATGTCTGATTTCGAGTAGCCTGCTGTCTGATCACATATGCCAGGTGCTCAAGAAGTGACGAGGCAGATGAATCCCTCTCAGAGGAAGAGTTGCTTACTGACTTACCCATTAAAGCTGACCCTGCATTTCATGGCGGCTGACTAAATGACTCAAGAGTCTCAAAAATTTCCTCATCGTTTAAAATTTTAAACATCTCTCCTGACTGCACATAAAATCCATGTTCTAACCTTCCTCGCAAGGAGGAATGATGATGATCAGGAAGGGCATGCTCACAGCACTTTCTCGTCATACATCAGAGAACTGCTTCCTGAGTGTCTACGCGTTGAACACTGGGAATATAGCAATTCCAAAACTGGGAGAGATGTAAGTTTTAATTCAAAATAATGGGACAGGAGTAGGGCTGAAATGATGTTTCACTGGCCGAAGAGCCTGTCTTCAAGCCTGGCTATGACAAGCAAGGCAGTGCAGTGGCGCCTCCATCTTGTATTCTTACTGAAGCCATTTCAGGTTTAACTAGAATGTGATGGAGAATCACAGTGAAAATTAGCCAACGCTAAGGCTGAGATGCCCCAGCTAACTTATCTCAGCTTCTGCTAAACTGCTGCTTGTGAAAAAAAACCCACTTCAGATGACCACTTAGCTTCTGCTAAGCTGCTTGCTTACCTGAACACACTTCCTACTCCCTAACCCCCAGGCCCACCCTGCAGCTGCCGAATGAGATGCCAGGATGTGGTTTCTGCCTTCAAAACTCCATGCCCTGGATACTCAAGGGCTACACTTGAGTACCTGAATACTTGAGTGTAGTTTCAGCCAGCTGAAATGAAGACTTTCAATTGGCTATAAACTGACTGAGTGGCCATCTCTGCTGGACTCCTTGTAACATGATGACCTGAGATTAATGCCTAGGACCCACAAGGTAGATTTTGTTTTGTTTATCAAGACAGGGTTTCTCTATGGAGCTCGGGCTGTCCTGAAACTGGCTCTGTAGACCAGGCTGGCTTCGAACTCACAGAGATCCTCTTGTCTCTGTCTCCTGAGTGCTGAGAGTAATGCCATGCCCGGCCACAAGGTAGATTTTAAGAACCAATGTCCATAAGTTGTCCTCTGATCTCCATATGCTAATCATGAAATGTACAATGCCTCATCCTGCCAAATACTTGGACACAAAACAAATAAGCAAACAGTGACATTAAAAAAAATAAAGAAAAATACTATGAGATGGCTTAGCTGGCAAAAGACATCTGCTTGCTAGAGGCCACGATGGAAGGGAGATGAACTCCTGATAGTTGCCTTATCATTCTGCACAATACCACGGTACCTATGCCTCTCCTCCTTAATGAAAAAACAACATACCAGTTTTAAATCTGTAATATGCTTCTGATTATTTATGGATACAACTGATAGAAAAGAGAACCAATTCTTTCTTAGAACAAAGAATACGGCATGACTTTTCACCTTGAATGACCTGGCCTTCCAAAGAAGCAACATTTTCTCAAAGAAGGCCTAAAAGTCATACTTTGGGCAAAATGAACCAGAAAGTGCTACAATCTTCATCGCAAGCAGACTGTTAACAAGGAGAAGGCTGTGTGCGGTGAGTGGACATGCTAATGCAGTTTCACCTCAGTGTTGTCAAGGAGGGACCCCAGAGGCTTTTCCTCATTTAACGGAAAGGCTAATTAGCAGGTCCTTTTTAGGCAAGTGAGCCTCGATTGAATTTGCTCTTATTTCCTCATCTAACTCTTTCTTTCTCTGTAGTCACCGGCAGTATGAGTGATGAACTCATTTCATGCTGGAAGATGGGTTGCAAGATGTGCCTTTCCCGGAGGGAGGTGTGTACAATTACACAGCTTTGATTAGCTTATTGTTCCTTCAGTTTAAGTCCGTTCTTAACTTGGCTATTGCTTTACTCCTCTGCACTAGTTTTTTTTGTTTTGTTTTTGCCCACGTTCCATTGGCAGGCATAAAAAAGTGCTGTCTGGAGCGTTCTTGGCTTTGAAACTGTCACCAAGTCATTTAAACAAAAGACATACTGCCAAATATTAATGCTACTTATTAGTAAAACGCTATGATGCAGAAGATTCCCCAGGATACAAAATTACAGTTTTCATGCACTCATTTCAACACCCATGGCTGTATTCCTCTTTAGCCGAAATGCTAAATGATACTTTACATACTGGAATTTCTGGAAAATAAGTGAGCAAGCTATGTACTGGGCCTGCAGTCACCTGCCCCTGTGGCCTCTTCTCCTCTCCTGGAGTAGTAATTCCCTCGTGGGTCCTGATGGCTTTGAATTATCTTTACCTAATCCAAGCTGACTGATAGGTACTGTCAATTTGTGACTGAGACATCTATGAAAATGAATACAAGAATGTTTAAAATTCTTTTTAAAATAAGAGAGGTATAATTCAGGTTCAAGTGCTTTAAGCTATCCTGGTATTATTTTCAGGGCTTCTGGGTAGGAAAATGACTTTTATTTCATTTTTGTAATTTTTTATCATCATCAGAGAATGATTACACTATCTAAATAATAATTTAACATGAAGGAAAAGAAGAGAGCTTTATATTTAAATACTGTAGCTTCATCTTTGTTGATTTTATAATTTGAGATTATTTTATATTCACAAGACTGTTGTCAAAATACAAAGGTGATTTTTATTTTATATATTTTAATTCCTATGATTTCATTCAAGTTATTAAGTTTGATGATATTAAAAATTGAGACATCACTAACCTTTGACTTGCAAATTTAAATAGATGTTAACACCTTTTCTGGTAATGTTTTGTTTGTTTTTAAGATAGAGTCTCACATAGGCTGACCTTGAATTTTATGTGGTCAGGGCTGGTCTTGAACTCCTGACCCATCTATCATTAGCTCCTCAGTGTTAGGGTTGGAGGCATGCACCACCATATTCAGGGGCAAGACGAAATTATTTTCCTTTGTAGAAATGATGCTATATGTTTGTCAAACAGTGATAGTATAGTGTAGTCTATATTGTAAAGATTCCTCCTTTTAAACATTAGATGTGACCTGTACGTGAAACAGAAACGTCAGTTCCTGCTTGTCTAGAGAGATTATGCGACACCGTAGCAACAAAATGTGACACTGCTAATGTGCTGTAGGTGGGCGTGAATGTAAGAGATCAAAGGTTGGCTCAACGGCTGGGGAGAAATTTTCTTGAAGTACACAGCGGTTTAGAAAGATCTTGAGTATGGGGAAAAAAATATTCTCTGCTGCCCCAAAGTTGATAACCTGAGTGATGTGTGCATGGGGAGTGACACCACTTTCTACACTTCTGTGGTGACTGACTTTCATAATAAAAGCTTTTAGAGTACATAAAGAAAGTGAAAGATAGGTCTTTAAGAAGCATGTTCCAGGCTACCAAAGTGAGTGGAAAGGAAGGTTCTGGAGAAAGCTAGGTAAGAGATAATGAAAGTTTGAAACTTATTACACTTAGAAAGGCACTGGTTTGGGGAATTACAGACTGGAATTTGTGCAGACCATTGGGAATCAGTTCATTGAATTAGAAAAAAAATGAATTCACACTTGAAAATTGTCAGTAGTTCCACATCCAGGCCCCACCTCTATGGAAGCCCCCTACTCCACCAGAGGCCAATCCAGCACTCAGAACCCCAGCACCTGCCTGTGGACCACCAACACCTCCCACCCCAGCACCTGCCCAGCTTAACTCCAGCTGCCTATGCTCTTGTCTTAACCCTATCTGGCCCAAATCCTACAGAAGCCTCCTGCACCACAAAAGGCTACACAGCACCCAGAACATCAGGTAGGCTCTTGCCCATGTGCTGCCCCTAATCTCTCAGTGCCTGCCCACCCCACCTGCAACTGGCCCTCTCCTCCTGGTATGTGCCGGTCTGACACCTGGCTTCCAGAACTCTTGCCTCAACTTGGGTGGAAATCCTCCTGCTCCGCCAAACGTCATCCTGGCCATTAGAAGTCCAACCCCAACTCAAGCAGAGACCCTCTATTCAACCACAAGTATTTCCCTCCAAAAGATCAGAGAGAAAACAGAAAGCGAGGATCAAAACACTCATCTGACAAAGACAAACTCAGATATCAGTGCCCACACTTATAATCACCCCAAACTCAGATGCTGAGATGGCAGAGTAGAATACAATCAACAATAGCCAGAGGTAATATGTCACCACCAGAGCTATCTTGAATACTCCAACACAACTGAAAATAAGAAAATGACCGTAAAACCAGAGGTCCTTAAAGAGGAAATGAGTAAATCTCTTTTAAAAATTCAGAAAACACAAACAATTGAAGGAATTTAATACATGTCTCAAAGAAAGCCAAGATAACACAATCAAATGTACAAAATGAATAATTACCTTAAGAAAGCCAAGAAAACAAATGAACAAACAAAGAAACAGTTGAAGGAAATGAGTAAAATGGTTCAAGAAAATGGAAATAGAAGCAATAAAGATAACACAAATTGAAGAAATCCTGGAAATGCAAAAATCTAGGTAAACAAAAGGAACTACAGAAACAGGCATTACTAAAAGAATACAAGAGATGGAAGAGCTGAGAGGTTAAAGATATAACATATAATATAGATATATTAGTCAAAACAAAACAAAACAACAACAACAATATTAAATAAAAAAATCACGACACAAAACATCAAGGAAATCTGAGCTATTTTTAAAAGATAAAAACCTAAGAATAATAGGAATAGAAGAAGAAAAAGAACCCCAGCTTAAAGGGCCAGAAAATATTTTTAACAAATGCAAAGAAGAAAAATTTCCTAACCCACAGAAATGTCTATAAAGTTACAAGAAGTTTATAGAACAACAAATAGATTGGAGCAGAAAATACCATTCCCATGGCACATATAAATCAAAACACTAAACATAAAGAACAAAGAAAGACTATTAAAAGCTGCAAGACCAAGCAATACATAAAGGCAGAACTACATCTGACTTCTCAATGGATACTCTAAAAGTCAGAAGGGCCTAAACAGATGTCTTGCAGACTCTAAGAGACCACAGATGCCATCCCTGACTATATTATAAGCAGCAAAACTTTTCAATCACCATAGATGGATAAAATAAAATATTCCATGATAAAATCAGACTGAAACAATATCTATCCACAAATCCAGGATCACAGAAGATACTAGGAGAAAACCCCAACCCAATAAGGTTAACTCATGAAAATACAGGCAATGAATAATTTTGCACTAGCAAAACCAAAAGAAGGGACCCCCCCCCCACACACACATACACACACAAACATCACCACCACTACCACCACCAACAATAACTACAACATACAGGAATTAATAGACAATCGTTATTGATAATTTCTCAATATCAGTGGACTCAATTTCCCAATAAAATGATACAGACTAATAGAATGGATGAAAAAACAGGACCCAACATTCCATTACATACAAGAAACACACCTCAACATCAAAGATAGACACTACCTGAGAGTAAAGGGTTGAAAAAAGATTTTCAAACCAATGGACCCAAGAAACAAATTGATGTGGCCATTCTAATATCTAACAAAATATACTTCAAAGCAAAGTTAATCAAAAGAGATAGGGAAGGAGACTTCATAGTCATCAGAGCAAAACGGAGATAATTTTTCAGTTCTAAACATCTATATCCCAAATACAAGGGTGCCCATATTTGTAAAGAAAACACTACTAAAGCTTATATCAGACATAATCCCTCACACATTGATAGTGGGAGATGTCAATACTCCACTTTCACCAATGGACAGGTCATCAGGACAAAAACTAAACAGAGAAAGTTAAGTGACATTATGAACCAAGTGGACCTAACAGCTAGCTACAGAACATTTAATCCAAAGAATATACCTTCTTCTCAGCACCTCATAGAACATTTTCCAAAATAGACCATATATTCAGCCACAAAGCAAGTCTTGACAGATACAAGAAAACTGAAATAACCCTTGCATCTTATCAGAGCATCATAGATTAATGCTATATTTCAACACAACAAAAACAACAGAAATTCTAGAAACTCATGAAAACTGAATGATTATTGGGTAAAGGCAGAAATAAAGAAATTAAACACTGAGAATTCAATAATAAGAAACTAAATGACTATTGGGTAAAGGCAGAAATAAAGAAATTAAAGACTTCTGAGAATTCAATAAAAAGAAATGTACAATCTACCCAAATTCATGGGGTACAAGGAAAGTGGTGCTAAGAGGAAAACTCATAGAACCTACACACACACACACACACCCCAAACAAACAAAAACTGGAGAAATCTCATACTAGCAACTTAACAGCACCCCTGAAAGCTGTAGAACAAACAGAAGCAAGCTCACCAAAGAGGAGTTGACAACAGAAAATAATCAAACTGAGGGCTGAAATAAATAAAATAGAAATGAAGAATCAATGCAACAAAGAGTTCGTTCTTTGACAAAATAAACAAGACTGCCAAACTCCTATATAGACTAATTAAAAGGTAGAGAAAGAATACCCAATTAACACAATCAGAAATGAAAATGGGTACATGACAAAGACACAGCGGAAACTAAAGAATCGTTAGTTCTAAATTCTAATTCTAAAAACCTATAAAAAATTGTAAAACCTAAAAGAAATGGATAATTTTCTCAATAGATATCACCTACCAAAGTTGAATCAAGATCACATACAGAATTTAAATAAACCTATAACCCCTTGGAAAATATAAATAGTGCCCTGATGATTCATGCAGACTTGCCAGGCCACAGAGGAAGAGGATCCAAGCAGTCCTGATGAGACTTAACAAGCTCTGGGCAGATGGCAATAATGGAGAACTTTCCCTTTCAGTGGAGTAGGAGAAGGGGATGAGGGGAAGAGGGAGGTAGGGCGGGACCTAGGGTAGTTGAGGGAGGGGACTTCAATCGGTATGTATAATGAATGAATTCTAAAGAAAAAATTATTAAAAAAGTCTCTCAACCATGAAAAGCCCAGGGCAGCGTGAATTTAGTGGAAAATTCTGCCAGATTTTCAAAGAAGACCTAATGCCAATACTCCTCAAACTATTCCACAAAATAGAAACGGAAAGAATATTGCCAAGTTAATTTTATGAGGTCACAGTCACCTTGATACCCAAACCACACAAAGATTCAACAAAGAAAGAGAATTAACAGACCAATTTTCTCTATAAACATAGACGTAAAAATACTCAGTAAAATACTTGCAAACTAAATTCAAGAACACATCAAAAATATCATCCACCATGATCAAGTAGGCTTCATCCCAGAGATGAAGGGGTGGTTCAATATAGAAAAATCAGTAACTGTAATCCAGCATGTGAACAAACTGAAAAAAAAAATATCATGTCATTAGATGCTGAAATGCCTTTGACAAATTCCAACACTCCTTCATAATGAAAGTTTTGGAGAGATTAGGAATCAAAGGGACAGTCAACCAATAGTCAATATCAAATTAAATGGAGAGAAACTGAAAGCAATTCTACTAAAATCAGGAATAAGACAAGGCTGCCTACTCTCTCCATATCTGTGCACTATAATACTTGAAGTTCTAGTTGGAGCAATAATATGACTGAAGGAGATCAAGGGGAAACAAATTGAAAATGAAGAAGTCAAAACATCATTATTCATAGATGATATGAAAGTATACATAAGCAGCTGCAAAATCCTACAAGGAAACTTCTACAACAGATACACACCTTTAGTGAAGAAGCTGGTTACTAGATCAACTAGAAAAAAAAATCAGTATCTTTTCTAAACACAAATCATGAATAGGCTGAAAAAGAAATCAGAGAAACAACAACCTTTACAATCACAAATAATATAAAATATCTTGGGTAGCTCTAACCAAGCAAGTGAAAAACTTGTATGGCAAAAACTTCAAGTCTTTGAAGAAAGAAACTGAAGAAGATATCAGAAAACGGAATGATCTCTCATGCTCATAGATTAATAGGATTAACGGAGCAAAAATAGCCATTTTACCAAAAGCAATCTGCAGATTCAATGAAACCACTAGCAAAATTCAAACACAAGTCTTCACAGACATTGAAAGAACAATACTCAACTTAATATGGAAAAACAATAAACCCAAGATAGCTAAAACGATCTGCAATAAGAAGAACACCCAGAGGCATCACCAGCCCTGATCTCAACCTGTACTCCAGAGCTGTAGTAATAATAATAATAAAACACATGATATCGGCATAAAATTAGACACGATCAGTGGAGTCAAAGACTCAGAGACAAATACACACACTTTTGGCTTCCTGATTTTTTATTTAAAAAGCCAGACATATACACTGGAGAAAAAAGAAAGCATCTTCAACAAATGGCACTGGGCTAATTATATGTCAGCATACAGAGGAATGCAAATTGATCCATATGTATCACTGTGGACAAATGCAAGTCCAACTGGATCAAATACCTCAGCATAAAACTGTGTATGCTAAACCTAATGGAAGAAAAGTGGAGAAGGACCTTGGCTGCACTGGCAGTGGCAACAGCTTCCTACTAGATGTCCCATTTTTATAATCACATGGGGATCTAAGACCCTGGGACTTTTAGGGTAGAAACATCACAAGGTGTGGCGAAAGAGAGCTCTTCCTTTAGAAGTCAGTATTTAGTTGAGCTGGGCATTGGTGGCTTTGGACATTTTTGATCATTTCCTTCCTATTAGATATTTATTTGCATATATTAAATAATGAGTCTTTGACTTATTTTATTCACACACACACACATACACACACATATATATACACACACAGTCATTCACTTACCATCTTTTCAAAGCACACTTAAAACTAGGTACTATTTTTAAGGTTTAAAATGCACCAAGCAAGCTGTTAAAAATTTTGAGGGGTTTTCAATGAAGCAATGAAAAAACTCAGGAAACTAAGATCAAGGTCTTGCCTCTGGCTTTCTGCTGGTGTGATTTAGGATAAGATGTTTAACTTATGTGACTCTCAGTCTTCTGTTCTGAAAATTAGGTTAATCTATGCTTAGTTCATAGAAAAATTGCAAAGATCAAATAATATTTTCCAAAATACTGTGTAAGTTAAAATGTGCAGAAGAAATATTACTGTCATTCTGATGTGGCAGCAGTGGTAATATTGGTTCTAATGAATGATATATTTATATTTGCTGGAATGTCTGTATCTGGAGCTTTTTACTTATTTTGTTGATCTATGAAAATAAAAGGTTATTTACACATTTATACTTTAATTGATAAAAAAAATCTTCGCCTTTGAAGTTAAAATAGCAAGGTAACTTGAACTTTTCTACTTCCAATTATTTAGTAATTATTAGCACAGCTAATCTTATTGGGTTCCAACTCCCAGATTAGAACATTCAGTAGGCCCCGACATATTGAATATGGTGTTTCTAAGATCTTGCTTGGTTGGCATGAGGATGTTGGAATGGGCAGGTGGAGCACTGCAAAATTAAGAGAAATTACAGAGGAGGAGCGGTCAAGCTTTATAACAAGATTAAATATGGATGATGAAGGAGAAATGTAAAACTTTTAGAATAACAAGCTTGATCGTCTGGAGTGGTAATAGGACAGGTGACAGGAGATGGCTAGTAGGACACTACCGTGGTAATGTTTTAAAGTCAGTTGGAAATATGGAACCCTAAATCAAAGCATAGGTCAAGAGTGAAGATGTAGTGCCGAGCACATTGAAATTAGAACAATCAGTTGGCCAGTAATGAGTGGTTTACTACCTGACAAAGACTGTTCTAGGTATTTTCTAAGTGTTGAGTTGCCTGATTTTCACATCAAATACCATCTCTAAGTCACTGATGAAAATCCAAGGCACAGGAGAACTACATAACTCACTTTACATTAAATGGATAGTAAATAGATAAGCTGACATAAGAATGGAGAAATTCCTCCAGAACATAGAAAAAGGAAAACAGAAAGACGAATGAGAAGATATTTCTGTGGGCATCAGGAGAATGTAAAAGCAGGAAGCCAGATACCAGGAACAGTGGAAAAGAGAAAATCAGGATCAATAGATCAGTGCCGGTAGACCTGGTGAAGGCAATTTCTAAGAAGAGGCTGTGGTTTATAACACAAGAAGCTTAAGGCAGGTCAAGGGCAATGATGACTTAATTCCTCTGCATTTATTGTTTCTAGTGAGACAAGAATTTGAGAGAGCGGTGGTTTCAGAAGGCAGACATAGAGAACTGGAGGCTTGCTATAGAGAGGGAAATGATGGATAAAGACTAATTTTTATGATGTTGTCTATGAAAGAAAACCATAGAATAACTTAATATACAGAGATAAAAAGCTAAACAGCTGAAGATTTTAGAATCATATCTCCATCTGATATGTGAGAATAAATCACTGTAATAAGAAAAAAGCCAAGATGAAGGCAGGGGTCTTCTCTTGATCCTAATGCCAGATCAACAGAGGCAGAATATCTGTGTAAACATTCTTAAGCTGATAAACATTGAGACTTTGTGTCTTCTCTTTTTAATTTTTTTTCATTTTTAAAATTTTTATTAATTACAGTTTATTCACTTTGTATCCTGCCTGTAGCTCCTCCCCTCCTAATCCTACCCTCCCTCCCTTTTCTTCATCCATGTCCCTCCCCGAGTCCACTGATGGAGGAGGTCCTCCTCCCCTTCCTTCTGACTCTGGTCTATCAGGTCTCATCAGGAGTGGCTGCATTGTCTTCCTCTGTGGCCTGGTAAGGCTGCTCTCCCCTCGGCGGGAGGTGGTCAAAGAGCAGGCCAATCAGTTCATGTTAGAGACAGTCCCTGTTCACATTACTATGGAATGAACTTGGACACTGAACTGCCACAGGCTACATCTGTGCAAGGGTTCTAGGTTATCTCCATGAATGGTTCTTGGTTGGAGTATCAGTCTCAGAAAAGACCCCTGTGCCAAGATTTTTTGGTTCTATTGCTCTCCGTGTGGAGCTCCTGTCCTCTCTAGGTCTTACTATCTCCTGCTTCTTTCATAAAATTCCCTGAACTCCACCCAAAGTTTCACTATAAGTCTCAGCATCTGCTCTGATACCCTGCAGGGTAGAGCCTTTCAGAGGCCCTCTGTGGTAGGTTCCTGTCCTGTTCCCTATTTAATTTTAAAAGACTAGTATGCACATCACCTCTTAGGTTTAATTTCCCTGTGTGTGTGTGTGTGTGTGTGTGTGTGTGTGTGTGTGTGTGTGTGTGTATGTGTGTGTGTGTGTGTGTGTGTGTGTATACATGCCCATAAGTGCATAGTGTCCAAAATTAAAGTTTTTAAATCTAAACATTTAAATTGAATATAAAAAAAGACTAAGGTCAAGTATGGCGAATCTACAAGCACTAATTTATTAAATTAGCATAACCACAAACAACAATCTATTAATAGTTGTCCTTATGCACACAGAGAAATATGATCTTCACCTCTCATCAAAGGAACTTCTCTAGGATACAACTACTGAAAACCACAGCCAATCAACATGCCAGGCTTTGGAGTCCAGTCTCATTGGATACAGCTACAGAACAGCCCTGCACTGAAGGCTCAGGGAACATTGCAGAAGAAGGTCAAAAATATTGCAAGAAGCAGAGAAGCGAGGAGTTTGTTGTAAAGTTGTGTCTCCTAGTAACGTGAGTCTCTATGGCCATAAACTCTCAACAACATAACTGCTCAAATGTGAGAGGAAAAAGGATAATGCCAATGAATATGCCAAACCAGATAAGGAAAGTTCCACAGGACCTCACCACTACACAAAGAACTAGAATTATAAACAAACAAACAAATAATAAAATAAGCAAAATAGTAAAATTAAGTATTTTGTGAATGAAGATTAAATCCCAGCATCTCCTGCAGTGGAAACATTTAATTATGTGATAAATTTAAGTGAATTATAGATTTTTAACTACTAATAAAAGGTGCCACAATAATTATTCAGGCACAGAAGGCAAAAGATACTAGGACAATGTTAGTTGCTGAAGAACTTATGAAAAAAAAAAAAAAACAAGGACATGGAAAACATGCTAAAATCATAAAGAGTAATGCTACATCAGTGTTAATCCTAAACACTCAGCATGAATTTGCAACATAAATAATGAAGGCTATCAAGAGGCAACGAACAAATCAAATACTAAAACCTAATTACGTGTGTAAGAACGGTTACAAAGGGGAAAAAAGAGCAAAGATTGCTTTTTCTGTTATAGAGAAGTAAGTGCTCAGTTACATACATGTACATACCCATTACATACACACATGTGCATACACACATGTACACACACTTATCTCAAGAAGAAATCAACACCAAGGCAAGAACTCAGGCTTATGATTATGTATAACAGCCAATAGTAAATTGCATTTGTTTATTTTTTTTTTGGAGTCAAGGCTGTACCTTTATATACCAATCTGTACTTTTGTCAGAGACAGAAAACAAGCTGTTTAGATCCTCATACTGTTAAGACTTTTAAAAACTTACTCAGAAATTATTGTATCGCCTTTGGTCACCTCCTGGAACTTGAAAGTAAGCCCGTATTGCTGAAGACACTGCATACATCAAACGCAGGACCGGAACGAATCAAGTTAGAAATAACCTCACAGAACACTAGCTTTTACAGCATCAGCTGCCAAGGGAGAAAAGCAATTCAATTCCTAGACAGCTGTAAATTCTACCAACCACAATAGTGAACAGCACAGCAAGATGTACCCAAGGGCGCAATAGTGGCACTTTCATCTTGGGGTAACCAACATCCACCCAGTTGGAATAAGCTTCTTTTTGTAGAAGATAGAGACTATTACAGAAATCCACAACGGCTAAAACTGTAGAGAACAATTGATCATGGTGCACCCATTACCAACTGACACCCCCATACACAATCCCTATATTTAAGGTTTAGAAATCATCACGGAGGGGAGGAAGATAGAAATGTTGTAGGAGTCAGGGGACCAGGATGTCTGCTACTATGAGAGATGGAGTCTTCTGTAGATGTCAGGGAGTTGCACTTATAAAATTTTAACAATATGGCTGCCTGAAGAGGACCTGCACAATGATACCACCAGTCGATACCCAAAATGGCTGTGAGAAATCTCACAGTGCCTCACCTCCAGATGAACAGTTGCAGTTTTCTTTAGGGACTAGTACTTGATAGGTTTTCCAACCCTAAGTGTTCAGCCCTGAACACATATACATATGAACGATAATAATTAAATGCACTCATCAGATTCTACTTACACACACACTCTGTCTTTGTCTGTTTCTCCCTCTGTCCCTCTGCCCCCCCCTCAGACACATACACACACACACACACACACACACACACACTCCAATAATAATCAAAGAAGAACTCATGAAGTTGAGAGGGAGTTGGAGGCATGGAAGCAGTTGATGCAGGGAGATTGGTAAGTGGAAATGATATAAATACAGTATTCACACACGAAATACTAAAAAAGTTGTATTTGTGCCCTGAGGTGACAGCAGGAAGAAGGTTATGAACTAGGAGATATGAGTTAAAGTTATCGATGCTCTGGGGACATGAGTTGAAATGGGGATGAGTGAATTCACAGTGTTAACCCATACAGAATGTTACTGACTTTGGAATACCTCCCATTCCTCAGCTGCATTAGAAAAATACTTGTTTTCATACTATTTAACATGTGTATGAAGGTTTGGTGCTTTGAATGCAACAATACATTGATCTGTTATGTGATAAAAGAAACAATACCATAATGGACTCCCAGGGTTTTAAATGGTATTCATGCAGTAGAAGGGCTGGGCATCTTAGAAGTGGATAATTTCTGAAAACATGACACAGTGAGCCATGGGTGATGGCACACAATGTTAGTCCCAGCATATGAGAGGCAGAAGCAGGTAGATCTCTGTGAGTTCAACACATCAAATTCCAGGCTATCCAGAGCTGCCTAGTGAGAGCTTGCCTGAGAAAGAAAGAAATTAAAAAAAGGAAGGAAGGAAGGAAGGAAGGAAGGAAGGAAGGAAGGAAGGAAGGAAGGAAGGAAGG
>NW_026592118.1:16754321-16854833 GCF_907164565.1 Psammomys obesus
AGGAAGGAAGGAAGGAAGGAAGGAAGGAAGGAAGGAAGGAAGGAAGGTGTGTTTATCAGATCTTGTTTAGTTGGAATAAAGATGGTGGAGCCAAGCCAAATTGGCCTTTCTTCTTATATGCTAGACATGCACATGGCCATCTCAGAATGGATATTATTACCATGAAAATCGTGCATGATAACATGTATTTTTAACATGTTAATAGATATAATGTATACAGAGTATGTACTCTATGCCATTAACTGCTTTTTTTCAGTACCTCTGTGCTTAAAGATAATGATACCATACAGCTCCTCGTAGGAGTGTTGTTATGTTGAGGGAAAAATTAGATAACTGATGTGGCAAATCTGTTCTTTATAAAAATAACTTTTTTCTTTTTAGTGGCTTAGAGCTCAGCATCCAGGATGAGAGATGCTCTGAAAATAGTGGCTGTAATTTGTCATATGGTTTTCTTTGGGAATGATGGGAATGAGTCAAGACAGGATGGGCAGAAGAGCACAGCTCACACGAGAACTTGCTTAGGAGTTACTATATGACTGAGATGTTGAAGTGGAGATGATCTGGCCCTTCTGCCCATTACTCTGTTGATGGGCAGGCTTGATTTCACTGATCTGTCTGGCTCTAGTGGAAGCTCCCTTTTCACTACTCCATGTGTGTCCCTCCCAAAGCTGTGTCTACCTCGTGCACCTATGTGCTTGGTCAAAGATGATCTTCCTTGATAGAAGAGGGCCAATCATGGATCAAGAGTATATAACCATCTAGAACTTCAAATATGCTCTCCAGACACATTGTATCAATGTATGAAAATTTCAAAGAATAAATAATATTGTTTAGTAAAGAAAGAGGGAAAGAAAAAGAAGGATAAAGATGAAGGTCGAGTTCAGTTATACTACAAATTTCCCACAAGCTAGTCCTTGGCAGTAATGCTCCATAAACTTTAAAGTTTCAGATGGACTCTGTTGTAACAGCGTTTTAGTATTAAAAGAGGGAAAGAGTGCACAGAGCTTAATGGCTTCTGTCTGACTTAAAATGGGGAATTTTTCACTTGGTTATTTTAGCTGAATAATTTTAGCCATTATTCTTTGCTCAATGAACACTACTAAATGTGTTGCATCCCAAGTTTCACTCCAGGATAATTAAACATCTTATGTTGTTATTCTTTGTCCTATGTAGTTGGTGGAATGCATGTATTAATTAGAAATAATAAAATTAGGGGATGGAGAGATGGCTCAGTGGATAATAGCACTGGCTGCTCATCCAAAGGTCCTGAGTTCATTGCCCAGCAATCCACATGGTGGCTTACAGCCGTTTATAATGGGATCTGATGCCCTCTTCTGTCATTCAGGCATATATGAAAACAGAGTGCTAATATGTGTAAATAAAAAAATCTTAAGAAAAAGAAATTCTAAAATAAGTTAAGTGTGTCTTTGTTGGTATTTGTGCTTTGGTTGTATTTGGCCGTGTTCACCTGATCTGGCTGCTTCTATTGGAAGATAAGACACTGGTCTCCAGGGTTAATTGTTAGCATGACCTCTTTATCATCAATGGACTTTATCTAATTTGATCATTTGGCCATGCTAAACTGGGCAGATGAACATTTGTATGTTGTTATCCACAAGTGGACATTTATCTGAGTGTAGAGCTTGGCAAGTCCTGAGATAATCCTGGTAATTGAAATTACCATTTTATTGTTAGGCAGAAAGCTTATAAGCAAAAACTCACCGCTCTCTGCTTCCCACTGTTCTAGTTACCATCACATTTTGGAATTAAACCATTTTGCATTTACCTTCATACAACTTATAGAATTCAGCAGGTTACCATGGTCCTGAGGGATATCACCCAGGCTCTGGTGTCTACAGGCTGGAGGGTACAAAGTAAATCATGTCCAAAGTAAATCATGGTAATTGTTCTATCTTTGCCAGAGCTCACATTTGCCACGTTCCCAGAAATAAGTATTGATGATGGAGTTTTATGCTCTTCAATGCTTTTTGTTTCTCAAAATCACCACTGTCAATAGAATCTGGTAGAGGATGTCAATAGAATCACTTTCTTACTAGTTTCTAACTTGGCGGGTTTCAGTGCAGATCATGTGTGTTATCACTAGTCCCCTGAGCTCAACTGAATCACACAGCTCCTTGCTCCCATACACACTCCAGTAATGATAGGCCTTTTGGAGAAATGACATTCATTGCGACAGAAGCTCATTTTAAAGGCCATTTCACTCTCAGACTACTAGCAAGATTTCAAACTATTCAAATAAGAATTAAATATTATGTTTTAAGAGGTTAAGAAGTTAAGCCTTTAGAATTTGAGCATTTTCTGTTGTTTCAAACTCACTTCTGTCCTTATTTTCATTTATTTCCATGGGTCCTTTTAGAATTAGTTCACAGTTCTCCTACCATTTACTGAAAGAACTTGAGGTCATCTTTGTCTTCCTGCCTTTTTCATTCTTTCTTCTTGAAGTTGATCTTGATTTGTTTCAAAAATTGCCTATGCTTTTTCTTTGGCTCACTCAAAAATCGATCTTCCTTTAAATTGTGGGACAGAAGACTTTGCTATTTCTTTGTTCAGTCTGAGAAAACACTTTGGCATACTAGGAGCCTTCAGGAAGGGGTGCTTCCACAAGTATGTCCCAGGATGTCCTCTAGCATCTCAGATGTCTGTGCCATGTGTGACAAAGAATGATCTATGTACCCCGCTGTATTGTTCCTCAAGCGTCCTTTTGTCTTTACAGCTATTACATTCAATGGCAGTCATTTTAGACACACATGCTCTTCACATCCTTCAAAGTGCATTGCAAACAATGAATAAAGACTTATGTATTTCTACCGTTTCTAGCAAATGTTAGTCGAGCAGTGCAACTGGATGCAGGAAATTGACAACTGGTCATTTGTGGTACACACTAGTGCTCAAACACACTGCCCTTGCTTCTTATATTGATGGATTTACAGAAAACAGCATTTAAACATTCTGAGGGCATTAACTTGATTTATTTTTTTCCTAAGTTTACTTTATTTTTTAATTGTGTGTGTGCATGTGTGGGAGGGGGCATGAGTTCTGGGGACTGCAGAAACCAGAATAAGATGACAAACCCCCTTGTAGCTATCTATGGTCAGCTGCCCAAAGTGGGTTCTGAGATTAGAATTTAGGTCCTTTGCAAGAGCAGCAAGCACTGTTAACCTCTGAACCATCTCTCTGGACTACCTCACCCCCTTTAGCTGATTTTTTTCTTTTAGAAATAGATATATTTATTTTTATATATGGGATTGTTTTGCCTACATGTATGAATTCCCACTAGGTGTATTAATTCTCAGTGTAGAATTAATTCTCAGTGAGAATTAATCCTCTAGAAGTGGATTTATGGATGCTTGTGAACTGTCACATGGGTCCAGGAAGTGAACAGACTCAGGTCCTCAGCAAAAGCAGTAAGTACTCTTAGCCACTAAGCCATCTCTCCAGACCCTTTGATGCCAATTTCTAAAGGAATGTCGGGTGGCCCTAATCCTTTCAACAAAGACACTCTACTTAGCTGGCCATGAAAGAACTTTGTAAGTATTTACGTACCATAAATAGGGCTGCTAAAAGAATCTCCTGCTTTTAGTCATCAAAGGACTCTTCTGGAATCTTCTTAATTCTGTCAATTAAGGCAAATTAAACTGTAGGAAAAACTACAACAAAGCTGCTGGTAAACCAGGCAGGATTCAGCGAAGATGAAGAAAATCTGGTGCCATTTTGTTGAGAGTGTGTGCAGACTTTAATTTGTAATTCCAGAGAAAAAAGGTGCTGCTAACTCCCTATGATTTTACACGTGTGTAGGGCAACAGGTAATCGGTCGGTCGATCATGGGGACTGATCCAAGGATAAGCCTTGAATCATGGAGCCTTGCCCATTCCTTTTGTTTGTTGTTGTTTGCTTTTTGTTTTTTAGGGACTGCTCTCATTCCACAGCCCAGGCTGGTCTAGAGCGTTCTACAATGCCAGACTGGCCATGCTCTTAATGTGGCCCTTAAGCCTCCCAAGTGTTGGGATTACAGGCACGAGCCACCACAGTCAGCTCCAAGTGTTCTTTTCTTTGGGTGTAAACTGCCTAATTAGTTTCCTACTCCTGTTTCCCCTAGGTTCTCCAAGGAGTGCTGATTTAACTTTCTTTAAATAGATGCAAGACACTTGTAAAAGCTCCACATAGAAATTACTTGTTTTGTTTTGTCCCCTCCCCCCCTCAAGTAGTATAATGCATCTTTTTCCTCCCTAAAAACTGTCAGCCCTTTTAGAGTTGAACAGTGTTGGAAAAAACAACTGTTGCATATTGATTTTTTTTTCCTTTTACATGTATTCAAGGCCAAGTTTCTGCTCTGTGGGTTAGTGCCTAAGCTATTATCCTCTCAGAGAAAAGAACACCCCAAATTGTTGAATAAAAGTCATTTGCCCCCTTTAGATTTTTTCTCACTGTCTGTAACAAGAATTTTAACTCCGGTAAGCCACAACGGGAGAATATGAATGGCTAAATATCAACAGTGGGCTGTTGCTGTAGTAAACATAGAATTAGCCGTTGGATTTCACCTGATGATTCCACAATCTAAGTAGATTTAACTGACAACACCCAGAAGGAAAAAGATAAAAGTGCACATTGGCATACTGAGTTAAAATGGGAGAAGTGGCATGTTAAAACCAAAATCAGTAATAACTTCTAAGAAGCACCTTGCAGTTTTAGAAATATTTTTAGTCCCTTTCCTGTTTGTTCTCTGCTCTGACTCTAGAGGTCACATGAGGTGAGAGTATCAGATGAACACTGCAGTCCCAAATATGAGCTGAATAATACATATTTCAATATTTCAGTATTGAACTTTAACTAACCTCTTTCTAGAATTTTTCCAATAAAACCCAAAGACTTCATTCCTTACTCCAATAACTTGCCCATGTAAGTAAAGGTATTCACATTTCCCCTTTAAGTAAAAGATGGAATGTATTTTGATTACTATAAATCCTCAAAGATGTTTTATACTCTATATTGCCTTAAGAAAACATTAACCCTCTTGAGACCATTTCCCAGGTAACACTTCATTCCTTCATTTGCTATATTCAAACAAGGGAGAGTTCTACAAGTTCTTATCTGGAGCAGAGGTTTGGCTTTAGAAAGCTCAAAATGCTGCCCTGGATTCTTGTACCATTACAGTTTAGCATCGTGATACAACTATGTTTTATATGACTGTAGGCTTCTTTTGGTAGAACACAGTTTTGTTTTAATCTCAATGATCATGCGAAACCCTCTTATAATTCTTGAGTTCTCTGTTTGGATAATTTGATTATGTAAATGATATTAAAGTACTTTATAGTCTCTGTGTTCTGTAATACTTAGAAAACTGTTTTAGTTATTATTTTGCAACAGTAAAAGATAGGCCCTCACAGAAATGGGTTGAGTCTGTAGTTCAGGGGTAGAGTGTGCTTGCCTGTTAAGCATGAAGCTCGAGGCTTGATCCTTAGCACTACAATTAATAAATGCGTAATTACTAAGTAAATGTAAAATGGCTTCCAGATATATTTTCTTAGTTCTCCATGAAATCGATGAAGGTTGGATACATAAAAAAGCTGGGGCACATAGCAGGGAAAAAGATCACAAAAACTAGTATAAAACATGTGTGCACTTTTTTTGTCTGTAAGGGCAAAGGAATATTAGTAAAGAGGGAGTAGTCTAACGTCTTATTTCACTAACAGCACAGAGTCTGTTACACAGAGGAAGTATTACATGCATGTGTGTGCGCACACATGCATGCTCTTCTCTCTCTTCTGCTCACTCAGAGACACACACAGACACAACACACACACACACACACACACACAAACAAATACTCAACACACATGGATACACACACTTGGAACCTCAAGGGAAAGCAGGAGACAGCAAAAGGAGGAATACTTTTCTATCACATTTCAGAGGTGGGGCATTCTAAGTCAAATGGTCAAATTCCAATCCCAGAAGAAATGTCTGGGAGGCCATGATGCCATCCAGTTAAACCTCATGTTCTGGAGAGGTTACTATTCTCCTATATTGCAGGCAGCATAGTGGTCAACAAAAGACTCTCGGCCTGACCACAAACTAGTTTCTTAATTTTTCTAAAACTTCAGGCTTTTTTTTTTCCCCAAAGCAAGTATACTTAGTCACATCAGGGTCCTTGTGAGGTTTAAATCGGAGACTGCATCCTAAGGGTTTGACACATATACATTTAAAGCTTTCAGTGAACAAATACTGCTGTGAGTTAGGCAGCTTATTCCATTCTAGGGTAGTTCTGCAGCTGAGCTATTCCTAACAGTGAACCAAACTTGGTGTGTGCAGAACTCACTACTGCTCAATGTGGTTGTTCTCAGATTTAGAAACACCCAGAACTGATGGAAATGAAACTCTCCTTCCCTTGACAGGGATCCTGGGTCTGAAGCACTCTGCATTTAAGCGGCTTTGATGTATATTCTTATTCTGGTCTCATGCCGCCAAATTATCAACTGCATCACTTCTCGGGCAATATATGAATGAATCCTATTCCTATCATTTCTTTTTGAAAATGAACAAAAAAGGGAATCATAAAACATGTATAAAAGAGGCTGTAACTGTGGTCCTAAGAACCAATTCTCCTTTGATGAGAGACAGTTTAATAGATGCTGAACCTTTCAAACATAAGCCCTATGCAAGCCTTGCTCACACGCTATTCAGCATAACCTCCTTCTCAACATGATGGAGTTAAACCATACTTTGGCTGTGTTAGTCTAATGTCTCTGCCACCTTCAGTATTAAAGATACTACATTCTACCTAGCTGATCAAGCAGAAACCCAAACAAGCAAATATACTTGACTCTTTTCCGTCTTTTATCTGCTTAGAAAAGGGAGGAGAGTCACTGATTCTATGCTCTGGACACCAGTCTTTTCATTTCTTCTTTCTCAATGGATGGCTGCTAGAGCTGAAGGCTTCCAACATGTATGTGCCTCAGTTTTAGTCATGTGGCAGCTAAGGAAGCCAAGCATGGAGTGTTGGGACCTCGCTCTGCTTTCTGTGGTCAACTCTGCTTTTCTTGGCGAACTGCAAGGCACGGCTGACCCTTGATATGCTCCCTAAAGTGAACCCTATGGTTGTGTGTAAAGGAGAAAATGGAAATCTCTCTGCATGCACCTTGACTTCTCTTTTATTTTCATGTTTCTCTCTCTCTCTCCAAATTTTGTACTCATCCCTTAGTTATTTTTTCGACCACTGTGATTAATAGCACTTTAATTACTGCACATTTGGTCATGTGGCTCCCTAACTTTTATACTTCTTGGTATGTTCCCTCAGCACAGTTCATTTTTCACTTCAGTGATTCCCACCTTCCATCTCTGCTGCCACACAGCCCAAGGCTTAACAGACTGCTTATGAGTTCTCACGTTTCCTCAGATTTGGAACTTTGCAGGGACCACCCCGTTTTCATCTCACAGGGTGACACTAACCTGTGCACATGCTAACTTTGAGTAAATGTTCCTCCGTGCATGCCTCCTGATATTTGTACTCCCTTCCACACACAATATTCTTGGGTGACTAACAAGTTCTTAATCTCTCTCTAAACCACTACTGAAATCACGCTCTGTGAAACATTCCTGTCTTCTCCTTTTATGAAACTGAGTTAAGTCACCTTTTCCTCCTTTTTCTTCATAGGCTAGAACCGAGTCACTCTCTCTCTTCTGCCTCCCTCAGCAAGGTCTAGTTCTTCAAGTATAAACTAAACTTGGGGGCTAGAGGAATACTTTTATTTAGCAGGCTGCAATTATTATTTTTCTATGTTGGTTATGGCTATGTGTCTGGTGAATGGTGACTGGGCATAGCAGTGACAGGTAAGCTGTTGTGGTGGTACACATTTTTAATCCCAGCACCCAGGGAGGTGGAAGCAGGTGGATCACTGTGAGTTTGAGGCTAGCTTGGTCTACGAATCGAGTCCAAGACAGCCAAGACTACACAGAGAAACCCTGTCTCAAACAAAACAAACAAACAAACAAACAAAAAACAACAACAAAGAAGCGACAGGTACTCAGTAGCCAGCTCTCTGTGAGGATGGATCTGTGTATTCATCCTTGGGTGACCGTGCTATTTGGCTCACTTGACCTCTTTCCTCTCCGTCAGTTCCTGCCATGTTGGGGCACTGCCCAGCCTGTTGTGGCTGGGTTTTCCTTGCCCAGCAGGCAGCTCTCAAGTGGTATGTGGAAGACAGCTGGTACAAGTCAGGCACTGTTCCCCGTGGTCACTTCAGCTATAGAAACTCCACAGAGCCTTGTCATGCTAAACCCTGGGCAGCGGCAGCTCCCCTGCCATGCCTTTTCTTCCACCATCTCTCTATCCTCTGCTTCTTTCCCAAGCTGACTGACATAAAAAGTCAAGTCCCCTGTCTGAGCAGTTCCCCAATTTGGAAATCAGGTACTTATATCTCCTTGCAAGGAATAGCAACTTTAATGAGTCGCTGGAATGGAGATGAGAGATAGGAAATCCTCCCCCTTCCACTTGGATTGCAATTATCCAACCAGTACAAATGCTGCATCCCACACAAGGAAAACTATCTTGAAGATTCTTTTCCCCTCTCTCTACCTTGTAGAGATGAGGGTGGGAGTAGAGAGGGGCCTATTTGGCGTCCTGACCCCATGGAAGATCTGTGGGTCACAGAGCCAAGTCTATGAAGAGTACCACACAACACCTTACTCATTAGGAGGCTTGCTGAATTAGCAGATGGGGTATGGATTTGCCTATTTTGAATGGTTACCAGAGGGTAGCAATCCTTGTGTACCAAGGTACTGGAGGCAGGATTATGAAGCAGAACAAAATTAGCCAGAGGGGGGGAGGGGATAGTTGCAACCCTGGGCTTCTGACTCAGGGCATAGGATTGCCTGTGTATAACCTCTGTTTGTCTCAGCAAGGCACACATTCTTTCATACCATTAATTAATAATGCTGCTGCTGACATCAATAAGAGACAAAGAGAATCGCCCCGGAAAACCCATTTTGTATTCTTTAGCATTTAAACAGGCAAGGAAATGCTATGTCTGCCAGCAGCGCTGTACCTTGTTCTGCTCTGTGTAAACTCGCTGTCAGGAGTCCTAGGAACTGCTCTGTTTGCCTCTGGGTGAAATGTCTCCTTTTCATAGAAAAATGTCACCTTTTCTCTAGGAAATGGCAGGTAGTTATTAATTTTTTATTTTTAAAGACAAAATGACCTTTGCATTTTGTTAACAACAAGAAACTAAACCAAACCAGAAAAAAAATTTTTTTTCAGAGACTTAAGGTCTGGATGAAATTCACTGAAAACAACCTGTATCTGCTAGCTTGTACTTGACATTCTATTCTGTAAATTCTTACATTACACTTGTCATCAGAGAAGTTACCTTAGGCAACTGTCAGTGACCAAAACATCTTGGCATCTTGTCTCCCAGGAGTTTCACAGACACAAGGGTGGATGCTTGTGTTCAAGCTGTTGATGTTCTCAGTTTCAATACATCCACACAAACACAGACACACACAGAGACACAAATATAACCACACACACACTCTCTCTCACTGCTTTGATGCTTCAGAGCCTTTAAATCCCAATAACCTGTCTTCACAATGTTATACGAGCCCATGATCAACTCCTCTGAAAAAGGCTGAACCTGTTACACAGTTTGTTTAACAGACTACTTAAAAATTGAATATCTCACATTTTATTTGGAGATGTGACAATAAAAAAAAAATTTTTTTAATGCCGGGTATTTTCATTCTGTCGTGAGGACACAGGAGGAAACGTTGCCAGTATGCTTTTTCTTCTTTAGTCCCATGAGGAAGCAGAAAGGACAGACTTGGGAAGGAGGAAGGACCCCACAGGTGATGAGGTAGAGGAAGAGTGAGGCCATTCATCTGGGTCCCTGGCAGGGATGTCCTGCTTTGGCAGTGACTCAGACACATGGTGGAATTCCTTCCTCTCTGGCGCTAGTTCTTCACACTAATGCAAAGCCCACTTTCACAGAGTTGGATTGTCTAACAAAGTGGCAAATGATGCAACGGCACTTGAGATCTGCCGTGTATGCTCCTGTCACTTCATGTGACTCCTCAGCCAGAGCATGTGAGAGGCACATTAATTACACTGGATGCAGGGATCATCTTGCTGCAGCTGCAACACATTGGGTACTTGCAGATTGCAGCGTACTTTATCTCTAATTTCACTGGCAGCTTGGAGAAACCGGCAGAATTACTTTTATAAACAAAGGTCGACATGGTAATTTATCTCCTATTGACTTCAGCAATGTCTTCTCATTGAGAATGCTAAGAGATTTAGGATTATGAACTAAGACTCAAGACTTAGCTGAAAAACAAACAAACAAAAAAGACATGGCTCTTCTCACTTCTTACTTACCCAGATCATACCATGGCAATGTATATTGGGCCTGCTTTTTAGACTTAAGCCATTCGGTGAGGCCCATGTGCCTGTCTGTAAAGGTATATGCCAACACCCTATTCAGGTAGTTAATGCAGGGAACATTATCTCTCTTAGATAGTTACCCTTCCTCATGCATTTTCTACTCTTCCCTTGACTTTTTTATTTGTTTTGGCCGAAGATGACTCCTTTTGTATTTGCAGTGGGTTTTCATATCAGAAGTGAGGGAACATAAGCAAATGAATATGAGGGTCTGACTTTCCAAATTATGTCTGGAGATGGAGGCTAGAATCCTATGGTTTAAATAATTGGCAGCCAGCAAAATTGCCAGCGATACGTGCATAAAAGAGGGGACACATACCTATTTCGCGATTATCCAGCCAGGAGAATAAATTTTATCAAGTTTTCTACCATGGTTGTAAACTTGTCAATACCATCCTTAAATCTAAACCATTTGAAGAAGCAAGCACCTGTTGAAATGCTCAATGTAGAACTGGTTCTCTGCCAGGGTTCAAAGGCTGAATATAGAATATTCACAGATTGTGTCACAAATCACCCAACCCCAGAACATCAACTTTGTTCAACTTTTTGAAAGACAGTTCGCTAGTATGACTTCCATTTTTATATCCCACATCTTTTCCAGATGCTTTAAATTAACGGCTCATCTGCTGAGATGTTTGGGTGAACTTCAATAAGAAAAACTTAAGCAGTATTTTAAAGGGTCCACAAACACTAATGTGTAATTGCTAGAGTAAAGCTTCCGCTTCCGCTGTCTAGCTTAGAAACATCAGTTTTGCAAAGACTGTTTCATTTGTTCAGCTAACAAACTTGCTTGGTGAACTAACCTCTGAATATTTAATTAAGTCACATGAGACTTTTTTTTTTTCATGCCTTGGGCTCTTATCATTATGAGGAGGGTGGAGATGAAGTGAGAGCTTCCCGTTCAGCTGTGGGGAGGGGCGAAAATAAGCTCCCTCTATAAAGAGCAGATAACCTCCCAGTGAATGAAAGACTCAACTCCACCAGTCTAGGAGAGGGTAGCAAGACGTGAATGAAATTGACATTGTCTGTAAAGACATATTTAGCAGTCTTGCTCCAATTTGTGTCATTTTAGTTTATTTACAAAGAATTGGTGACTCTGAATGCCAGAGCAAAATAAACTAAACGGGAAAAAAATAGTTAAGTTCATTAGGATAGCGTGACCACTTCAAGCTGTCTATCTTAAGTTGAACACCTTTCGCTAATATACCACAGCCGACCATACCCTCCAAGAAGTAAATATGAAAAGTTAGTGTTAACTCTAAAATCTCCAGGCTATGTTTTATGAAGTTTAAAACATAAGTTTTCAGAGTTTGAAAAATGCTAATTTTTCAGAAATTCTCAGAAAGGCTACTGTGGCATTATATACCTGGGGTATAATGCCTGGCACCATCCTGAGCTATGCTCTTGGGCTAATGGCTGCCCTACCTACTTCCTCTTTTAGCTGCTGGTAGGGGGCAAGAGAACACCAATAACAAATTAAGAGAGAGGTTTTGTGCAGAATAATTTAAAATTAATAGCGAGAAGAGTACATTTCAGTACATCAATTTTCATGAATTTAATAGGTAAAATTATCATGGTCGTCAAATCTTAACCACTGGAGGAATTTTCTAATGAACATGTTATCATGAGAAAAACATATATAAGTTGGCTATATCTGTACTGAAATGGCAATAACATTCCTGGTGCCAGTATGTGAGAACCAGGATATGGTGTATACTGTCTTCTTTGAAGTAAGCTTTATCCAGCTTTTAAATAAAAAGGGCATAAAGGAACAGTACAAGGTGAAAAGGAAAAGATAGAAATAAACCAAAGAGTAGATGCCACAATAGTATTTGGATGACAAGGACTCTTTTTAAAACTTGGATTGATTTATTGAGGAAGCATAGCACGATTAGAGAATTGGTGGACCATTTATTAAAATGGCCTCTCAAATGATTCAGTTTGCAGCTGAAATCAAAGGTATTGTTGATTGTGACATCTATATCACTTATTTTTTATTATCAAAGGAACATAGTGGACAGAAAGCATTCAGTGTGGCTCTTGCCTAAGTGTAAAGTGCTTTGTTATTGATCTGAAGAACATCACTTCAGTTGGCATATTAGGATAAAACGAAGGAGGGTTTTTAAAGTTTAGTGCATTTGGAGAGAATCAAGAATAAATATATCAACAGGCTAAACAAGCACAGCTTATTTCTTCTCCTCTGGAGATGCTGTTATTGGTCAGCAGGCTGATAATTCAATATCATTTTCAGCTGTTTATTGAGACTAACAGTGTCTAAAACTGAAAAAAAGATATTACATCACATGATATTTTAATAATGTATCATTAAAGAGTCATTTAAATTTTAATTATGTGTATGTTTGTGTGTGTATGTAGGGAGTAAGCACATGTGAATATGGGTGTCCACGGAGACAAGAGGTGTAGGATACTGTGGAGTCACAGGTGTTTGTGAGCCAATCTGGGTACTGGCAACTTCTGAAAGAACAGTCCATGCTCTTAACAGCTGAGCCATCTCTCCAGCTGTATGTGAGGGAGTGTACTAAAACTGCTGAAATAATCACTCCATGATATGGTTAAGGTTTTTATTGTAGAAACAAGAGAGAAAACATTAAGAGGTGTCTGGAAGAGTCCACAGCAGAGAGGGAAAGAAGTAGAGTGAACGTGGCCAACAGACTGGACATAGCCACAGCTAGGGAAGTAGGAGAGTGGGAAAGACTAGTAGAGACAGTGAGGTACCAAGAGACAGAGAACAGAGCAAAGCTAGAGAGAGTATAAGAGAATAAGAGAGAGTAAGCAGGGGTGAAAGAGAGTAAGAACATAGCCAGAGATAGATGATAGATAGATATAGATAGGCAGACAGACAGACAGATCATTGATTGCTTGATAAATAGAAATAGACAGACAGAAAGACAGATAGAGTATAGTACAGTACAGTAAGACTAGCCAGGTTATAAGAAAGATGATTATGGGGGTTAGGGAAGTCTGTGAGCTGGAGGGAGTTTAGGGTAGAGGAGGGTGTGAGAAAGGCTAGGATAATATTAGGAACTTTGAAATGTGTCACACATACTTGTGATACTGAGAGACCCTGGAGGCCAGCATAGGCTTTCATATGCTGATAGGCACCACAGGCAGTCATATGTCCCTTCTGCCAGAGATAAAAATGAGTCCTTATGGTAGATGGGAACTGGCTTTACAAGTTTGCAAGGAATATTTTTATCTAACCACCAGAAATTCTCCTATAGTCTAGGTTGAACTCATTTCTGGATACATGCACTGCCCTTCAATATTGGGCAACTAGATTTTTCTTTAGACCCAACACTAGCAGCAAAACATTTCATTAATTAAGAAAATAACCCTAGTAATGGGAACAGAGGCTGGCTCTCTGATCACCTCCCCAAGAGGGGGGAGTAGCCTTACCAGGCCACAGAGGAAGACAGTGCAGCCAGTCCTGATGAGACCTGATAGGTTAGGGTCAGATAGAAGGGGAAGAGGACCTCCCCTATCAGTGGACTGGGGGAGAGACATAGGAGAAGAAGAGGAAGGGAGGGTGGGATTAGGAGGAGATAAGGGAGGGGGCTATAGTTGGGATACAAAGTAAAAACTGTAATTAATAAAAATAAATTAATTTAAAAAAGAAGAAAATAACCTAACATAGACTGAGTCTGAATATTTGTTTCTCCTGAGAACCATGGGCTAACAAAAACCTCAGTGCTAGGTATGGGCAACTTTGTTTTAAGTTTCTGGTCAGGGGAGTCCAAGATACTCCCCAAATAATATAGGTTGGCCATAGCTTTTGATTGCCTCTCAGAACTTGAAGGTAAGACTGTATAGCTGAAGATAGCACATGCTTCAAACATGGGACTTAGGAAAATTGAGCTTGAACTCATCTGAAAGCCTCCTACCTGAAATCTAACTCTCATAGTATCTGAACGTGCTATGCAAGCTGCCAAGGGAGAAAATAAATAGTCCTGCTCAGTGGTAAAACATACCAAGCACAATAATGAAGAGCATGGCAAGATATCCTACAAGGGCACATCAGTGTAATTTATGTCTTGTGGGTAACCATCAGCTACCTAATTGCACTTTATGCTCCCTTAATAGGAGATAATTCATACCATGAAACCCTAGAACTGGAAATCCAATCAACTGCTTGTGGCTGGTGAGGTCACGGACCCTAGAGGAGAACTTGCTACTGCCACTTTCTTAGATTGGTATAATTAATAACTTTGTCATAAAAAATTAGCATTACATCCACAGAAGAGCATAGATTTCACCCGTCAAAGAGATCTTTTTTTTTTTTTTCTGCAGCAGATTGGAGGCCACAGAAATTCACAATGGTCAAAATAACCGTGAGCTGTCAAACTCCAGTCGATGTGCCTACAACATAACCTCATATGGCTCAACATGAGACTGAGGAACTATAACAGAAGAAGGGGTCGAAAGACTGTAAGAGCCAGAGAACCAATGCGTCTTTTCAAGAGAGAGAGTAATATAAGACAGTGACACCATGAAATCTCAACAACATGGTTAAGTCTAAACAAGACCCAAAGAATAGTAACATCATTGTACATAACAACACGAATGGGAGAAATCTCACAATTGTCCGGTACCCTGATAAAGAGCTACAGACACTTAAGATGAAAGAGAGAGAAAGTGAGAGAGAGAGAGAGAGAATATCATTCTTCTCAAGAAATGAGACCCTGATGAGTTACTGAATCCCAAGGTGCTATTCCTAAACACATATACACGTGAACAACACTAACAGACTCAACAGGCAGTGTTTATATGTATACTATACACACACATATACTTACATACACACACATACACATGCACACACACGCAAACACACACACACACACACAGAAATCAAGCTATAATTTCATATTCTGTTCCTGCCTTAAAACCTTATAGAAAATTCAGTCTTCAAAGTCATATTCAAACCCAGGACCCCAAATAACTTTCAAATAACTTTCATGTATACTAACAACAAACTCACAACTAAATAGATTAGGAAAATATCTCGTCAAATAGCTCAAAATCAAAACAAACCAATAATGTACCCATGAATACAATCAGTAACCCTGAAAGACCTCCATAATGAAAACCTCAAGCCACTGAAGAAGGAAATCAAAGAAGACAATAGACAATAGACTGTCCATGTTCTGGACTTGGCAGAATCAATTTTGTGAAAACTGCTATGGTACTAAAGTTAATTTATTCATCAGAATTCTGATATTATGCTTGACAGAAGTAGAAATGACAACTCAAGAATTCATGTGGAACTGCAAAGGACCACAGAAACAAAAAACAAACAAACAAACAAAAACAAAGCAAGTTTCAGGAGAGAGAACACAGCTGGATGTATCTCAGTATCCCAAGTTACACTACAGAGCTGTGCTGATGAAGACAGCCTCGGATTGGGAAAAACAGAACAGAATAGAAGACCTGAAAATAAACCAAAAAAGCTAGGGCCACCTTTTTTATTTTTAAACAAAGGTCACTTTTAAATAGCGACAACTGGAACTGTGCCCTTAAAGAAATGACACACAGAGCCCACAAATGAGGACAATAAGACTGTGAAAAACAGTGGCCTGCACATAAGAAAGGCGTAGAAAACTGCATCCACTGCAGCGCTAGTCGACATGGGGAGGACAGGTAAAACATGCTTCTTCCAAGAAACGGACCTCTAGAGTGGCTTTGTGGGGAGGTGGTTTGTGTGTGTGTGTGTGTGTGTGTGTGTGTGTGTGTGTGTGTGTGTGTGCGTGTGTGTGATGCAAATGAGTTTTCAGCAAGTGCATTTACCAGGGCATACCCATGAGGAGGTCATGGCTAGACTTTGTGTGTTTTGCTCTATTGCTATGCAACTTTTGAATTGGGACAGGGTCTCTTATTGAACTGAATATTATTCTTTGGCTAAGCTGGCTTACCAGTGAAGTCTAGGACTCTGCCTGCTCTTGTCCTTTACAAAACATCTGGGTACACCCCCCCACACACACAGAGGGACACACACACAGAGACACACATAGACACACACACAAAGCTTGCCAAAGGGTGGCAACATTAGTTGGGTAAACACAGACACTAAGGTAATAGCTAGTACAACTCTCTACTGTAATGTCAGTGACTAAGGGTTGCTAGCATGCCTATCCTCCAGGAAACTTATTAGCCATATTATTAATAAATTGGCAAATGGTGTAAAAGGACAAAATATCAGGCAATGAGAAAAACTTTCAACAGTAGATAGTAGATAAATGCTTTTCAGACTCTGTGGCTTCTATGAGCTATGTATGCTCTATCAAGTTTGGTTTTTAGGATACTTTAAAGAACACTCACTTAAGGCAGCACAGATACTAAAATACTTGAAAGGATATCAACAGGGTCTGTGGTACTCGGTTTCCAAACTGTGTAGAATACTTAGTAGTAGTCAGAATTAGATGGTTCCTGGGCATGACTGGAATATCTTTTCAGAAACCTTCTGGAATATTATGGAACCTTTAGGAACTGATGCAGTTGTCAAAAAGCAGCTATCAGAACACTACTCTCAGTTTTTGTTTGTTTGTTTGTTTGTTTGTTTGTTTTGCCTGTCCACTACTCCTTGCCAAATGTCACTGCCAAATAAGTAAGATTTCCCTGCTCATCCCTTTTGCTCTGGTGCAGGACCCTAGGTAATCTTTTCATACAATTGTTTTCAGAACCTCCTGGTATGTTTAAACAAGAGGTAACCAAAAGCTAAATATGTTGATTAAAATATTTCCACACTTACTTAGATATAAAATGAGGCCACTCATTTTAAACATCAGTAATTTCACTCTAATTTCCATAGCATTTATTTTTAAAGTTTATTTAATATATAAAGTTAATTTTAAAAAAATAGAATAATTTGATCTCTATGTACTTGCTTATGGAATGTTATAAAGAAGATGAAAACTGGTTTTAATTTTGCTTTTGTAGTGTTACCTTATTCAATGTTATTGATGAGGCTCTATTTCAAAATAGGAATGCAAATACAGCCCATTTAAATGTTACTTCTCCATTTACAAGGTCGTCCATCCTAAATCTGTCCATCCATCCATGCATGCATCCCTCCAAGTACTTAGACCTGCTGCTGCAGACATGCAAAGCCCTGGGTTCAGTTCCTCAGAACACACCAAACCAAAACTCGCATCTGCTCAGGTCCAGCCCCGGGTGAGGACAGGGCCTGAAGCAGGTTCGGTGCAAGAGGCCAGGGAGGCGTGAGTCTTGAATGGGAGTGTGGAGGGGGAAAGTTTTGCACCTGACTGCCTGGCAGTCAGAGTACTTCTTTATTTCTACAGAACTCAGTCACCAGGAATAGATGTGTATCTGTTGCAAAACAGATCATATAATTTTCATCCCTGGGCTGTGTTTTGTTTGTTGTTTTTCGTTTGTTTTGTTTTGTTTTTCTGTGTAGCCTTGGCTGTCCTGGACTCATAGAGATCCACCTGCCTCTGCCGCTCCCCCTAGTTCTGAGATAATAGACAGGCATCACTGTGCCTGGCCTCAGGCATGTGTTTTAATTTTCTCTGGTCTTAAGTTTAGTCATCATTGATAAACCATGACAGAACAGAATTATCTTTTACTGACATTTTTCTTCATCAACCCTATAACCCAACTTTCAGGAATCTTGCAGTTTCAAGGGCATTGGACAGAAAGAAAATCTCCAAGTCATCCGGGACAGGATGTCATTTCCCAAGCAGTGTATTATCAACTTTTAATGGTCAGAGTGCTATTTGTCCTTAGGCCCAAGAAAAATATTCAAGCCAAAGCTACTGCAGTTATTATTCAATTTCTGCCATAACACAATATTTTATATATTTGTAGAATTTATGAATATGTCTAATTTTGGTATTCTTTGTTCCTTCGTCATACGACAGCACAGTGGCCCTGCATGCACTAACTTTTCTAGGAATAGGAAGGTCTTAGTGCTTTATTCTTTTATCATTTATCTATGCCATTCTTTGTCTGTCAGCAGTAGGAAGAGGATTTTAATTTGATCTGCTGCTCTCCTCACTAGCCCACTGCACTTGTTTACTGTCTTAAGTTTACTGTGTTCTGATTATCTTGTTCCTGAGTAAGTACAGGAGCAGATGTGCCAAGAGTGTCTTGCAGTGAGAGCCTCATAAGGAGGTCTCTGGCATCTTTACTTGAGTCACAATCTCCAGGGCATAAGGAAGACCTTACAGGCTAGATAAGGAGATCTCCCTAAAAGTGCGAGGGGTAGTATGCTCAGGACTTTCCTGGGGAAACTCAGAAGCAGTACTCCAGGGAGACAGTGTCAATGATTCATAAGAAATTTCGCATCAATCCAATACCCCCAAGTTGTGCAAATAATAAAAGTCACACAAGCGTGCAACATGTGGAGGAGATCAAGGCCAAAAATTGGGAGACCACATGACAGCAATTACATCACTTGGCTCAGTTTTGCTGGATCTTTGTCAAGCAACTGTTCTGGCTTTATGACGTTCACTGTTCTCATTACATTTGGCTGTGCCAAGCATCTGCTCTTTACCCAGGAGTATGTTAGATCTATAGATATACAAGTATGAACAGTGTCAGATATAGGGCAAGGCTATGTTCTTAATAGGCCTAAAATTTATTCCAAAAAGTTGAGGTAAAGATATACGCATGTTTACGATCTTTTTAGAACTTTTGGATATATGATTTTGTATAGTTCTTTGGTCTGTACTGTAAGTCATTAGTTTTTTCCATTTGTGACTGTCATTTGACGCTATATTTCACCAAAAACGTATACCCAAGAGGAAACACTAACACACACTGATGGCTTGCAAACCTTTTTCAGTGTTCCCCAATACTTTTGTATATGCCTGTCTTCCAACAGCCTTCCTTACTTGCCCAGTTAGCAAACATCTATTCATCTTTTACCATCATCTGTCTGTGAGGATTTTTCAGAGTACTGGGAGAATTTCTCCTCCCAGAATCAACACCTTTTTCCTCTGTATCATTTCATTACTTAGGTATGTATTTTTATTATTGCACTGATGTATACATCCATCAACAGATCACTCATTATTTCAGTTTAGACTGAAATTTCTGTGGGGATAGACACATTTGTATTTCCACTTTTTCTTCCTTATTAATTAGCAGAATGTTTGGAATGCACAGACCTTCACTAAATACTTGCTGAACTGAAGAGCAATTCTTTCTATTGTAACTTGTTCAGTGTTGCAGAAATACATTTACATATGTGTTAAAATTACCTTGTAATTAGATGTAAATACATTTCTGAATGTTTAGAAAGCATTATATTTTGTTTTATTAAATTCTTATCCAATAGAGAAAATTACTCTCCTTCTGAAGGCTCAATAAAATTATGCAACATAGTCCTCTGTAAAATTTTTGTTGTTGTTGTTAACTGAAGTTAGGATGCAATATAAAGAGAAGAATAAAATTTAAAAAAAAATCTTGTTTACTTCCCCACTCTCGTGATTTTGTGCCAACACAAGGGGTATTATAGCCCCATCACATTGCATTCTAGTAGCTCATCAGTGTGTCTAAAGCCCCATTTGGTGTAAACTCCTTGGGAATGAGTCCCACTCATTCCTACCTTTGTAACCCTGTCTTAAGCTTTGCAGTTATTGCAATGAGTGGAAGGAAGGGACTAGAGAAGTGCTTGTTAAATGCACAAAGAGCAGAGTAAGTAGGAGACACCGAGCAGGCTTTGGTTCTTTCCTATCTATTAGGACCTGATGTGTGGTTTTCTTAAATGGTCAAAATGTGCTAAATTCTAAATAAAGCTTTGGCTTTTCAGTGGAATGAGTCTTCCTTCGCCTCTGTGGGTGTAGCAAATTAGAGAATCAAGGATGAGAAGAAAATGACTTGCTGTGCAAACATTCGTATTCCGTTTTCTACTTTCCGTGAGAAGGTTTTTCTAATTGTGAACTGTAAATTCTGGGTTAGATCATAGGAAAGTAATTAGGTCCTTTATTTTGGAAAAAAAAAATGGATCTATCAAATATTTTGCACAAGTTCAAAAGCCCTGGGGATCTTTTCTCTGCTAAGACAATATGAATTCCACAGCTCCCTCATGTTCTAACTGCAGAGTATATGAGTGTTTTTAATTGCGTTATTTAGTGTTTATGTTTTGTTTTGTTTTGGAGGGCAGCATGAAGGTGTAGACACCTTACAAAGTCTTTCTGGATAAACAGTAGTTTTGGACATTAACTCTCGTAGAGCATTATGTACACATTGGCTTTCTAAATTATTGTGTTTTCAAACACAATTGTGTTCTGAACTTCAAAGACTTTTTAAAAGAATATCCTCTCACATCACTCTGCTCTGCCAATTCCTCCCAGATACACTCCACTTCCCTTTACATCTTTAAATACAAAACCAAAAACCACCAAGTCCATTTGTGCTGTCCATGTGCCCTTGGATATGTGTCTGTCCACTGCAGCATGGTTGACCCTCTAGCCCCCCCCCCCATTTATATTTTGAACTTGGTGGGCATGTGTGAGATCATTCAGTAGATCCAGTGTCATTATGTACATTATTCTCTGATAATGAGTGGCACTGAAAAATACACTCACACAGAAATCTTGAACAATGACAAGTGTAAAGAAACCAATAGTTATAAAGCTTTGGCAACCTTAAAAATAAGCAATTTCAAATGACTTTCAATTTTATGTTTTCTCTCCATATACAAGTACCTTCTGAACTCACGGAGATAATTCAGGTCATAAACCTACAATCATAGCAGGGACAGATCTTCTTGTCTAGCACAGTTCTCTGACTTGTGCACCTCACAAGATTCACTTACAATGTTGATACCACAAACTGAATTCGCGTGAAAAAAACAAAAAATGGTGATAGACTGTAATTCTTTGCGGTATAATTAAAATACCTTTAATACTATCTAAAGGACTTTAACAATAATACCACTAAAATTCTTGAATCAGCATCTTATAAACAGATGACCAAATATCATTTTTAATTTTCCTTCCAAAGGCATAATATTTGTAAATATATGTAGTTACAAATATGCGTAATATTTGTAAATTATGGGTCAGGTACGAGAACCACAAATTAGACTGCTTGGTCAGACCTATTTCATTACTTTTTTAAATCTACTCTGAGACTTTTTAGATTTTGTATTTTTCTGTCCTTAACAATATAGGTCTGTATTTCCACGTGAAATCAATTTTGGTAACAATTTAGATAGACACCCAGATAATTGTATATGAGAATTAACATAATAAAAACATATATTATGATGTTGTTTAGGGACATATAAAAAGTAATGTCATTTAAAATTTTTCTCTGAGATATATATGCGCATTTAAATACCTAACTCAAACAATTTAGCATACGAATATTGATAGACTGATACAGGCTTGAAAATATCAGTGGTTGAATGTAAGTAGCAAGGAATAAGATGCTGATCTCATCTCTAAGAAGGAGTTTGAGATAACTCAAAAGATATAGTTTCAAGGGTCTGTCAGAACCAGTGAACAGAGGGGGCAGTCTGTGACATGAGAAAGAGATTGATTCTCCATGTTGTTAATAAATGATTTCAGCTCAAAAATCTAAAGTAGAAAAAGTATGATTTGTCATTTTTCTAATCCAAGTGACATTTGACTTTGGACTTAAAACCAGAAAGGAATCTCCACATTTTGCTTATAGACAAAGAGTTGTTGCAATGCCAATTCCCCAGCTTCGGAGAGCTTACCTGTCTCCATTTTCCCATCCTGTGCAGCAGGTCCATCTGGGATCACACTTTTCACCTGTAGAAACTCATCCGGCTCGTCTCCACCAATGATGGTAAATCCAAAGCCCATGTTGCTCTTTTTGAGGGTGGTGCTGAGGAACGTTCCCTTCAACTGGGATGCATCCCGGGTGAAGAGCGGCTTTTCTACATTGGCCAATACAAGTTAGAAAGGAAAAGGCATTTTTAAGACAGATTATCAGGGCACAGCCGGCCACCGAGCATTTATCCCTGGGTGGATGTGGGAGACTGATATGGAGATGCGAGCAGGTGGCCCTCAGGGCATCCTATAAGTACTGCGCTGTCCCAAGCATCCAGGGAACCAGGACAGGCTGTACGGCTGGAGAACAATGTGTTAGTGTTTGCTCTTTTAAAGTCAGACCTCCTGAGCTTTAAAGGGGCTGTCTCAACTGCCAAGAAAGCCCTCAAATCATGTCTGATTCTTTAACTCGGTAGTTATGAGAGTTCCCCAGGAACAGCAGCATGTGATTGCATGGGGTACAAAATCAAATAGACGGGTTTAAGGACATTACACACGTACAGGTTACACCAACAGAGAAGCCGTGCACTGCGGCGTATATCTAAAGGTTGAAATTGCAGGACAGAGTTAACTTCTGTTTACACTCATGTGCTGTGAGATGTTATAAATACAATCGGATACATCTCTGCTGGCTAGAGAGTGTTTGGTGTAGTCTAACATGCGAGCAAACGGCAAGCCAACGTTTCTTGATAGGGTTGTGAAAGTAAAGGCGAGACATTTTGCAATATGTTGACATACTCAAATCAATGCCCAAATCATCCCGGTAGTACTTGAGCCCGCACAACGGGTTTGCCCACTTTCTGTGATGTGATGAAGGTTTTCAAACTGGGAGTTCTAACTACAGTCCTAAGCACTCTAAATGCTTTAAAAATTATAGTCAGACTAGGAAGAAGAATGAGTTGTTTAAGTTCCACCTGTGATAAACATTTTGGTTTTGCCTGGCTAGCTCAGTTGGTAGATCATGAGGCTTTTAAGTATTTTATTCTAATTACTTTGTTGGCAGGACTCTTGATCCTCCTGCCTCAGCCTCCCATGTGCTAGGATTACAGGAATATACCACCATACTAAGCATTTCATATACTTTTTGATACACATAAGTAGCCAAAGTATAAGTAGTAACTCAGCCACATATTTTGCATGATTCTCTTATTGTTACATTTTTGGTTTCATAGGATAGGTAAACTATCAACGAGTCATGATTGTGTTTTAATTTATCTGTCCATTTACCTATCACATATATTCTTATTAAAATCTTCTTTTAAATGTAATTTATAGAACCCACACACAATCTTCTCTGTGGTGTTCACCACAGCAGTGCTTACGGGTGGAGCTCAGCTCCACATGAGTCGTTTACATTCAGAGTGCTGTTTGTATGTGATGTGAACCTCACTACCACAAGTGGAGGCTCTGGACAGCAAAGCCTAGTGTGTGTGTGTGTGTGTGTGTGTGTGTGTGTGTGTGTGGTCAGGCAGAAGGTAAGACAAGTCATTCACACTGCGGGACCTCTCGGGGGCAGTAAGGGGGAAGATGGATTTGGGACTAGGTAATGCCACTGATGAGCTGCCGACTGTCACAAAGGAAAACAAGCCTTATCCTCATGTTTGATTTCCGGAGACTCTCTCCAGTTAATAGTCCTACTATCCGTGTCCCTCCCGGCAACACGTAAAATTCCTATAAGGTATCATCTGCTAGCCTTAGCCTTATCGTAGTTTGTGGTGGCTAAATGTATTAGTTTAAAAATAATGTGAACACCCAGCTAAAGCTACCAGAAGGCTCTAGAGAAGTCAAACTAGTTTTTATCAGCCCCCCCCCCCCCCCCCCCCACAAGCACATCTATCTGGAAGAGAAAACAGTCCTTTGGACAGTGTTTCCCTTGCAACCCTGCACGCTGCCCGATACCGTACCTCGGAAACCTGGGGCCTGCAAGGGCTTTGTTCCAAGTTCTGGGTGGGGCATGTTATGCTGTTGTAGCTTCCTTTTTGCTTCCAGGACAGGGTTTTCAAACTGCGTTCTTCTGTTTATGTGGCTAAAAAAGAAAATTTCAAATTAGGATAGAAGTGGGACAAAGTCATTTAGGAGAACATGTGCGTGGCCCTATGGAGAGCAGGTGATTAAAGACACCTTGTCTGATTGCAGTCAAATGTCTTTACCCAGCATGCATCAGGCTTCCGAGGGGCTGGCCTGTGCACAACACACAGTTCTGCGATAGTTCAGAGCACTCGGTGACTCTGTTAAATGCTGTTATATTTACCATATGCATGAGGTAGCCAAAGGAACCAGACGATGCATGCTTTCTTGCCTACTGTGTTCAATGTGTGCTGTGAGTTTGATGCATTAAAATAAATGACCAACAGATGAACCAAACAGAAAAGAGTTCCGAAAAAATATGTGTTATCTAAGCTTTGTAAAGCTTCAGTGGCAATAGGATAAATGAGAGGTTGAGTTCCCTGACAGCGCAGCAGAAACTGATAGTAAAAATAAAATAAAATAAAAACGTGTGAGTGTGCACGTGTGTGTGTGTGTGTGTGTGTAGAGGATGAGTGCACATGTGCATGTGGTACTAGGGAACAACTTGCAGGTGTGGGCATGGTTCTCTCCTTCCAATAGAAGGGCTTTGAGGATCATGCTCAGGTTATAAGCTCTGTTACAGCGCCCTTGCCTGACGAGCCATCTCACTGACCCACAGTTCATCCTCTTAACAGTCAGACCTGCATCGAAAAGCCAGAACTCAGGAGGAAAATTCTCATAGCACTGACAGATGCCTATGCAGGACTTTTCCTGCTGAAAATCCCCTCTACACTGAGATGGAAAACTAGCAGACAGACATGGAGGGACTGGAAGCAGATGTAGCCCAGCCGAGCCCGGGACTTACTGCAACGGGAAAGTATGTCTTCCTATATAACAGGTAGTTTAAGGTTCAGAGAGCTGGAAACAGCCCTGCCTACTGGTGGTGGCCACTCCAGACACAGATGCCCCAGGAGAGGGCTGAGTGTGGAGTGGCCTTTGTTTCATGGATTCCCTGAAAGTATGAAGAGGAGAGAGGTTAGAAGAGGAGCTGACAGCTAACTTCATGCTACTCTATCACACTCAAATATACTATATGATATATATTGTACTGTACCATACTCAAGTTGTGCCATAGATGACTTAGAGTGTTCTCATTTAAAGGTGATGAGATAGGTCCACAGACAGGATGAGTGACTTGTTCTAGAGAGACCACATGCCAAGCATGGTGAAATTCTAGAAGTTAATCATCATATCTATTTCTACAGTAGATTTCTTATCCACATGCTTTCTCTTTCCAATATGTGATTTCAAATTGGCAAGTACATATAGTTAACATGCCTGTTCGTGCTCTCTCTCTCTGTTTCTCTCTTTCTCTCTCATACAGAGACACACACAGATACACACATATAGACACACACACAAGCTCCATCCTTTATACTTTTTAAAACTACTTTTTAAAAAGAGAGGAGATAAAATAAAACCTCACTACTTTTTTAAAATCTTATTTTATTTTATTAATTACACTTTATTCACTTTGTATCCCCCCATGAGCCCCTCTCTCCTCCCCTCCTGGTCCCACCCTCCCTTCCCTTTCTTCACGCATGCCCCTCCCCAAGTCCACTGATAGGGGAGGTCTTACTATTTTAAAAAGTATAAATCAGACAGCTGGTGGGGGAGAAGGGTAGTTGGAAAGAATGATGACTGCAGAACATCTAATGAATTTTTTTTGTGTGTGTGGGAGGCACAGCAGATGCCTTCTGCCACAGGGTCTCAGTGTCAACCAGAACTCTGTTCAAATTCTAGCTTCTGGGTAGCCAAATAACCTTTGGCAACTTGTTAAACCTGAGTCTTGGTAATCTACTCTCCAAAATGGGCACCACATTGTCTACTCAAGTAGTTGTGAGGCTTACATGGAGCAGCCAGTATTAGCGTCTCATTTTTAAGTATTGACGTGTTTAAAAATTTCTAGTACATATTATTACTATTGTTCCTACCACCTTAACTACCCCTGTCAACATTTTAATCACCTCCATCTCGGCCACCATGAACGTCTTTGTGGAAGACCTTTACAAGCACTAGAATCTTGCTACCACTGCCTCATTCTCTTTAAAGTAAAAGGTGTGGTTATAGTAACGTTCTTAATAATAATTCTTGTTCTCAACTCTTTGGGCTTCAAAATAACTGTTGGGGGAAAAATCTTCTGGAAGTAACGCTCTGTGCATGGAGGAGCCAGCTCCACTGTAGTGCATGGTGGCCCGCAGCAAGGGAGCATCACAAACCTCTTTGCTCTGGAAACTTAGATGAAGTCTCTGTGCACCAGGAACTGTGGGGTCCTTGCCATCCTCAGGTCATTTTCTGAGCAAAGTCTTTCAAGTCTTCTTGACATGGTCTTGCAGCTTTATCTTTGGCTGTTTTCACAACAGGCATCCTTCGCTTTTGATACAAATTGGGGCAAGTCTAATAGGCAAAACCCATTCAAAGTAGTTGTTTTTTTTTCTAGTGACATTTCAATATTTCCATAGTGTGATGCTTGATCAAATCTTCCATGTTTAAAGTGGCATCTTGGGACCACTTTAGTCATCTTTCTTTAATCATCTGTATCTCTCCTGCTGATAGAACCTCCAATGCCCTGAAGGTGCATGTATCAAAAGCTTGGGTGGTCCTCAGATTTGTGCTATTAGAGAGTGGTAGAAACCTTCAAGAGGTAGGGAATGAGAGGTCCCAGATCATTAGGGGTGTATCCACACAAGGACCTGTGGAACACTGGTGTCTTTCTCTTAGTTCCTGGCTATGAGGAGAACTGGTCTTCTCTACTTCTCTCACTGTGATCTGTTATGTCACCACAGTACAGTTGGTCGCAGAAGGAAGATCCTAAAATTCAGGAAAAATAAACCCTTCTCCTGTAAGTCCCAGACATTTATTATAAAATTGCAAGCTGATTAAATACAACCGTCATCTATACAATGGGGACATTAATGTTTATTTCATGGGGCTGTTGTAGTGATAAGAGCAGACAGTTGGGAAGAACCCTATGACTGTATAGTGCTGTCTTATGTTTCTGGAATAGTTGCTATTACAATTAATATTAATGGTGATACCATTCGTGGCATTATAACGCCTTTCCTATGTACACAGCCCTTTCCCAAGCCCGACACAGAGGCATTTCTAACCAGCATTATTATTCTTCCCATGGATGTTTATTTCAGTTCAAACAGACCCTTTTATTATGTCCCTCAGCAAGAGGATTTGAACAATTTTTAAACAACAACAAGAAAATCAGGGTAAAATTATTTGAATCTACGTGTAAGATAAATAGACAAAATAGATAACACAGGATCCTATTTGTTTACTAGCGTTACATTGTAAATTAGCTTTGAGCTTTCAAACTGCTTATTTAACGGGAGAGAAAATAGCTACTCCCTTTAGAATATTTAAGATAAACCCACATTTAGAAGGACGTGGATTACATCCTTAAGAACTCCTATGATGAAGTCTTCTGGGCATCTCTAGTCAAGTCTTTGCTAAAGAGGTTTCTGTGATGCAGCATTATAGGACCCTAAGTGGTAGTTTCACAGCAGTGAATTTCAAGGTTTCACCAACCTTATTATGATGCTTTAATGATAGGTTGTCATGCTTCTGTCCTTTCTTACATTATGAAACTCTTATGTACAGGGCCTATATGATATCTGCCTTTGTATACTATACTCATGACTATTAGTTAAACACCTACATGATGAGGCTGTTTTTAAATATGTGCAAATGACTTAAAAAAACCAGACATATCTTTGAAATCACCTGACGTATTGAATTTTTCATAGTCTATTTTTTATTTCTGTGTTTCTAGGTTACTATTTATCACACATGCCTAATTTTACTCTTACTTGAATCACCTTGACTTTAAGAGAAATTAATTTTATCTTGACCTTAGTGGACAATTAAGAATTGGACCTTTGAGTCAACATGGAAGATGGAATAGTGACTTTCAAGTGACATTTGTAGACATACAAAATATTTCATTTTGGCTTACATAGTGGCACTGGTTACTTACTACAAGGCATATGGTAGCCAGTGTCGAGAAAAGATCCATTGAGTAGATACTTAGATGGAGTCAGACACAATGAAAACTGATGGATCCTAATGTTTTCTAGTTTCACATGCCCATCAAATACATATTGTGACAGTTGAACTGGACATGAAGTGTAGGGTTGGCTTAAGTGATATAACTCTCATTCATTTGGGTAAATAGTTATGGAATGCTTCAGGCCAGAGAATCTTTCCAGACATGTAAATGATATGGGGGGGGGGGGGAAGAAGCACCACATTTTGGTGGAAAATATTTTTGTTGCTAACTAGGAGAGTTACTTTGTGTCATCATAGGCACATGGATGAACAGGGACGAGACCTGGGGGCTCTAGGAAGACATTCACTCTCCCTCCAGTCCATAAAGACTCGTTTAGCTTCTGCTTTTCAGCTTAAAATTTCCCCCTTCTATGCAAATGTGTCCCTTTATGGATCTCTGAATGTACTTGTAAAGTATGAACTTCTGGAAGCTTAGAATCCCCATGGCTTTCTCTGACCCTCCCTCCTTGAGTCTCCCACTTCTCTGACATTATCTCCTTCCACTTGAGTCCCAAGATGCTACTTTACTGGTCCAAATGCAGATACTGTACCTCTTTGTCTACACGTTATTCATTTTTATGTAAGTCTCTAGAAGAATCCATGGTGTTTTCAAGGCCATTGGGTTTGGATAAAAAGGATAAAAACTATTTCAAAATTAATAAACATTACTTCATGCTTTGAAAGCTAAAGGAGAACAGTAGCACTACAGGGGTCTTCTAGGGTCAGTACTCATCCAAGAAGGCAGGGTAGTGCAATTAAGAGCTTTGTCTGGGGGTGGAGAGATGAGTCATTGGTTGAGCCACCTTGCTGCTTGTATAGAGGACCAGTTTTAGTACCTGCATTGGGTGGCTCACAACCATTTATATAACCTACACTCCAAGGAATCTGACACCCTTTTCTGGCTTTCTTAGGTACCTGTATACATTTGGTGCATATACACACACTCAAATACACTCAAAGACAGACACAGACAGACATATAGACACACACACACACACACACACATAAATGTTAACAACAACAACAACAACAACAACAAAAAGAGTTTGGTCTCCGCAGTGAGGTTGCTGGCATTCACTTCCCAGCTCTGTCACATTATGATCTTAGGTACATTATTTATGCTCTTTGCGCCTCCGAATTTTTCATAGGGAAACCTGGCATCGAAATAATATGACTCTTTAGAATTTCTGTGTATGTTAAATGGGCTAAAAATGAACAAACCACTGCAGAGCACTGCTCAGATACAAGTACTTCCAAAATACCAGCTAGCACAATTCATCAAATACTGATTTTTTAAAATGTCTTTGCTAGATACTATGGTAGTGGTTGTATGGCAAAGGCAATGATTAATCAGGGCTTAATCATTCCAAGAACCTAAAAACAGGAAAACAAAGATTTATGAAGTAGAGTTTACATGTAATAAACTAATATTTTATAGCGCTTTAAACGGCTCTCTGATCCCCTCCCCTCGGTGGGTTCAGCCTTGCCAGGCCACAGAGGAGGACAATGCAGCCAGTCCTGATGAGACCTGATAGGCGAGGGTCAGAGAGAAGGCAAGGAGGACCTCCCCTATCAGTTGCTTAGGGGAGGGTCATGGGGAGAAAAGGAAGGGAGGGTGGGATTGTGAGAAGATGAGGGAGGGGGCCACAGCCAGGATACAAATTGAATAAATTTTAATAAATAATAATAATAAAGCAAAAAAAAAAACCCTAAAATTTAAAAGTACAAGATCAAACCTTTATGTTTTAAATATGAGTTATTTTCCAACATGAGCTTTGGATGAATAAAAATTAATCTATTTTACTTTGAACTTTTAAACAAAATAATTGAAAACCACCCTTTGAATGAGTTCTTCCCAATTCTACACTTAAGTGATAATTTTATTTCTATAAATGTCCACTCTTTCTTATTTCCTCCTGTGCCTGGGGAATGTGAGTGTGCACTGTGAACATAAATGGAAATCTTCAGTCATTCCTATCTTACTTTCTTCTCTCCCTGTTCACGAACCAGCTGCTGTAGGATTATGCTGTCTAGATGGGGGTTAAAATCATTGCTAAGGCAGGTATCCATGATGGGCACTGAACCTCAGAGCTGAGTCTATACTGTATTCCAGCTGGCCTGAGCCTCCACTGTGTTTTCATGTGAATGCCTTCTCTTCTCTCTGCTGGTTGTAATGTTGGGTTTTTAGTTAATGGGCATTCTATACATTAGGGCACTCATCACTAAGCCATCGCCATTCACTAATTACGTGAAAAAACCGTGGCCAGGATGGCAGCGCTGACCATGCGGTGTATCTGAACACCAGTTCAACTGTGAGAGCAGAGTGACTGGCAGGCCGCAATGTGGACCCCAAAACTCTGATGTCTGTGTTTCTCAGGTTAGAGGAGAACCCACGGGGAAACGTGAGGGTCCATATTCAGTCCACCCAGCTAATACTGGTAAAAACTCCCTGGCTCTTTCCTGACATTGCCACAGTCCTAGACTACACACCCAAGCCTCCCATCTGTGGATACCTTCTTGGTACCGGCGGCTCAAGGCTCCAATCTTGAGCGCTCACTCTCACAGTCCCGTGGTCACCTTCTGCAAACTCTGGGTCCACTCTCACCATCCTGCAGACACCTTCAGGAACCGGTGGCTCCAGGTTTCAAACGTGAACCCATCCTCACCATCCCAGGCAGTTGAATGGCTACAACACCAGGCTCCCTGATGCTCGGGACCCAAGGAAACGACCCCAGACACTGCTCCGAGGTTCAACCCCTCTCCCTAAGGAGACCAATAGGACCTACGAGCTCACAGGTTCTCTAGAAAGTCTGCACCCGAAAACACAGTGTCTGAGCAAAGTGCCTGGGCGCATAAACCTCAGACCAAGAAAGCCAGTGGCAGGGCAACTGACTCTAGGCTTCTTCTCTGTGAGAAAAGAATCCCTGAGCTCCTGAGGAATCCACATGATCCCCAGGATCAAATATGTGAGGAGACAGTCCGAGATTATTCCCACCAATCGAGAAGGGCTACTTCGGGAACATCCAGCTTCCTGCCCGGGGCTGTTCCAGGATCCCAGGAACTGCAGTAGGCAGCAAGATCTAACATTGATCACTGGCGACAACCAGATGGCTGAGGTCAGTGTAAAAACACAACCCCCCAAAAAAGCCAAAGCAATATGGTATCCCCAGAACCCAGTTCCCCAAAGGCAAACAGCCCTGGATGTCCTAACATAATGTAAACCTAAGAAAATGACCTTAAATCTATGCTTATGAAGATGATAACAGGGGAAATGAATAAAATCCATAAAGAAATCCAGGAAGATAGTGTCAAACAGATTGAAGTGCTAAGAGAGGAAATAATTAAGCTACTGAAGGTAATACAAGAAAGTTCAAACAAACAGGTGAAGGAATTGAACAAATCATATAGTGAAAGGCAGGAATACACAAACAAACAGGTGAAGGAAATCATCAAAACAGCTTAGGATCTCAAAATGGAAATAGAAATATTAAAGAAAGCACAAACTGAAGAAATCCTGGAGAGGGAGAACTTAGGGGAAAAAAGAGGAACTATGGAGGTAAGCATCACCAAGAGAATACAGGAGATGAAGGAAAGAATTTCAGGTGTAGAAGACACAATGGAAGAAATCGGTGAATTCAGCAAAGAAAATGTTAAATCCAAAAAATCCTAGGCATATATCCAAAATATGTTCAAGTACACAACAAGGACATTTGCTCAACCATGTTTGTAGCAGCTTTATTCGTAATAGCCAGAATCTGGAAACAACTCAGATGTCCCTTAGTGGAGGATTGGATACAGAAATTGTAGTACTTTTACACAATGGAATACTATCAGCAATTTCCTTTTAAAAAAGGAAATAATGAAATTTACAGGCAAATGGTGGGATCTAGAAAAGATCATCCTTACCGAAGTATCTCAGAAGCAGAAAGACATATATTCACTTATAAGTGGATATTAGACATATAATATAAGATAAACATACTAAAATCTGTACACCTAAAGAAGCTAAGCAAGGAAGAGGACCGTGGGTAAGATGATCAATCCTCACTCAGAAGAGCAAACAGGATGGACATCAGAAGAGGGAGAAAACAGGGAACAGGACAGGAGGCTACTACAGAGGGCCTCTGAAAGACTCTACCCAGCAGTGTATCAAAGCAGATGCTGAGACTCATAGCCAAACTTTGGGCAGAGTGCAGGGAATCTTATAAAATAAGGGGGAGACAGAAAGACCGGGAGAGGACAAGAGCTCCACGAGGAGAGCAACAGAACCAAAATATCTGAGCACAAGGGTCTTTTCTGAGACTCATATTCCAACCCAGGACCATGCATGGAGATAACCTAGAACCCCTGCACAGATGTAGTCCATGGCAGCTCAGTCAACAAGCCAGTTCCCTCATAATGGGAAAAGGGGCTATCTCTGACATGAACTCAGCTCTTTGATTACCTCCCCCTGAGCAGGGAGCAGCTTTACCAGGCCACAGAGGAAGACAATGCAGCCAGTCCTGATGAGACCTGATAGGCTAGGGTCAGAGGGAAGGGGAGGAGGACCTCCCTTCTCAGTGGACTTGGAGAGGGACATGGGAGGAGATGAGGGAGAAAGGGTGGGGTTGGGAGGGAATAAGGGAGGGGCTACAGCTGAGATTCAAAGTGAATAAACTGTAATTAATATAAAAAATTAAAAAATTAAAAAAAATCCCTGACACAAAGCATCCAAGAAATCAGGGACACCACAAAAAGAAGAAACCTAAGAATAATAGGAACAGAAGCAAGAGAAGATTCCCAGGTCCAAGGACCAGAAAATATTTTCAACATAATCATAGAAGAAAATTTTCCCAATTATAAGAAAGAGATGCCTATAAACACACAAGAGGCCTACAGAATACCAAATGGATTAGACCAGAAAAGAAAATCCTCCTGCCACATAATAAGCAAAACACTAAATATACAGAACAAAGAAAAAATATTAAAAGCTGTAAGGAAAAAAAGGCCAAGTGACATATAATGGCAAACCTATTAGAATCACACCTGATTTCTCAGCAGAGACCATAAAAGCCAGAAGGGCCTGGGCAGACATTTTGAAAATTCTAAGAGACCACAGATGCCAGTTCAGACTACTATACTCAGCAAAACTTTCAATCAGCATGGATGGAGAAAACAAGATATTCTATGACAACCAAATTTAAACAACAGCTATGCACAAACCCATCCTTACAGAAGATACTAGAAGGAAAACTCCCACTTAAGGAAGTTAACTACACCCAAAAAAAACACACACAGATATAAATTACTTCACTACAGCAAAACCAAAAGTAGACCAGCACACTACCAAAACCAACATCAAAATAAAAGGAACTAACAGTCACTGGTCATTAATATCTCTCAATATCAGTGGACTCAACTCTCCAATAAAAAGACACAAACTAACAGAATGGATGCATAAACACTACTCATCATTCTGCTGCATACAAGAAACACACATCAGCCACAAAGATAGGCATTACCTAAGAGTAAAGGGCTGGAAAAAGGTTTTCCTAAGCAAATGGACACAAGAAGCAACCTGGAGTAACCGTTCTAATTCCTAATAAAATAGACTTTCAACCAAAATTGCCCAAAAGAGACAAGGACACTTATATTCATCAAAGAAAAATTTCACCAAGAAAACTTCTTAATTCTGAACATCCATGCCCCAAAAGGGAACCTACATTTGTAAAAAAAAAAAAAAAAAAAAAAAAAACCCACACATTAATAATCAGAAACTTCAACATCCTACTCTCACCAAAGGAGGACAGGTCAATGAAATAGAAACTAAACAGAGAAATCATGACACTAACAAATGTCAGGAAACAAATGGATTTAACAGACATCTAAGAACTTTCCACCCAAACACAAAAGAATTTACCTTCTTCTCAGCATCACACGGAACCTTTTCCAAAATTGACCACATAGTCATTGGTCACAAAGCAAGCCTCAACAATCAATAAATTGTACCTCATGAAACTGAAAAGTTTCTGTAAAGCACAGGATACTGTCAACAGCCTGCAGACTAGAGAAAGATCTTCATCAACCCTACATTCAACATTGGGCTAATATTCAGACTATATGAAGAACTTAAGAAGTTAACTACCAACAAACCAACTAATCCAATTAAAAATTGGTACAAAGCTAAACAGAATTCTCAACAGAACAATATTGAATGGCAGAGAAACAATTAAAGAATGCTCAATGTCCTTAGTCATTAGGGGAATGTAAATCAAAATTACTCTGAGATTCCATCTCAAGATCTAGCCATACTACTCCTGGGCAAATATCCAAAAGATTCCCCACCTTTCAACAAGGACATTTGCTCTATTATGTTTATAGCAGCTTTATTTGTAATAGCTAGAATCTGGAAACAACTTAGATGTCCCTCAACCAAAGAATGAATACAGAAATTGTGGCACATTTACATATCAGAATACTACTCAGTTATTAAAAACAAGGAAAAAAATGGATAGAACTAGAAAAGATCATCCTGAGTGAGGTAACCTAACCAGAAGGACTCTCATGGTATATACTCACTTATAAGCAGATATTAGCCATATAATATAGGATAAACATACTAAAATCTAAACATTTAAAGAACCTAAACAATAAGGAGGACAATAGGGACGATGATTAATTCTCATTCAGAAGGCAATCAGGATAGACACCCGAAGAGGCAGGAGAGAGGGCATAGGACAAGAGCCTATCATGGATGTCTTCTGAAAGACTCTACCCTTCAGGGAATCAAAGCAGATGCTTGAGCACAGCACAGGACGTCTTATGGAAGAAGTGGGGATAGAAAGGCCCAGAGGTGACAGGATATTTACAAGGAGACCAACAAAGACAAAAAATCTGGGTTCAGGGGCACCTGCAGAGAAGGATGCATCAACCAAAGGACCATGCATTGAGAGACCCAGACTCCCTGCTCAGATGTAGCTGATAGTCAGCTCAATCTCCAGCTCAGGATCTCTTGTAAGGGGAGCAGTGGCTGTCGCTGACATGAACTAAGTTGTCTGCTCTTTGATAGTTTCTCCCTGGCAGGGTGATCTTGTCAGCCCACAGAAGACAGGAAGTCCTGATGAGTTGATAGGCTAGGGACAGATAATAGGGGAGGAGGTCTCCCTCTTTCAGTGGATTAGGAGTAGGGGCTAAGGAGAAGAGGGAAAGAAGGTAGAAATAGGAGGAGATGAAGGAGGGAATACAATTGGTGTATAAAGTGAATAAACTGTAAAAAAAAATTACATTACATTTACCGCATGAATTAAAGCATGGCCATGTGTAGTGTCAACCATGTCATGAAGCCTTTAGGACTTCTAAGATACATAAATATAATTAAAAATAATTAGAGCCAAAATGGATAATAGGTACCAATTACCAAAGTTAAATCAAGATCCAGCTAAATAATTTAAATAGGCCTATAAACCCCTAATGACATAAAGCAGTCATTAAATTCTCCCAACAGCAACAATAACAACAGCAACAACAAAAAAACAAACAAACAAACAAACAAAAAAAAACTCAGGGCCAAATATTTTAGTTCAGAATTGTACCAGATTTTCAAAGAAGAGCTAATACCAATACTCCTCAGATTATTGCCAAAAATAGAAATAGAAGAAACATTGCCCAATTTGTTTTACTAGGCCACAGTTACCCTGATACCCAAATCACAAAAAGGCTCAACAAAGAAAGAGAATTATAGACCAGTTTTCCTTATGAACATAAACACAAAAATACTCAACAAAATGCTTGTAAACTGAATCTAAGGACACATCAAGAAGATCACCCACCATGATCAAGTAAGCTTCACCCCAGGGATGTAGGATGGCTTAATACACAAAAATAGTAAATATAATCTGCCATATAAACCAACTGAAAAAAAAAACCAACACATGATCACCTCATTAGATACAGAAAAGGCCTTTGACAAAATCCACTACCCCTTTCGTAGTGAAAGTCCTAGAGAGATTAGAAATAGAAGGAATATACCTAAACATAATAAAGGCAATTATAGCAAGCCTATAGCCAACATGAAATTAAATGAAGAGAAACGCAAAGCAATTCCACTAAAATCAGGAGCAAGACAAGGTTACCCACTTGATCCACTCTCTAAATATCTATTCTTTATAGTAAACCTAGATCAAAAAGATAGCTGAAGAAGATTAAGGGGATAGAAATTAGAAAGGAAGAAGTCAAAGTATCATGATTCTCAGATCATATGATAGCATACATAAGTGTTCCCCCAAATTTTACCAGTGAACTCCTACACTTTAGCAAAAATGACTGGATACAAGATTTTTCTCAGGCAAACAAACAAAAAACAAATAAGACTCCCAAACAGTAGTCCTCTACATACAAATGAAGAATAGCCTGAGAAAGAAATCAGAGAAACAACACCTTTCACAATATCCTCAAATAATATAAAATACTTTACTTAATAAAATATGATAAAATATAAGCAAGTGAAACACTTATATTGTCAAAACTTCATATCTTTGAAGAAATTGAAAAAAGTATCAGCATTGAATCTGTAGATTGCTTTTGGTAAGATGGGAATTTTTACTATGTTAATCCTACCAAGCCATGAGCATGGGAGATCTTCCCATCTTCTGATAAATTCTTCTAATTTTTTCTTCAGAGAGGGAAATTTTTTCCATACAAGTCTTTGATTTGCTTGGTTAGGTTTTATGTCTTTTGTGGCTATTGTGAAGGGTGTTGTTTCCCTAATTTCTTTCTCAGCCCTTTTGTCTTTTGTATACAGGAGGGCTACTGATTTTTTGGAGTTAATTTTGTATCCATCTACTTTGCGAAGGTGTTAATCAGCTGTAGGAGTTCCCTGGTAGAATTTTTGGGGTCACTCAGGTATACTATCATATCATCTGAATACAGTGATACTTTGACTTCTTCCTTTCCAATTTGTATCCCCTTGATCTCCTTCAATTGTCTTATTGCTCTAGCAAGGACTTCCAGAACTATGTTGAAGAGATATGGAGAGAGTGGTCAGCCTTGCCTTGTTCCTGATTTCAGTGGGAATAATTTAAGTTTCTTTCCATTGAGTTTGATGTTGGCTATAGGCTTGCTGTATATCGCCTTTACTATGTTCAGGTATGTGCCTTGTATCCCTGATCTCTCCAAGATTTTAAACATGAATGGAGGTTGGATTTTGTCAAATGCCTTTTCAGCACCTAAGGAGATGATCATGTGGTTTCCATCAAAAATTACCAACACAATTCTTTACAAACCTTGAAAGAAAAATTCTCACTTTCATATAGAACAACAAGAAAAAATGCTAAAACAATTCCCTACAGTAAAAGATTTTCAGGAGGTAACTCCATCCCTGATCTCAAGCTGAACTATAGAGCAACAATACTAAAAACTGCATGGTACTGGCATAGAAACAGACTGGTGGATCAACGGAATCAAATAGAAGACCCTGACATAAATCCACACACTTATGGAGACCTGATTTTTGACAAAGATGCCAAATCCATTCAATGGAAAAAAGACAGCATCTTCAACAAATGGTGCTGAATGGATGTCTACATGTAGAAAAATGAAAATAGATCCATACTTATCACCCTGCACAAATCTAAAGTCCAGGTGGATCAAAGACCTCAACATAAAACCAGACACATTAAACTGCTTAGAAGAAAAAGTGAGGAAATGCCTTGAACTCATTGGCACAGGAGACAACTTCCTGAACAGAACACCAACAGCACAGGCTCTAAGAGCAGCAATCAATAAATGGGACCTCATGAAACTGAAAAACTTCTGTAAAGCAAAGAACACTATCCTCAGAACAAACGAGAGCCTACAGATTGGGAAAGGATCTTCACCAACCCTCTATCTGACAGAGGGCTAATATCCAGTATATATAAAGAACTAAAGAAGTTAAACAGCAAAAAATCAAGTAATCCAATTTAAAAAAGGGGGTACAGAGCTAAACAGAGAATTCTCTGCAGAGGAATATTGAATGGCAGAGAAACACTTAAAGAAATGCTCAACCTCATTAGCCATCAGGGAAACGCTAATCAAAACGACCCTAAGATTTCACCTTACACCAATCAGAATGATTAAGATAAAAAACTCAAGAGACAACACATGCTGGAAAGGTTGTGGAGAAAGGGGAACCCTCCTCTACTGCTGGTGGGAATATAAACTTGTACAACCACCCTGGAAAGCAATCTGGCGCTTTCTCAGACAACTAGGAATAGCGCTTCCTCAAGATCCAGCCATACCACTCCTAGGCATATATCCAAAAGAGGTTCAAATACACAATAAGGACATTTGCTCAACCATGTTTGTAGCAGCCTTATTTGTAATAGCTAGAAGCTGGAAACAGCCCAGATGCCCCTCAGTGGAGGGATGGATGCAGAAATTGTGGTATATCTACACAATGGAATATAACTCAGCAATAAAAAAACAAGAAAATCATAAAATTTGCAGGTAAATTGTGGGATCTGGAAAAGATCATCCTGGGTGAGCTATCCCAAAAGCAGAAAGACACTCACGGTATATACTCACTCATATAGACATATAATATAGGATAAACCTACTAAACTCTGTACACCTAAAGAAACTAATCAAGAGAGAGGACTCTTGATAAAATGCTCAATTCATATCCAGAAAGGCAAGAGGCTGGACATCAGAAGAAGGAGAAAAGAGGGAACAAGTCAGGAGCCTGACACAGAGGACCTCTGAAAAGCTCTGCCCTGCAGACTATCAATGCAGATGCTGAGACTTATGGGCAACCTTTGGGCAGAGTGCAGGGAATCTTAGGAAAGAAGTGGGAACAGTAAGATCTGGAGAGGACAGGAACTCCACAAGGAGAGTAACAGAACCAAAAAATCTGAGCACAGGTGTCTTTCCTGACACTGATATTCCAACCAAGAACTATGCACGGAGATAACCTAAGACCCCTGCACAGATGTAGCCCGTAGCAGTTCAGTATCCAAGTGGGTTCCATTGTAATAGAAACAGGGACTGTCTCTGACATGAACTAATTGGTCTGCTCTTTAATTACCTCCCCCTGAGGGGGAAGCAGCATTACCAGGCCACAGAAGAAGACAATGCAACCACTCTTGATGAGACCTAATTGATTAGGATCAGAAGGAAGGAAAAGAAGACCTCCCCTATCAGTGGACTTGGGGAGGGGCATGCATGCAGAGGATGGTAGAAGGGAGAGATTGGGACGGGAGGAGGGAGGGAACCACAGGAGGGATACAAAGTGAATAAAGTGTAATTAATAAAGAAGAAAATAAAAAAGAAAGAAAAACAAAAAAAGAAAAAAGTATCAGAAGCTAGACAGCTCTCCTGTACTCATAAATAGGACTAACATAGTAAAAATGGCCATCCCACCAAAAGCAATCTACAGGTTCAATGCAATCCCATTAAGATTCCAACACAATTCTCTACAAACTTTATTTTTTTAATATTTTTTTATTTTTAAATAATTTTATACATTCACTTGTATCCCAGCTGTAGCCCTCTCCCTCTTTTCCTCCCAATCCTCCCCTCCCTCATCTCCTCCCTGCCCCCTTCCAAGTCCACTGAGAGGGGCTGTCCTCCTCTCCGTCCATCTGGTCCTAGCTTAACAGGTATCTTCAGGATGATTGCAATGTCCTTATCTGTGACCTAGCAAGGCTGCTCCTCCCTCAGGGGGAAAGGGAAGCTCATGAGTTCATGTCAGAAACAATTCCTGTCCCCCTTACTCTGAGCTGCCATGGGCTATGTGTGAGCAGGGGTTGTAGGTTATATCCATGAATGGTCCTTGGTTGGATAAACAGTCTCATAGAAGACCCCTGTGCTCAAATATATTTGGACCTTGTGGGGCTCCCTGTCCCCTCTAGGATATACTAATTCCTCCTTCCTTCATATGATTCCCTACACTCTGCCCGAAGGTTTGGTTCTGGGTCTCAGCATCTGCTTTGATACACTGCTAGGTAGAATATTTCAAGTGCCTTCTGTGGCAGGCTCCTGTCCTGTTACTTGTTTTCTCCTATTTCCAATATCCATCCACTTTGTCTTTCTAGATGAGGATTGATCATCTTACCCCTGGAACTCTTTCTTGTTTATCTTCTTTAGGTGCACATATTTTAGTATGTTTATTCTATCTTATAAGTCTATATAAGTGAGAATATACCATGTGTGTCTTTCTGCTTTTGAGACACCTCACTCAGGATGATTTTCTTCTAGATCCCACCATTTGCCTGCAAAATTCATGACTTCCTTGTTTTTAATTACTGAGTAGTATTTCATTGTGTAAAAGTACCACAATTTCTGTATCCATTCCTCTGTTGGTGGACATATGGTTTGTTTCCAGGTTCTGGCTATTATGAATAAAGATGCTACAAACATGGTTGAGCAAATGTTCACAGGAGACAACTTCCTGAACAGAACACCAACAGCACAAGCTCTAAGAGCAGCAATCAATAAATGGGACCTCATGAAACTGAAAAGCATCTGTAAAGCAAAAGACATTGTCGTTAGAATAAAACAGCAGCCTACAGATTGGGAAAGAATCTTCACCAACTCAACATCTGACAGAGGAATGATATCTGGAATATATAAAGAACTAAAGAAGTTAAAAGGCAATAATTCAAGTAACCCAATTAAAAAAATGGGATATGGAGCTAAACAGAGAATTCTCTGTAGAAGACTATAGAATGGCAGAGAAACACATAAGAAGATGTTCAGCATCCCTAGCCATCGGAGAGATGCAAATCAAAACGACCCTGAGATTTCACCTTACACCCACCAGAATGGCTAAGATCAAAAACTCAAGAGATAACACATGCTGGAGAGGCTGTGGAGAAAGGGGAACCCTCCTCCATTGCTGGTGGGAATGTCAACTGGTACAACCACTATGGAAATCAATCTGGTGCTTTCTCAGACAATTAGGAAAAGTGCTTCCTCAAGATCCAGCTATACCACTCCTAGGCATATATCCAAAAGATGTTCAAGTACACAACAGACTTTAAAAAGACAATTCTAAACTTCATATGGAAAAACAATAAATCTAGAATAGCTTACACAATCTTCAATCTTGAACAAAAAAGTCCTATCACCATCCCTGATTTCAAGTTGTGCTACAGAGCTATAGTAATAAAAACACATGGTATTGTCGTAAATAACAGACATGTTCATTAATGGAATATAATTGAAGGACCCAAACAAGTTTACACACCTATGAATACCTTATTTTTGATAAAGAAGGCAGAAAGACACAACGGAAAAAAGTATTTTCAAAACATGATTATGTTCAAATTGGATGTTTGCATGTAGAAGGAAGACAACAGACACTTATTTATCAGCCTGCACAAAACTCAAGTCCAAGAGGATCAGAGACCTCAACATAAAACCAGATTCACTGAACCTGACAGACGAGAAACTGGGGAGTAGCCTTGAGTGCATTGGCACAGGAGAAAACTTCCTGAACAGAACACCAACAGCACAGGCGCTAAGATAGACAATAACTGAGACTTCAGGAGACTGAGAAGGTTTCAAAGGCAAAGGACACCATCAATAGGACAGAACAGAGGAAACCAGGGGATCATGGCCTATTGAATCAACTAAGCAGGGCTCCTAGGGACTCACAGAGATGGAAGCGGCAAACATGAGGCCTGCACGGCTCTGCACCAGGTCCTCCGCATACATGTTATGGCTGTTAGCTTGGTGTTTTTGTAGGACCCCCAACTGTGAGAGCGGGTGTGACTTTCACTCTTTTGCCTGCTCTTAGGATTCTGTTCCTCCTGTTGAGTTGCCTAGTCCAACTTTGTGAGGGGTTTTGCTTTGTCTTATTGTATTTTGTTTGTCATGTTTGGCTGCTCTTTTCTGAAGGGAGACAAAGGGGATTGGGGGGGGAGAAGCAAGAGGTGTGTGTGTGTGTGAGTGTGTGTGTGTGTGTGTGTTTGTGTGTGTATGTTTGTTGTGGGGAGAGTGGAGGAAGGGGAAAACTGTAGAAGAGGAAACTTTTGGATGAGAGAAGAATCTATTTTCAATAAAAACATTAGAGCCTGTAAGCATGCATTAAAAATGTTTCCTTTCCAGCCCTCCTCACTCTCATAAAACATGCAAATGTTGCTAAGTACAGGGGCTGGTCATTATTTTTAAAGGTAACTTGAACTTTCTGTTTCTATATTAAGAGTACTCAGTTAAAACCTTGGATGCAGAATGGAGTTTATCTAAAGCAAAACTAATGACTGCACTATGTCAGGGTCTTATGCACCAGAAACACAAGTTATGCCATATTTTCCACTGGTGCCTGCCAGCCCTGGCTAAATGGTCACTGGCGCTCTGGTGGAAGAGACATACGCGATGGCTAACCATCACTTATTTAGGACATACAGAGTCTTCCTAGAGGTGAGACTCTCAGTATTAAAATAAAAACAATCCTGGGTGAAATGAATTGAGTTTGTTATTTTACAATTGGCCACAAAAAAAAAGTGTGAGCTGCAATATACATTTTGTTGAAATGGACTGTAGTTCCTCTAAGTTATTTGAGTCGTTAAAGCTTAACGTGATAGTTCAGCTTAAGTAAACTAAAGCCTAAAAGATACGCAGCCATTTATAAAGATAGCAATCCATAACCATGAGTACAGGAATGCTTTGTGGACTGGGTCCAAGGAGAGCCAATAAGCTGGCTCAGGATACTAGGAAATCATAACGGTAACATCACCAACATCTGGAATTATCCAGGAAGCAGGGAGTCAAGGAAAGAATGCTGATGGGTGGGGATGCACCGAACTATGGATAAAACAACAGCAGATTCTGGTGGTCTAGGACATGAAGATAAATACAGTTCCATATAAAACCCAGACTTCCTAGGTTTTCAGGTCCAGGATTCATCATATATAATCTTTTCTTGACTACTGAGTGTTTATAACTACACAGACCAGGGGGAAATCAAGCCTATAGCTCTTACTTTTATGAAGTGGAATCTGATACAGGAGGGACCAGAATCAAAAGTTTAAAAGAAATACTTTTGATGAGTTTCAAAGAGAAAAAAAAAGTGTAAGCTGTTTCCTGGATACCTTGAGTCTGGGTAGAGTAATTCAGTCACTTTGCCACTAATAGACGCCTATGACGTTTAGGTGTGGGCAATAAGGAGCAATTCTAAGATACTGAGAAAATGGGGGAGGGGGAGCGGTAACAATGAACAGGAAGGATAAAGGTTCAGCAGCATCAAAACAGAGGATGGTGACAGAACTGTCTGGGGTGTGTCATTGCAGAGTTTACAGAATTAACACTCAGTAATTAGCACCGGGATCTCAAAGCATTGCAGACTGAAGATGTTTCAGGAAAGAAGAATGGGGAATATGCTCCTAAATAATTTGTTTACTCTTTTTCAAACTACAAATGTGTACCTCTGCATTGGGTTGCTTTTTGGGGGTTTCCATCCTGAAGCTCTTAGAAAGATGAAACGGGGACCAGAAGAATAAAATATCTCCACTCTTCAAGCTACAGTCATTCCTGCTGAGATTTAAACTTGCTTCATAGATGTCTCAAATGGTTGAAATGAGAAAATAAAGAGAGAAAGGGAGGGGCTGTGTCAGACCCTTGGCTCAGTGGGTTGTATGCAATGTTTTTTGTTTGTTTGTTTGTTTGTTGTTGTGTATCTTCTAGTTGCTGCAGGGAATCAGTACAGTTCTGCTCGGTGCCAAAATTCAAGAATATTGATTCAGTGGTCCTGAGACAAGTGTGTATTTCCTTTTCAAGCAAATTATTCACAAATGTGCAGGCAGATTATATCTGACAACACTTCTGCAAGGTGGGTGCCACTTCAGTTTTTATTATGAAACTGGAAATTTCAATTACACTGTAAATTATCTGCAGATATTCTGAAAACACAAGTATGAAATCACAGAATATTATTTTGATATATGTAATGATATCTTGAGGACCCAGGAGCTATAAATATATAGAAACAGTGAGCAACTATAGAAAACAGAAAAATATAGGTATGTGTGCCTGTTTTATTTGTTAAAAAACCAAAAATGAAATGGGAGCAAAATGAATCAGGTTTCATGTAATATGGTTTCAAACCAGACCTCTTTCTTACAAATGGTGCCTTTTATTTCTTCAAGTTTGGTGTGACACCAGCTCTTTGTCCTTATGGACTCTGTGCGTTGAGCATGTACTCTTTCTTTGAGTTATTATTTATGAGCAAGACTTGCGAAGGAAATGGGGACAGCCAACAAAAACTGAAGCATGTAATGCTCATTTCAAACTTTGCAAAGGACGTTCTTGAGTTGTAGGTGACAGTCTTTCTGACCTTTAGTACACAACACAGTGGAAATGTCACCCAGTAAGATGTCTGAGGGCTTGGGAGACCTGGCCCGCTGCTACTCACACAGGACCACATTTAAATGGTGGCCTTCTCACTCTGCATGTGCTAGGTCCACTAGCAGACCCCGAGCTGTGATGGGTGGCAGAGATAAAGGACATTTGCCACTGGCCTTCTCTATCTCATGGGTGTCTCTGTTGTACATCTGACGTCTCTTAGGAGGTAGAGTTGTCATTTTCTCATTTTTAAAATTCTTTTTCTTTTATATTTGTTCATCTGTTTTGTGGGCGTTCGGTTCTGACGCCACAACAGACATGTAGAGATCAGAGGGCACTTTGTGGGAGCTGGTTCCACCATGTGAATCCTAGGAATCAAGCACATGTTGTCAGGCTATGTGAGAAGGCCACTATTTAAAACTCATTGCAAGTGAGTGACGGTGGGAGGAAGCTCACCAGCCCTTACCTGCTGAGTCCTCCAATTTTATCATTTCTAAGAGCAAACCAGAACTGCGGCTAAAGCTGCCCTGAAAGGGTATGCTGTATAAACACATACAGGAAGTAGTGTATTTGCTTTCTTTGAGAAGGTCCCACTTGGTCCCCAACTCTAAGTGCTTCACCTACATACGTCCTACTCACATTACAAGTCCGTTTTGAGGGCAAATTAGGTAAAAACATGAACATGTTTAAAGATAATGCAGTGTGTAAAATTAAGCTGATTTAATATTACAATTTTTTAGGGTCTGAGAGTCAAGAATGAAATACTGTCAGTAAAGTTTCTTAATCCTTGCCTGCAATTGCAATTCTGTCACCTGCTAGTTTGAGTGCTTGGTTTTTTTTTGTTTGTTTGTTTTTGTTTTTTAAGTTTTAGTTTCTCTGTAAAATAGAAATAATAGCATCTGTCACAAAGCATTATGATGATGGTTAAATGGGTTTTGTAAAGTACCTAATGCACACCAAATGCTTAATAATGGTAACTACTAACAGGACACAGTGACATGATTGTAAATCTAGTACTTTGAAGGCAAAAGCAGGAGGATAAGAAACTAAAGACTGGTCCAGGCTATATGTCTAAGCACCATCGTCACCACCACCATTATCATCACTATCATCATCATCATAGTCATCATCATGATCATCATCTGTTTAGATAGTTCTCCAGGTCGACTAATGTTAAATCTGGAGGACTTTCTTGGAGATTACATGTGAGGTCAATGTAGCAAACTAAATTCATGGTAATACTACAGAAAACAAGAAGGGCATTCTATCCTATCATGTTACTGGTCTTCAAATAAGTTCACTGTAAAAGTAAGGTAGAAGAGATGCAGGAGACTTTGTCAATGTCCTGTAAATGACTGCTTAATGGAATGTTGAACTGGTATTTACGTTATCATAATAAGCTCAACAGGTGGGACTTACTACATGTTTAAAGATAACAATGGTGAGTTCCTTTAATTTTTTTTTTCTTTTGTGGCAAGACCACAAAACGGTCCTGCAATTCAATAAATGAAGGACCGCACAGATCCTAGACAGATGTCTTACCACTGAGCTACATTCCCAGCCTTCTCTGCCTACTTCTACTTTGAGACATGTTCTCACTAAGTGTCACAGGCTGGCCTAAAATTCACTCTGATACCAAATAGGCTTTCAAACTTAACACTCTCCTGCCTCAGCATCCTGAGAAGTTGGGACTATAGGTGAGGGTAATGAGCTTCTTCCAGATCAAGTTTATGTAAAAATCAGTAAACTACATGCTTATCCCAGCAAATGGTGTTTCTCTCACCTTAGGATACATAGCCTCAAGTCACAAAAACACAATTGTGTTCTTGACAGTTCAAGAGCTCATTTTCCTTAGGTTGAAATTAAACATGAAATTTGACTAAAAAAAAAAATGAGGATTTGTTCTTTTTTATTATACCAAGAGCTCAACCTATCGTAATACAATTTAACTAAGATGAAGATACCTGTTAATTTGTAGTAAAAAGTTGTCCTTAACAGTGTTGCTTTTATTCTTAAAAATAGAAAGACATTCCCTCCTCTAATACAGTCATCTCTTACGGTGTATAGGTACATTATTCCTGGGGCTAGGGGGTTGCCTAAGTGCTTGAGGGCACGTGGTGTCTTGCAGAGGACCAGAATTAGGTTTCCAGAATCCACACAGCACCTCACAATGGTATGTAATCTTAGTTCTAGGGTATCTGCTTCCCTCTTCTGGAATTCCTGGGTTCAGCATGAGTGTGGTATAGAAATATGCATGAAGGCCAAACATTTATAAACAAAATAAAACAATAAATCTTAAAATACTGTTCTTATGAATTTTTGTCTATAAATGTATCTTTTATCTCCCTTCAAATGACAAACTTAATATAAGTTTTATGACTCTGAATATTGAGTATATTTCTGTTTCTCTCCATAGTCTATTGTAACAATTCACTATTTAGGGAAGTGTTCATTCCATAACACTATCGTTACAATCATTAATATAAAATAATGATGATATATGTTGCCACCTAACCAAACAAAAGTTGAATACAGATACTTAAAAATTTTAAGTATGCTTCGATCTACAGATATAATGAGAAAATAATGAGGCTTAAAACAGGAAAACGGCCAAGTTTATTCGTGCTAACACAAGATACAGTGCATATTCCTTGAATTTCAGGAGACCTTAGCAATTAATCCATTTAAAGCATTCCTTTAACAGACTGGTACCCGGAAGCTTACCTGAAGCTTTGTACCAACTTGTGATTCAAAAGTCATGCACCCAAGGGCTGCAAGCTATTATTAACATCATGTCCATGACATAGAAAAGGACATGGATGGTTTGTATAGGTATGACTAACACAGACTCATGGTGTAGCTTTGTTGGAGTAGGTGAGGTCTTATTAGAGGACGTGCATCACTGTGGGGGTGGACTTTGAGGTCTACTATGCTCAAGCTATGGCCAGTGTGATAAACAGTCTCCTGCTGCCTGTGGATCAGGATGTAGAACCCTCAGCTCTTTCTCCAGCACCATGTCTGCCCAGATGTTGTCATGCTTCTCACCATGATGATAATGGACTAAACCTCTGAAACTGTAAGCCAGCCCAACTAAGTGTTTTTCTTTATAAGAGTTGTCTTGATCACAGTGTTTCTTCACAGCAATAAAATCTTTACTAAGACAATCTCCAAACTAATGAAGATATGAATTACATTTTCCATATGGGGTAGTGTGGCATTACAGTCTGTCTTGCTGGGTGGCCAGCATCTGTTTTATTCAATTCTAGAGAATCTTACAAATGACATAATGATTCCTCAGACCAGGTTCTCTCAGAACTCTGATAATACTGACATCCCTCCAAGCAGAATGTGATCTCTCGTCCATAGTTGTGAAAGACGAAAAGCACCAAATGCCTGAAAACTGCTTCAATTCCAGAAAGAATTATTTTCCAACAGAATGGTGTTCTTTTACATGCAAGTCTCTAGCACTACACAAACCTGGGGAACTTCAGGATAATTTTGACTCTATGTAATTTTCATTTCATGTGTTAACTTTAGAACTGGTTCTTAGACTAAGAAATGACTCTGAAGTCTGTCACGACAGACTGTTGGCAAGACATAATCTGTAGCTCATGCACAAATGAAGACCTCACTTAATCTGGAGAGAGTCTGTAAGGTAGAAGAGCTGTTTCACAAATAATAGAACAATGACCTACCTAGTATGTTGCATTGGCCAACCCAAAGAAAGATGTGCTTGCACTGTGCTCTGGGTTAAATTGACAGTCAGCTATCTGGAATATGGTTCTCTCCTTGTGCAGGAAGGATGGTACTACACAAAGGCCTTTAACTCCTCTCTGTGCAGAAATGCCACTTCCCATAGAGCTCATGTCCAGCTAGAAAAGTTGTCTGCAACTTTCATGAACAACAGCCCTCAGGCCTTGACTCTTCTCCCTGTCTTCCTTCACAAGAGCTCTGTCATGCTCTCATGGTCTTATGTAGAGTAGGAGGAAGCATGCTGAATGCAACCCAATGTATTATCTCTATCTGTGGTATCCTTCCCTCTTTCCCTGGCCTGTGGAGGACTCAGGATCTGTGTACTTCATACCAACTGCCTCTGCATTAATTCTCTAAATTAAGAGAAGCAAACAACATTGTGGCTATGCATATTAATCCTTGACAAAGACTGTGTGGTGCTCAACCCCAAATGATACACAACTTCTAAACTTGAGGCTCAGGGAAAATCACAGAAGATGAGGCAAAAAAACGAGCCAGATCAGGATGCCTGCTGAGAGATAATGTCTTCTAGACGTGAGAGGGAAGCTGCAACTATGAAATTTCAGCAAGATGGCGGCCTGAAGAAGACCTGCAAAATGACAACACCAGTTGACATGCAGGCCCTAATAGGGAAGTTTTCAAGAGGTTCCTCTCCTGCATAACGAGCCCCAGCTGCAAATGGCAGCTAAAAGGGCAACTCAGTTTTCTTCAGGGATGAGCTCCCTGAGAGGTTACCCAGTCCCAAGTGGTCAGCTGTAAACGCATGTACATATGAGCAAATCTAAACAGACAATACTATGTGCTTTATACAATAACACTACATGTTATATGTTGTTGCACATATGTGACAATAATAATTTTTTAAAAGGTCATGAACTTGAGAGGGAGTAAAGGGATATAAGAGGGTTGGAGGAGAAAGCTGGAGATATAAATAATGGAAATAACGGTATGTATGAAATTCTCAAAAAAAAAAAAAAAAACCGAAAACTTGATGCTAGAGTAGTAATATTTCCTTATCTTTTGCCATTGTCTTGACATCTATTAAAATTATGAAAGTTATTTGTGGAAAAATACCATTTTTATACTTCACTAAGTTATGATGGACTCCACTCTCTCAGAAGGCATGAATCCTTGTCTTCCTTAGGCTTGAGGAACTGCCACACAAAAAAATATTAAATCCATATGGGTCAATCAGAGAGAGCAATAGAATAAAAGTCATTAGTGTAGAAGAAAAGAATCTGATTATAGAATGTGTGTGCTCTTGAATATAGACACTCTAACTTTCATGTATAAACCTATATAAAGTATGTGGATATATATCTATTATCTCTCACTCTCGATTATTTATATATATATATATATATATATATATATATATATATATATATATATATATATATACTTATAGTCTTATAGCATTACTGGCTTTATGCCTTTGGAGACCTCAGAGATTTGGTTTCTCATTTGCAAATGTGATGATTGGTGTCCAAGTAATTAATGTGAAGGCATGCTCGATGCTAAGCTAGTGTCTTACAATGGCTATTTCTAGTGATTATCATCACACACTTCCAGCTACTTAAGATGACACACATGCTAGTTAATTATGCATCATAATTTTCTGGTGTATGTTCCTGGAACCTCAAGCCTTTTGGCAGCGACAGTAGCATCACTCTCTTGCAGTCCTTCCTCGTCAGTAACACTTGGCTTATAGAATTACCAACAATATTAAAGAAATGCTATTGTTATTCAGTGTGGTGCATTTCTGACTGTAACAGCAAATTACATGGGTTTTTTTCCCACAAATCAAAAATTTCCATAGAACTGTTCACCTTATGGGGTATATTGTAATCATGAAATTACTGGAAAAGAAGAACACACACACACTTTATATTATTATTATTATTAAATATAAGATATCATTTTGAATGCTTATGACAAACCTATGCTGCATGCTAACACTGGACTGAAAAGGCCTAGTTTCAAATGTCCTAGTATTTTCTCCTTGTAAAAGTTTCTGTGCTTTGATTTCTTGAGCTATGAAATGGAGCACATACTACATGTACAGTAAACACTCTCCCATCACATAGCTCTTCATTCTTTCTCTTCGTCCTTTTTTTTTTTCTTAGCTACAACCCACCTACCCAACATTCAGAAAGTTGCAGGATTTGCATGCCAAGGAGCTGTGCAGCACATACATGTAACTTCTGAGAAACAATAATTGAGAGGTTCAAAAATTGCCCACAAAGTTTGGAGTTCATACAAGACATTGAATTCCTTTATCAGGACCTCTTCTGTTCTGCATCTCCAATTATATTAATTTATAAGTTGGGGAAAACATTTGTTTGTTGAACAGGGCATACATTTGTTTGTTGAAGCAGATGCTGAGACCCACAGCCAAACTTTGGGTGGAGCACAGGGGGTCTTATGGAAGAAAAGGGGGTTGAGGATAGAAGGATATGGAGGGGACAGGAGCCCCACAAGGAGACAAGGAAAGCTAAAGAGTCTAAGCTCAGGGTGTCCTTCAGAGACTGATACACCAACCAAGGACCATGCTTGGAGAGGACCTAGATCCCCTGCTCAGATGTAGCCAATTGGCAGCTCAGTATCCATGTGGATTCCAGAGCAAGGGGAACAGGGGCTGCCTCTGTCATGAACTCGGTTGACTGTTCTTTGAACTCTTGCCCCGGGTGATACGGCCTTACCAGGCCACAGAGGAAGAGGATCCAGGCGTCATGATGAGACTTGATAAGCCATGGGCAGATGGCAAAGGAGGAGAATGTCCCCTTTCAGTGGGCTAGAGGAAGGGGATAGGGGAGGAAGAGGGAGAGAGGGCGTGACTGGGAGGAGTTGAGGGAGGGGACTTCAATTGGGATATATAATGAATTAATTGTGAAGAAAAAATTTAAAAAAAAATTAAAAAAGAAAAACTTTAAGCTAGAAGACTATTTTTCCCCCCTTGGAAAATTTAGGAAGTGACTCAGGAGAGCAGCATTTTCTATCAAATACCCTGAAGGCGCTTCCCCAGTTCCTACATCTTGACAGCTGCTCATCATGAACCAGGCAGTGGTCGCGGTTTTCCCTTAATGCTCAGTGTTATCAGGCGGCCCTTTCGGGAACGGTGCCCAAGTAATGCCTGAAAGCAGCAGATGTGTGACATCATGTGAAAAGACTTTTAAGACCTTCATATGAAAATCACATCTGTCAGTCCCCGCTATGATTTTAAATGCTATTCTATGGCTGGCTTCTCTTCCTGTGCCAGCGGAGGCAGCTTGCTGAAAAGCCATCCCGGGAAACTGTGTCTTCTGGATAAGCTACTTAAGCAAATTGTGTAACTGCCATTAAAACCAGAATGTACCCAGCAGACACGATTTCACAAAAGAGGAGAGAAATCTACATTTGTACAAAAGTCCCAGCTGTTCGGAGCTACAGTTTGCACTTTTTGCATTAATCCCCCCCCCCCCCCCCCATGAACGGTGACAGTTACATTTCTAGTTAGCAGCTTCAGGATTTCTTAATACATGGCTAAGCGCGGCGCTAGCGCGGATTCGGTGTCTGTCAGGGAAACTGGCCTTGCTTCTTTTGGCTGGCATTTAGAATAGAGCTCAGTCTAAGTTGCCTGACTTGCAGATGCCACGAGAGATGTTGAGTACAGTGGGGCCCCACTGTACTTAAAATACAGTTCTACATGCGGCAAACAAGTGCCCCCAAGTTCCCTGACGGCCTTTATCTTTTGTTTCGGGTCTTGTTCCCTGTTGCCACGTTGTTGGGGGGCGGGGGGAGGCTTCGCAGTAGCACGCATGAACCTGGTGGCCCATAATGCCTGTGTTAAGAGCTCGTTTCGTGGGGCTGGGTAGGTGGCATGGCCTCCTAGCCTTGAACATCTTGCTGTGGAGTTGTTCTAGATCTAGAGGGAAGCCATCATGTGCTTGAAAACCCTCATTGTTCCTAGTGTGGAGGCTCCAAGACTAGTCTGGAACATTATGGGTAGTACACATGAAATGTAGGAGAGCCATTGTTAGCATGAATTTGGGGTCTGGGCTCTACAGCCAAACTGTCTCCGCCCACATTTTAGCCCATGTTCGGTGCTGTGTGGTCCCTAGGGAGTTACTCAGCTTCTTTGGTGAGGGTTTCCCTAACTGTAAACTGGAGGCCATTTGCTTTCCCATCACTGCAGAGGCTGGTAAATATGGTAGGGGTCTTTGAAGAACCCAGTTCATGGCACACAGTGAACATGAAACAGATGGTAATTCTTTTGATGGGATGATAACCACGCTGCTGCTGAGGGGTTCTTCCTTCTGGATCTTGGATATATATTATAACTTATCTGGCACAAAAATCGTAACATACTAGGTAAGTTACAGAGGTCAAAAGCTGTGTGCTAAGCCTCCTTTGCTATTGGTCACTGGAATTGCTATTTGCCTGGCCACATTTGTGTGTGAGAAAAATGTGCGGATGGCCGCTGGGCTGGAAGCACAGGACTGGTTTTAACTTTCCTGTCCTGGCTGAGGGGCGGAGCCCGCTCTGCAGCTTCTGTCTTGCTTTGTTAGCTAAATGAAGAGCAGCTGGGCTGACTGCTAAGGTGCCCGGCCCTCTGTGTTTATGAACGTAGGCTGTGCGCTTTTTCTTTAACAACTGGACAAGGCTGATGCTTTTCATTATTTTATAACCGGTGCTTGTAGATGCATAATGTGTGATTAGCCATGGAAAGTAAGACCTCTGCCAATATTTCCTTGGATTTACAAAGATAAGCTTGTTTTCCTTAATTTTACTTTTGAGATTATAATTGCAATATATCTCCTTATTTTTTTCCTCCCTACCCCAAACCCTCCCATATACCCCTCCAAACTCTCCTTCAAATTAATAGCCTCTTACTTCACTTACTTTCTGCATGCATATATGTATTTTCCTAAATATAACCAGCTCAGTCTGCCTAATGTTATTTGCACACAGCTTTTCAGGGTTGGGAGGTTGATAACTTTGCTTTTTAAAGTTAGCGAAATCTTAAGCATTTTAAATGTGATTTCTTAAGATGTTTACATTAATACTATCACTGTAATTGTGAATTGTATATTAACATAAGGAGTGTGTATGTGTATGTGTTGGTACAGAACATGCTGGGCAAGCGCTCTACCATTGAGCAGAATCTCAAAATGGAGTTTTGTACTTTTTACATCGACACTAGAAAATTTGATAATTTAACTTAGATTACAAATGTATTACTTTTCTGTAGAAAATACTATAAGAAGGTAGCTTACTCCTTCCCTCCCCCCCCCCCGACAATTACAGTCTATGGATCCAAAGTGCCACATGGCCTCTGTGTGTATCTGTTTGAGAAATTTCATGAGTAGAACTACTTTGAAAGCCAATATAAACCTGTGCCAATGGCAGCATAGTGGGAATAATACATAGTTGAAAAGTCATGTAAATAAACATATTCCCATATTGTGAAGGAAGACATTTCTTACACCAGGAAGCATGAGTACCTGTACATACACAAACATGCATGCGCACACACATACACACACATGCTATATACATACATACATACATATACACACACATACACACATATATAATCACGTGAGGTATTTAAATATGTTGTTGAGTTTTTCAGAAAATATTTTTCTGAGAAATATTTGGATAATGTCCCGCCTAATGTTATCTGTATGTTTGGATTATATGCTTATTTGTCTCAGTTTTCTGCCTGCCTGACATAGTCACAAATCTAGAAACTGACATTGGTATGCTATCTGGAGTTCTGTAATAATGAGGCCATGGGGGAAAAGCAGAGCTCAAGCAACTGGAGGGAGCTTGCGCTACTTTGACTCACTCTGACAAGTGCGTGTGACCGCCCAATCACTTGAAATTTCGAGACAAGTTTTTCTGACCTAATTAGACAAATGTGCTTGAACACTGGAAATTAGTCTCAAAGGACATGAGGTGAGATATGAAGAGTTGGAAAGAGGTAGGGACCAACAAACTGGGGCTGGAAGACTGGCACTGGCCCACTGTCTTGCTTTTATAAACAACACTTGGGGTAGAGTCCTCACGCATGTAAGTGGCGTCAGCAGTTGCCTGTATACAGGAAAAGGTGAGGCTGTGTGGATTCCCAAATACTTGTCACCTGGATCTTTATGGATTTTCCAACACTGGCACTGGGGGTGCGGTGGAGTTGTTCATTGGCTCCACAGGCAATGTATTAAAACAGAGATACGGCATGTCACACACCTCAGTCCTGTGTCCTTCTATGGAAGCACTTTAGACTCCAGACGGGCACATGCTGAGGCATGCTGTCGTCTGATCAAGTGAACTAAGACGATTTAGGAGGGTCCAGCATGGAGCTCAGGGGTAGAGTACCTGAGATCTGATCCTGAGTACGGCAAACAAATACGAGCAAGCATTCAAGCAAGGACCTAGCAAACTCGCTGTTACAGTTATCAAGGGTAAATCTTTATTGCTATTAAAACACGTATTTTCATTGATTATCAGTTTAATGGGACCCAGAACCCTTCCAAGTATTGACCCATGATATTCTCCCTCTCCTTCTGACTCTTCAGATTATTTCTTCATATCTCTCTTCATGTGCTTTGAAACTAATTTCCAACGTTCAATCATGTGTGTCCAATTAGGTCAGAAAAAGGAGTCTTGCAGTTCTAGGTTTCAAGTGACTGCGTGGTCACACACACGTCAGTCAGAGTGAGTCAGAGTAGCTTAAGTTCTCTCCAGTTGCTCAAGTTTTGCTCTTTTCCATGGCCTCGATTTTACAGAGCTCCTCCCTCTCTCCTTGCAACCAGGCATGACTCTACATATTTATCTTTTTATAGTTATTGTACGTCCACATGTTAGAGAGTAAACACTGTGTCACAAGATTGCTTGTAGTGAAAGAGATGAATTCGCCTTGACCGTAAATGTGGAAGCCAAACTTGGGGCTTCTCCCAATGAACCTGGGGTGGGGACGGTGTCAAAGTAATTGAGACAAGTGCTCACACAGGAGAGGCTCAGGGACAGTGGGGTGCATAGGTCCTGTTCACCTGAGCATCTGCAGTGCCAAGCAGGGCCTGACCCCTAACAAAAGCCAGGAACTGCTGGAATACTATTGCAAGGCAGGCTAGTAGACGAGCCATTGATCTACGACCGTTGACCATCCCGGACAGGATGAGAAGAAAAGGAGTTCAGTCTTCTCAGACAGTGTGAAAGCCTTTGGCTTTGCAATCCCTGCATTTCGTGGGCAGTGTTTAAGTACAAAGGCAGGCTTTGTGCCTCACCCAAATAACATTAGGAGCACCACAGGATAGATAAGAGTTAGGCTTTCTCTATCAGAAGAGAGTTCTGGAATGCAAATTACATAATTAATTTTAGACTTTTATGACTGCCATTCTCTTTTCTTAAGGAAAAATATATGTGTAGTTAGTTAATCATTAGTAGATCTCTAGTCTGAGTTAAACAATGTATAGACAGAGATAGCTTGTATTCTGATGAGATATGTTAATGCAATGCAGCTAGCAATGGGTAACATAAAAGTCCAGTGTATGGAAAGGACACTGCAGCTAAATCATGTGGTTCTACAGAGGAGAAGGCATCAAAATTTTATCTTATGCTTTAGTGGGAAGGCATGGCTGATTCAGTTAATTGAATTTGGAATCTGGTATAATAGAGTGTCTCTTTTGCACACGCAGCCAGCTCCCAACAGTTTGACTTCAAAATGAAAAGCATTCACTTAAGTATCTTTAATTACTCATTCAGAGAACTGTGTGGAACATAGTTTTCCAATCGGTGTTTCAGAATCATGAGTCAAAGAAGAGGAATGACACATGAGCCAGCTGCAAAGAATCAAGAAACAGCCAGCCATGCCTCTAGATTCTTTGTGGACATTTCAGAATTAGATGAGAGGGAATTAAAGGGGCTGTTAGCCACACACACTCAATAAATAAAATTTTAACACAATTTCACAAAACGTTAGTAACAAGTTAATATCACGCTTAGAGACTTACTCAACATAGTAAGTGCCATATATAGGATCATCGATTTTTTCCCAGCCATATGGAAGCTCTGAAAAATAAAAAGTTATTTCTTTCAGTAAGTAAAGAACAGAAAGTACAATTTTTTTCTAATAAAATTAATATAACTTAATTGTTCATAGATTAAAGAAATGGTCCTCCAAGCAGAATAAAACGAATAAAGCTGTCAGCGTTTGCCCAAATTTCAGACACACTGTGGGAGCTATAAGAAGCACTGGCTGGAAAACTGGCAGTTAAAACCACAGCTCACTTTCCTGTAGACTCCCTGCTGGGTTTGGTGTTTTGTTCCTGCCAAGCAGTAGGCTGGCACCTCATCACGTTTCCGCCGTCTAGTGCAATACAGAAGGCAAACCACTTTCCCGAGAGTGCAGGCTGCTCTCATATTTATTTGTGTTGTGAAAGGAACATTTTGGGATAATGACCATATTTTGAAAATATATTTCTGAGGATGGCAAATTGTTTCTGTTGACTGAAACAAAAATGGTACACATGCTCAATTGATACCCCACCACTGAGATGGTGAGAGGCACGCCATGACATCACCACCATGTGGGTCACAATTTGATGTTGCCAGGATTGCTTGCTAGGTATAGTTGTTTTTTTTTTAATCTAAAATTATCATTGTGCCTTTATTGAGCATGTTTCTAAGTCTCTAAGCTTAATTTTACTACACTCAAATTGAGAATATTGGTAACATAAATCTTACTACAGGTAAAAAACAAGCTGTTAGAAAACAAAGGCTTTACTGTCTAATACTGATTTTCATATACACAGAGGCTTTATAAGAAAATCTGAAAAATATAAATAAAACTTAATTTTCCTTGTTAAACATTAATTATATATATAAAATTTGAAAGCTAATTTATTTGTTTGCATGCTTATAGTATATTAAGACACATTTGATAGTGTTATTATTATTGTACTAACATATATTGCTATGGACAAAGCAAATTTCTTAGAAAAAATTAGAATTATCTGCAGTCTTGCCATACATAAACAACCACCATTAATATTTTGGCGAATATATTTCAGATTGCTTTCTATGGTTATGGACTAATTTTTGAGTAAAGTGCACATTATTATACAGCTTTAACATTTTACATGACAAAATAACAATGACATTATTGAAGGATACCACTTTAAATATCACAGAACAGTAGACTGTTGATGGCGTGGAGTCTGTACAAGTTTACAGTCTTCTACTATTGACTGTGGTGGACCTTCTGTTATATGTACCATCTGTGCAGGACACACTATAAACTAAACCTGTTATGTCTAATGTAATCTTTTGTGTATCACTTGTTTTTTGAAATTAAAATATTAGTATATCATTTATGCTATTCTGTTTTTTACTTCCAATTCTTCTATGTATATCTACTCTCAGATTCATTGCTTCTGGCCCCTATTTTTATACCACTGTTACAAAGATAAAAAACTAATTCATGTAATGTTATGTATGCAACTCCTATACCTAAGGCTCAGAGAACATTGCAGAAAAAGAGGGCAGGAAATTGTATGAGCTGGAGGACGAGAAAATCTGCTGTAATATTGTGTCTCCTAGGAACATTTATAGACTCTCAATAACATGATGGCCTAAACAAGACCTGAACAAGAATGACATCAGTAGACATGATAACACAAAAGGAGGGGGGAACTCACGGGTCACCAACTGTAGACAATGAGCCACAGGAAACTAAAAATGCTGAAAGCAGGAGAAACAGTCTTCCCCAGGACGAGTGTCCAAACTGGTTATCCAATGCCAACTGGTCAGCCGTTATTTTGGTTTTGGATAACTTCGTTAGCCTGCCATTTTCCCATTTATAGGTGCACCATTGGGAACATATGAATGGTGATTGTATTATTAACTTAATAGATCCCCAATTCCTCAACCCAAACTTTCATGCTTATGCAGGTTTTAGAATACAAACTTTTTCTGAGTTTAGAGTGTTACATGATGTAATTACTCTCTTCTACTTTATAACATTTTGAGCCATGTTGGAGAAGTACCTTTAAACTCAACACATGAGGATTCTATAGCCAAATGTAATCCACATGAAATGGGGATATATCGAAATAACTATCCAGATTATTTTTATCAATACCTAAAGTTCACAGAGACTTTGTCTATTAAAAATTCTTCGCTTGACAGTACCAAATGAGTGCCTTTCACAGGCAACTCAAGTGGAAGAATATACATAGAACAAAGCTAATAGCATGGCATTTTTTAGTTATATGGCTCCATGCATGAATCCACATTTCTTACAATCTTAATACACTGTAAGGTATGTTACAGCATGTAGAAGCATTTCATGATCAAACTTTTAAGTTATCTTTCACCTTGTAGACAATCCTTTCACTTTCTCTTTATCTTTGGCTCTTTTCAGATAAATCACTAGCTCTAACTGGTGTCTGCAGAAGTGGAGGTCACTGATTATCTTTGTCAGATTTACAACGAAAAAAGGTCTTCAGGATAATTTACCGTATATGTTCTCACTTGCCACCTTGAATTCTTCCCAGAATTTAGGGGACATCTGTTTTCCTCTTCCTAGGATGTTGGTTGGTTGGTTTTCATACTTGCTTTATATTTCCAAAGAAAATTATTGAAGAACTCATAATAAGATAAAATTCTGTTATAAATACTGATCCTTTAAAATCAGGTGGCAGTGATTTTGGTTCACACTTGGAATAGAACATTACAGCATAATCCATTCTCTATTAGAAGGACACATCACTGCCTTCATTTTAAATATTCTCAGAGTTGACAGATGTATGTTATAAGAAAACAGTAGCAAACATATCCATTGCTTCACTTGTAAAGGTGGCAGGATAAGTATTAAAATATATAACCAATATTTAAAAAAATAAGTGTATATGTATACAAATAAGTGAATGTGTTTGTATATATGTACAAATATGTTAATGTACATGCACATATAATTGTCTATATTTACCTCAATGAGATTTTTTGTGTACAATGAGAAAATTTAAATTTATTTTACTGATATGTAAAAACACAAAATCATACATATTTTAGTAGAGTGTCATGATGTTTTAATACCTGCACATTTTGCATAATGTTTCACTTTAAGCACATTTATGTCTTCAAACATTTATGATTTATTATGGTGATAATGTTCAAAATCCTATAGATTTTAAAAATACGGGGTAAAGGATTGTCGACTACGGTCTCCCTACTACAGAGCAGCATAGCAGAAATCTTACCTTTTTGAGAGGCAACATGGTAAGTCCTTGACAGAAATTTTGCTTTTGACAGAGCAAAGAATGATTTGGGCTAGAATGCTAATGAACAATCACAATATTCATATGTAAAAAGAAGCAGTAATTAAGATTACAGACTAAAGAATAAGCATCTCCTTGATGATGGAAAATTGAGAATTATCTTTTACTTCTGATGTCTATCCTATTTGCCTTTCTGAAGAAGAGAGGGAACAGGACAGGAGCTTACCACAGAGGGCCTCTGAAAGATTCTACCCAATAGGGTATTGAAGCAGATGCTGAGACTCAAAGCCAAACTTTGGGCAGGGTGCAGGGAATCTTATGGCAGAAGGGGGAGATAGAAAGACCTGGAAGGGACAGGAGCTCCAGAAGAAGACCAACAGAGCCAAAAAATCTGGGCCCAGGGGGCCTTGAAGAGAGACTCATGAATCAACCAAGGAACATGCATAAAAAGGACCCCTGCTCAGATGTAGCCCATGAACAGCTCATGGAGTCTCCATGGAGGTTTCCTAGTAAAGGGAGCAGGAGCAGTCTCTGACATGAACTCAGTTACATGATCTTCAATCACTTCCTCCTGGTGAGGTGACCTTACTAGGTCCTGATGAGACCTGATAGGATAGGGTCAAATAGAAGGGGAGGCGGTCCTTCCCTATCAGTGGACTAGGAGAAAAGGACATGGGTGGGGGAAGGGAGAAGGAGGCAGGGTGGGACTGGGAGAAGATGAGGGAGAGGGCGACAACTGGGATACAAAGTAAATAAATTGTAATAAATAATAATAACAAAGAAAAAAGGAAGTATATTTCATTGTGAAAAACAAGTTATTTGAAGTTGAATTAGTTTAAAAAAAAAACTAATTATGTCTCCCCCAAATAAGCTAACAAATCAGAAAAAGAATTTCTAATGTGGTTCTGTTTACCCAATCAAGAAAGCATGCACCTTGGAGCCCTTGGGCCCTAAACCATTAAGAACACTGTATTCAACAGCACCTGACAAGCCTGGAGATGATTAAGGTCACATTGACAAAATAGCATAGACTACACAAAATGGAAAAATAAACACCTGAGATCAGCAAGGTTAATGCAGTTAAGAACTGTTTTAATTGAGATTTCCCTCAAGCACAGAATCATGGTGCAAACTTGGTGATAAGATGTTCCAACCCTGCCAAATTCTGTGCATATGTCTGGGTTAATCTGTAGCTAGTCATCAACTTTTTAGACCAGGAACAGAAATGGAAGATTAAATGGGCATCTATTCCTGCATGGGTCCTGTAAGGCATTTTTTTTAAACTCTAAATTGTGTTTTATTATATTTGGAGATTTTTTTTTCACATCACTAACACATATTTTTATCTATTTTTTATTTAATTTTTCATACACTATGTTTTGATCATATTTCCTGTCCCCCAGATTTTTTTTTTCTGATCTTCCCACCTCCCTACATGTCTAACTTCACTTTCTCCTTCTTTTTTCCCCCCTTCCCTATCCCTACCTCTCTGGTTTAAACCAAATTGCTCTTTTCATTTAAAAAAAATGTTTCAGGTCCATTCTAATTATAGAAAATAGAACTATCTATGCTAAAGCATTTAAATAAAAACAGCTTTCAGGTTACAAAAGGAATATTTATGGGCAACTGAAAGAGAGCCTACATTATGGAAATGAGCTGTGGAAGTTGAGAACATATTCCAGGGTTTCTTAGAAAGGATCCTGTTTGCCTCTCGGGCACCATGTTCTTTTGAATTGCACTCCACATGTCTCTGTGTCTCTTTGACTCAACTCTTTTCAACCTGCATGCCATCTTTTCAGCTCATGTCTGACTGGCTATCTCTGCTTGTTCCTCTTGCCTAGGTCTGGCCACCACCTGCCTGGCTCCTGATGGCTTTGTGTATAAAGTATGGCTATTTCCACTTTGGTCTCTTTCTAAGTCTTCATTCCATGTTCCTAAACAAGTTATTCACCCAGCTGGTTTTGTTTAAAACAGATTCAAATTAATTGGGTCTGACTCTTCAGTCAATATTTTGATGTTATACACCAAGGAGGACTCAATGTTACTGCTGTAAGCTTTTGCCCAAAGTGAATAACTTCCTTTTGATTATAAGAAAACATGTGGCAATAGCAAATAGAGGGATAATCCAAAAAGCAACAGGCCAGTATTGTTCAAAAGTGTGCGGGGTCATATAAATGGATAGACTGAGGCATTGTCCATGGTGGAAGACCATGAGGACATGATTGATAAATTAATTTTGTGATATGGATTGGATCTTGGGCCAGAAAAAAGGGCAACTGGCAAAATTCAAATGAGGCTTTCAGATTAGTTAGTAGTCTATCTGATTGTTATTTTATGGTTTCAGTAATTGGACTTGTAAAGATGTTATTAAGGAAATATGAGCAGAAACTAGATACCATTTTCAACATAACTTTTAAAAACTAGCATTAGACAGCATTTTAGCATTTCTAAGAAAACTCTGGTACAGTTAATTTTCCTTCCCCATTTCCCTAACCCTTGACTCACTTGCTCTCCCACTTTTTGTTTTGTTATATCTTGCATATTTTTGGAATTCCAAAGTAAGAACCAAAGAAAAAACATTGCAGAAAAGATATTCTTTTTATTCTTCCTACTGATTGGATGATGTCTACTTAGCAACATGCTATCAAGTGCTTAGATCATGGGGTATATTTGGATAACATCAGATTTTCTCAGGCACTTGGTGTTAAATCTAGGGCCCCACACATGCTAGGTAAGCCATCTACCACTGAGCCCAGAGTCCAGACCTAGCATTCGACTTTTAAATAAGACGAGGCTGTGGGATGTTTAAATTTATGTTCTTTTTGCATATTGTGCTTTTGTTTCAACAAGTAATTTTAAGAACATGAATCAATTTTGCAATTTCACCTTTTAAAAAAATTCTATAGCTTCATCTTCTTTACTAGAAAAATGCTAAACACAAAGTCCTTGTGCTAATTTTGCTTCCTTGTAGATGACAGGCTTAGAAACAGGAAGTGTGAAAGCTAGAGTGACACTTGAGCCGTCCCTGGGAGGCAGGTTTTGTTTGGATGGGTTATGATAATTCCTGTAAGGGTATGTGTCCACTTAGGTGAAGAGCCTAACATCCCCTCCAAAGCCAAGAAGAAAGGCTGACTGTAATTAAGATACTGGAGACGAGAGTAGGGATCAGAATGAGGGACACCTCCTTCAGATTATAGATTGTTTTAATTGATTTTGTTTCTTGTTCTTTAATACTGTTTTCCAAATAGAAGCTCCTGCTAAATTTTAATTTAGAGGGAAAGTTTTATAGTAAGAAAGGAGAAATTGGGATTCTTCAAGTTGAATACTATAGAACAGAGGCATTGAAGACGTTGCCTTCAATAGTCTATATTTTTGAGAATACAGATTAGGAAGTATAACGACATTTTCTGAGAAACTCGTGTAGAGTAATAGCTAGAAGTTTCAGAAACTCTCACTGTGAATTTTTAAAAATGCATTTTTATTTATTGCTTGAAAATGTGTAGATATATAAAATACATTTTGATGAAATCCATACCTGGCTCCCTCCTCTCCACCACCCCCTAACCCCAGTTCTCACTCCCAGACATGTACTTGACTTCACTGTTTTCAATCCTCTGAGCCCAATGAATGCTGCCAGTCTCTGCACGGGTGTAGACACATCTGTGGTCACATGGGCCCCCTGCCAGAGGTTGCATCCTTGAAGATAATGGGCTTTCTCTTCCCCAATAACCATCAACTGATTTTCCAAAAGAAATACTCTTTTCAGGGGCTGGTGGATGTCTCACTGGGTAAGAGCACTTGCTGCTCAAGTATTATGATCTTAGTTCAAATCCTCAGAACCCGTTTTGTTTTATAACAGAATCTATGTGCTCATGGTAAGCTACCCATACACTCCTTTCCCAACACAGAAACTGTGCGAAAAAGTAACCTTCAGACTACTCAACCTGGAAAGCAAACAACTTGGTTGAAACTAAAGATCCTAACAACAAAAATAGAAAATCTTGTTACTTTGTGCGCTGTTCTGTTGCCTTATTCGCTGGTATTTCCTACATGAAGGAGCAGGGCCACTCTGTGGGAACCCAGGCTGGGAGTCACCCTGAGGCATCCTGGTGCAGGCATAGATTATCTTAAAGTTAATAAAGAGGAGCTACGTGGACCATGTTTTTATAGAGATAATATTTAATTCATATTATTATAAGGTGTAACATTTAATTTCTGCAGTTTACTAACGAACTTTGAAAATACTGACTGCGACCAACTGCGGAGTTTGTTGTTGAAACAGATGGAAAGTTCTAGATAACAATACTTCGCTTAGTGAGGCATGTGTGATGATGGTCCTCTACTGAACTGTGGGGTGTCCATTTCTGTACCTGTCGGTACACTCTGATACTGGCATGAAGGATAGTGAAGTTTCTGAGGAGCTCACCTACCAGAATAAACCCTACCGTTAAGCGACTTTTGACTACACATTTGTTTCTTTGCATATTTTACAAAACTTGAACAGAAATGTGCATGATGGCTTTGGCAGGTATTAGTATATTAGCAGTTATGTACAGGGTAATATGTTGGGTACTTACCTTGTTTCTAGCTGCCAAAAAAAAAAAAAAAAAAAAAGCTATCAAATGCAGCTGTGCAATTCTGTAATGCCAACGAGGAAGACAGATCTCCTTGAGACAGTGACAGTAAGTGGCAGCCGGAAAGTGTGGCCATATATGGCTAAAGTTTGCAAGCTTCATTAGAAAGTTAAAGAGTGAGGAAACTAGATGGAATCTGTCTTTTGTTCTTAAGGCATTGGTTTTAACTATCTAGAAAGTAGCTATATGCTCATTATTTGAAATACCAATTCTACTTTCTTTTTTTTTTTTTAACTTTTTAAGGTCTGTATTAATTCACCCTTCTCTGTATCTGTCATTATAATTCACTTAAAACTGCTACCTTAAATATTCCGAGTTCCTGCACTGTGAAGGCTGACATCTAATTTGAATGGTAAGTAGCTAAAAAGAGTTCCACAGCTATTCATAATCCACACGGCAACACGATTAGGAAGAATAAAATACTGTGAGTGGTACAAGTTATGTTTATGTAGGAACTCAAGCCCCAGCCCACCAAAGATTCTTGGTGTCAAGGTGGGGAGCTGAGTAAAAAGAGGAGTTGGACCAGAAGCTTGGTGTGGACTAAAGTGAGAAGACACAGGATGCCATCCCCAGGGATGCACAACTGATAGGGTTGGTAGTTCCCACCACAGCTAACAGAGACCTGAAAAAAGGGGGGGGGGTTAGAAGTTGAGGGAATGAGAGGTGATATTGATGCTTTGGAGAATCAGGATGGAAAAGTACTGTACTTCACTAAAGGAACAGAAGAAGCTGCTCAGGAACAAAACTGTAGTAATCCATCTGCTGGTCTAGGAATAAAAGACATTTGAAAATAAACAGAAAATATCAGATAATATTCACAGAAAGTTTCTATGAAAAATCAGAAATGAGAGTCAAAATAATACAAGTAATGAAACCTTGTTACTCTTCCTTACATGAAGACAACACAAAAATACAAATTCTAATAACACCTTAAGGTATTCTGAAACAAGTACATAATACAAAATAAGATGCTTAATCAGATATTTAAAAACTCTGAGTAGAAATACACAAAGGAAAGACAGATAGTGAAGAAGATTTTTGCCAAAACGTTATTTTTGATGTTTTAGTTGTAAGCCCAGCCTTTATCTCCTAGCTCCAAAATATCATTTAAAAAAGATCTCTGAAATAAAGACTAAGTTACACATGCCTACAATAGAATAGATTCAACTGAAATATAACCAGGACCACTGAGAAAGAACAAGAATATAAAAGTCAAGAGAATAAGTTTTGAAAGAAATGAAAAGAATTTGAAAAAAAAAAAAGTCAATCTGGACAACAAAGTTAATCCAGTGTGGGAAGTGGGTACATGTGAAGGGGAAAAGATATAGAATACTTAAAACTGACCCAGTAAATCAAAGTTTCCTGATGCTCCCTGTCCTTACCCATCTCCCTCCTCTATCTCTCCTAGCTCCATAATTTATCATATCAATGCATAGACAACTATCTAATTGAAAGAATCCATTTCATGCAAAACATGACCTGAAGAAAGCAGCTATCCAATTCATTTAATTGTAGAGTTCATCTTGTGAGTGTAAGAACAATGGTAGAAAAGTAATATATAAATGCTCTATGTTTAGACAATACAGAGCTAATAAAGCCAAAAACGCTGGGCCCACTGAACTGACTGGTGCATCAATCAAAGACCATGCACAGAGAGATCCTAGTTCCCCTGCTCAGAGATAGCCCGTACACAGCTCAGTCTACATGTGGGTTCTCTAGTAAGGGAGAAGAGACAGTCTCTGCCATGAACTCGGTTGCCTGCTCCTTGATCACTTCTCTCTGGTGGGGCGACCTAGTCATTCCACAGAGGAAGAGGATCCAGGCAGTCCTGATGGGACCTGATAGGCTAGAGACAGACAGTAGAAGAGGAGAACTTCCCTTTCCATTGGATTAGGGGAGAGGGATAGGGAATTAAGAGGGAGGAGGATGGAACCAGGAGGAGATGAGGGAGGGGGCTACAACTGGGATACATAGTGAATAAATGGTAAATAATAATAATAATAATAATAATAATAATAAAGAAAATCGAGAAAAGAAGTTGACTGGCCAATAGCCTCACTGATTCATGCTTCAGCAACGGTGGGAGTCTCAACGTATCAAGAAAGTCGATAATGGATTGAATAAGAGCTTATGGTAGAACACCAAAAGGGGAAGGAAAATAAAGCAAACAAGTTGCATAGAGAAATGATCAGTGCAACATTCTGTGATCCATAATCATAAACTACAATAGACTTGAAAAAGAAATTGCTAACAGGATTAGATGCAATTCACCTTGTTAGGTTTTTCTAACTGACTCATAAAGAAAACACAACTCCATGCTACAGAAATGGTGCACATTTAAATAAAGGGATTTAGAAACAGTGAAAGTGAAGGGTTGGGAAAAGATGTATAAGGCAAATGCAGAAACAGAAAAAAAAACCAGAACAGACTTATTAAATAGATTATAAATGATAAACATGAAAGGGCCTATCTTTTAACCGAAGGGTCTCATTTCTGTCAAGTTTTCAATATCTGTACATTCAAGAACACAAGTGACTCTCATAAAACAGAACTAACAGCAGTAACAGGGAAAAATGCACTAATATGAAGCTATTTTCTTTCACTCAGAAACAGAATAAATTGACAAAACTACATATATAGAAGAACTCAACTAATTTTGTAAGAGCTATGGCATATTTTGGGGGGCTCCGAGTGCCTTTCTTTCTCCCTCCCTTCTCTCCATATCTAGTTTTATCTTCCAATAATATGGAATATATGTTCTTTTCAACTATACATGAATAGTCTTCAAATTTTCCCTCAGATTATATTCCAGTAAGTCTTTAATGATACAAAGCAGACATAATGTAGTCAACACTCTCTTTCTGAAACACCAAAGAAACTAGACATTGACATCAAAATTGTAACAAAAGGAACTTTTACCTAGAAATTAAAGCTTTCAATAAACAACTGTTGCATCAAAGAGAAAAGGTAAGACGAAGTTGAAGATTTTTCTATAAGTAATGAGAATAGAAACAGTAAATGTAAAAACAGTTTCAATGAAATGTGTGACCAGAGGACATTTTATATCATATGTATATGAAAAATTAAAATAATGAAAGTTAATGCCTATTTTTTTTTTCAAGACAGGGTTTCTCTGTGTAGCCCTGGCTGTCCTGAAACTTATTCTGTACATCAGGCTGGCCTTGAACTCAGAGATCCACCTGCCTCTGCCTCTCGAGTGCTGGGATTAAAGGTGTGTGCCACCACTACCTGGTGTTAATTCCTTATTTTAAAATCGATAAATATATAGCATTGAAGCTGGAGACATGGCTCAGCAGTAAAGAACTTGTTCTTCCAGAGGACCTGAGTCCAGTCCTTAGCACCCACATAGAGGTTCATAATCATGTTTAACTCCATTTCAAGGGATCTGGTGCCCTCCTGTGGCCTTTGTGGGCACCAGGTAATACACAGTGCATGTACATACATACATACATACATACACATACAGGCAAACCATTTATACACATATAAGAAAAATAAGCAAATCTTAAAGTAATCATTAACTAGTCATCTTCTGCAAAATTGACCTTCTAAAGTTTATCCTGTCTCTTGAACTGCAGTTTTGTAGTGCAGGGTGCTTCCTGTTCTCAAGACAAATGTGAAACAATGTATTTGCTCATTGGCTAGATTTAACTCTTCCATATATTGTATACATATTCTTCAGTCGTAATGTCCTACCTGGGAAACATAGATGTTACACGTCAAGAATTTTAAGAGCTATAAAACGTACAGCAATAGTGTCCTTTAAGTTATGCATGTATATGAGAGAGGGGGAGAAAACACAGTTGATAAGGGCAAAAATTTACATTCTGGGAAATAGAAAAAGTCATACTAATAAAAATGCCATTTCTCTCTTTAAGTTTCAGCAAAACATCAGAAGCAAAGTAGCTGAAGGTCAAAGAAGTATGTCACATACAGTGAATAAAAGCAAAAAGAGGCGAGCAGTCATAAATAACATCAGAACATTGGCCATAATCAAAGAATAATTTGCACAAATTTATGTCAATGAAATTTACAGTGTGAATAAAATTGATAATGTCTTAGAACAGAAGAAGACAACCTAGGTGAACAGATTTTCAGTCTAATTTACCATATTTAACTCCAAATTTTATGTACTAGGGATAAGTTTGTTTATTATCTGGGCATGAAGAAGGCTTTCTTATCATGATTCAAATTTGAAAAAAAAAAAGCAAAAAAAGAAATCACTTGAAGACATAAATGTTAAACTGGGAGAAAACTTCAACTTCTGTTTTTCCTACTTTACTCACGTCATTGAACATGTCCCACACCAGATATGTGTGTGCCCCACCCTGACACACACACACACACACACACACACACACACACACACACACACAGAGAGAGAGAGAGAGAGAGAGAGAGAGAAAGAGAGAGAGAGAGAGAGAGAGCGCAAAGCACTCTGTGGCAGTATACACTTGCTGGCTAGCCTGTCATCCAGTCCTGCCCCTCTGGACATAACGTCTAACCCCACAGCTTGAGGGTTCAGGCATAAAGCCTGCCTCCTGCCTCAGGTGTCAGGTACAAGCTCTGGGTTGTTTCACCCCTTCTTTTGACCTACACGTGCAAGCTGGGGTTTGAAAGCCCTCTCTCCAGGTTTGAAAGCTGGCTAAAGCGGTTCGTAGAACCCAGGGAAAACATTTGCTGGTTTATTACGAAGGGGATTACAGAGCTGGCTGTTTGAGCGCCTACTGCTTTGAGGCCATTACAGGAGATGCCATACAGAGATACGGAGGGCGACACAGGCCTTCATGCACTCTTGGAGCAAGTCACTCCCCAAGAAACGCTATCAAGAAACGCTTCCCAAATCCTGTACATTTGGGTTCTTGCAAAGACTTATTACACAGTCATAACTAAATGTGACTGACATGGAGAAATGTGGTTGACACAGAGGGCTGGCTAATGCTCACAGACAAGAAGGCAAGCAAGGCCTGTCTGTTTAGATTCTTGTTGGCTTCTAATTTGCAGTGTTCCCCCCTGGCATGTAGTAGGCAGGGGCCCTTTTGAAACAGGAGCTTTATGTGCATCTAAAATTGGCGTTTCTGCAGCTTTCCTTGTGAATGAAGTGATGAGCCAGGGGCTAATACATATTTTCAACACCAGGCATAGCCAGTTTATTAAAGCATACAGGAATGGCCCTTAAACACATCTGATTTCTTCATCACGAGAAACATGCAAATTATTATCATACTGAAACAAAGCTCTGCGTCTTTTGGACTCATATAAGTCAATAATCCTAATGATGCGCTCTGAAGAATCTGTGGGGAAACCGGCCACTCAATCACTGGGGCACACAGGCTGCTGCCCAGACTCTGCAGAAGGGAAGAGAGCGAAGCCCAATATAACCAGACAGCCTGACTCTGCAGGCTCTCTCCAAGACAGGGATATTTCTCGAAAGTCTCCTCTTCAACAGCAGAAGGAAAAAAAAAAAGAAAATGCAGGAGGTTATTCATTGCGCCATGAATTTTGCAGCGATCTGTGGACACAATGTCCAGACCCAACCGCGGATGTCTGGCTGACTTAACATGCTGTGTGCATGCAGTGCCGTTCTGTACAGCTGTAAAAATTTATGAGGAGAGTCTCTGTGACCTGACAGAAAGTTATTATTGGAGATATTGCTACACAGAGACATCTGTGCTCGTTTTTGGAAAGGGGAGCCACAAGGGGAATGACTAGAAGCCAAACAAGCCGCTTAAATATGAGGTGGTGAAAAGCAGACGTATGCTTCTTTAATGGACACCTTTCCTTATTCAAACATTAAACCTAAAAGTTGAAAAAAAAAAAAAAAGATCCTAAAATCGGATTATAAAGGAAGGTCAATGACCTCAATGACATATAAAATTACAAACTACCCAGAAAGATTAATTAAGTCAGCTATAGAATAGATCAGAGAATCTAAGAGACTAGGGTCTCATTGTTGAGAAACCTGCATGACAAAAGTGTTTAAAAACAATCAGTGTGGTTCAAAGCAGGAAAGGGCATATTTAAGATGGCGTACAGTTTGCTGTGCTTTTAGGAAATGATGGTGATTGTCAGGATACTGGTTTCTGGAGTTTGGAAGTTAATTTCTGCCTATCCGTATGCCTTCAGCACTGTTAAACCCCTTTGGATGCGGAGTTTAGGATCCCCATGAAGGATCTGAGATAAACCTTAAGCACAAGGTGGGTATCCTGGCTGAATCTCCACTGCTATGATAAACAACGTGACTGAAAAGCAACCTGAAGAAGAAACAGTTCGTGTCCCTTCTAAATCATGGTCTATCATGGAGGGAAGCTAAGTAGGGATCCTGGAGGCAGGAACCAGGGAGCATGGAGAAGGCTACTCCTGTCTTGCCTTCTATGGCTTGCTCAGCTTGTTTTATATAACCTGCAACCACCTGCCCAGGGTGGCACTGCACATAGTAGGAACCCAGCACATAGTAGGCTGAGTTCTTCCAATCAATAGTTGACCGAGAAAATGCCCGCAGACATATGTACCCTCATCACGCTGATGAGGATTATTCCTCAGCTGAGGTTCTTTTCCCTGGTGACTTTAGTTTCTGTCATGCTGACAAACAGGGCAGTGTGGGAAAACACTCATTTTAGTGGTTGAGACCCAAGACCAGACTAACATCTAATATTTCAGAGGGCAAGATGCAGTTCCCTGGGAAAAAAAAAATCTTCCAGTATTTTTATAAGTAAATAACTATATTTATAATGACAGTTTCCACAAAGTGCTTGTGTGTGAGTTGCTTTGGAAAGAACTTCCCGGCCTTGTGGGGCTGCAGATGTAGTTCTCATTCGTTTTGGGAATGTGTCCTTTTGGTCCACATTCATAAGGTACAACCCCAGACCTGCAACACATCCCAGAAAGCTGTCCACAGAACATAAAGGCATTGCGGCCAAACACTAGTGGTGACTGGGGGCGGAACACAGGCTTTGAGGGAGCCCTGGAGGATTCATCAGTCTCCCCTGCATGTTAGAGAGCAGAGCTGCTTTCCCGGCTGATGGCAACAGGTTTTGCTTATGATGGAGTAGTAGGGTGAATCTTAGGCTGGAGGCTCATAAGTGGGAATGTCTGGAGAAGCCGTCAGGTCCAAGTGGAAGGCTGAACACCCAAAACCTTCTTCCTCTTTAGACTATCTTATTTTCCTCTATTGGGAAGTCAGTGTGAGTGCTAAGCGGATAAAGCAACATCAACTGGGAGCCTCAGAGTGAAGCTTGAAACACCCTTCCTATCCCCAGCACTGGAAATGTGGCTCTAGTTGAAATACTATTTGAGTATCTTATAGAAATTAACAATGGCCACTGACATCAAGCAAGTCCAAAATGAAGACTTATTCAAGAAAAACTGTTTTTTTTCCCCTTAATTCTTTACTTCACCTTATCAAAAGAAGATCTTAAGGTTTAGAAAAAAACAGGTGAGGAATATGGTTGCAACCTGCCATGCTTTTGGTGGTGACTGACATAACAGCTTTGATTTTACGACTCCCAAATGCTTGTCATTTGATTAAGTATAACCTAATGTCCTAGCCTTTATCACTCTGTGTGAAATTTGTCATTCATTACTGATAGCAGCATTTAATGTATCTCTCATGATGTAAGTAGTTTATGAGATCTTTTTTTGTATTCTGAAAATGTTAGTTATTTTAAACGGAGAAAATTATACGTAACAACAGTATGTCATGTGATAACCTGAACATTGTACAATACACGATTATACTGAAAGGAGATGAACTCGTCTCAAGCATTCATCACTTGCTATCATGACAGCATCATTTCATCTAATGTGGTGGGGGAGGGGAGAGTGCCGGGGAGATGGCTCAGTAATGAAGAGCCCTGACAAGTCTTCCAAAGAAGCGGGGTTCTATTCCCAGCACTCAAGTTGGCAGCTCACAACTGTCTGTAGCTCCAGTTCCAGATCTGATGTTCCCCTCTGACCTCTCCCTGCACTGCATGCAAGATGCACAGACAGAAATGCGAGCAAAACACTCACCTACTTATATTAAAAAGTTAGTGCATCCCCGCCATTTGTAGTCCCCTAGTGAGATACGGGACCCCGAGGCTGCCTCGCCAGACCTAGGTTGTCATGCCCATGAGTAAAGCCTCCCAATGCCTTTCCTTAGCCTCAGCCTCCCAGGCTCTCGGTGAGACCAGCTGTTTCAGACTCTGCAAGTGTGTCTTTCTATCCCACTTTGAGTTAGGCCCAGTGCCCCGCTCCGAGGGTCCAGTGACAAGCTATAGCCTTCACAGATTGGATGGTTTCAGGTAAAGCTGGCCATTAAAGAATTGTAATAATCATTAAGAAGTTACAATGTATGATATATGATACTACCAAAGGTGCAGGTTTATTGTTCTTTATTTAAACCTTCAGGTAATTTTTGAAGCGCTTTGAACATCATTAATATTTTAGGGGCTCAATTCATCGTAATTGATTTAAATAACCCAAAGCCCCAAGTCAGTAATATGCTTGCCAATTGAGTATTACAGGGTAAATTCACACATTAGCTCTTGTTTTACTATTGGAATAGTCTTTTTAAATTTAAGGAAAATCAATATTTTTTTTTTTTTAAGGAAATCCTCTTTTAAAATTCCCAGAGAAACCAAATAGCTAGCTTCAATACAGTTAGGCGCATAAACATAGGAAGTAAAATGTACCTTTGTTTATTATTTATTAGCTGATCTGCATCATAATTAGAAAATTGTCCTGTTTCATTTTCTATTTAATATACAGCCTCAAGTGCTATGAAATGAAAACAGTGAAATGAGTCAGATGAACTACAAAGCCAGGGCTGCCAGCCAAAATGTTGCAGATAAGGTTAGCCAACTAGATGATATAGACGATGTCGTGGTCAGAAGCGCCCTCCACTGCTACGGCCCCTGGGCAGCAGCCCGCCAACTAAGCTGCGTGTCTCTACATGGGACAGTCCTCTGCCACAGAAGTCGGGAATTCCAAAGGGGCATGGTATGACAGGCGAGTTGGTCACCTGTCGTTTTCTTCTTTGTCTATAGAGCTTTCTGTTAACCCTATCTTTAAAAAAAAAAAATCTCAAAATGAAAAAAAAAACAAAACAAAACAAAAAACAAATAGTGACATTTTAATTGTCAGCCTTGCTTGGACAGTGAAGAGAGAAGTGGTGGTTCTGTGGAATGCTCTCAAACACCAACCAGCCATACAAAGTGGCCGACCTCGCAGACCTGTCACATGCTGAGTACGAATGGGGAGGCTGTGTAATTTTCATCAGCTCCCATCACTGACAGATCGCAGGGTCAACGGGAATGAGAGCTGTGGAGAGAAGACGCTTTTCCCCTGGAGTGAATGCAGTGGGCTTATTGCTTAGCGTGCAACTCTTCATAGTTAGGTTTCTGATTCACTGTTTCGCAGGAGCCTGAAGTACTACTGCTGCCTGTTAGAATTTAATGCCAGCTGTGCCCAAAGCCAACAATCAAAACTGTATCTGTATAGCCAGATGTGTATGTGGTGCTGCCAGATAGTTTCTGTTCAGATTGATTTAGTCCCGTCTCTCTGTGGAGATAGTGGGATTAGCCAATGCAGAAGAGTGACTGTGGATTTTAAAGGGCACCAGATGCTTTAAACTGGGGAATGTGAATGTTTCCGGGACTACAAGTATGCTTCCCATCATGAGACAGTCAATGTTGAACCTCATCATACGAGCAACATGAAAAGACATTTAACACTCATAGTATTGGAATCTGTCTTAAATGTTAGTATTTGTTTCAATATGGTATTTTATTATTTACTACAACTCAGAAAACCCTGTTGTCCACTCAGACAGATCACTCACTTCCGATGTGAAGCACCAAACACAAGCAGAGGGTGGGGTTTATATTCTGAAGATCCCAGACACTGGGGTTGATGAGAATCCTCACCCACTCGGCTCTGCCTCACTCCTGTCGTGTTCTCAGCCAGAAAGACTAGGTTAGGTAGATACTAGAAAGAGAGAAGTGAAATTTGTCCTAAAGAAATAAATTCTTTTGATAAAATTATAGAATCCAGTAGTGAGATGCTAGAGCAATATGAGGAAACCAGAGGGTTTGGTATTAAGGCCATCGCAGCATTAACTGCTTTGCTTTGTGGCTAGGAGGGAGATGGGAATACAGAGAAGGCATAGATGATATTTCTAAATGCTCTCCACAGTAAGTAAAGCCACAAATACAAAGAGACTTGGTGCCTGCAAGGTACCTTGATTCCTAAGAGCTCTGGGAAAACTCTAGGAAAGCACTTCACCTCATGAGAAATATTGTGTAGACAGAGCTGTCAAGAGTCAGTGTGTGAGCCTTGTTCCCTGGGATGTATGAAGCCAGCCAATTCTACAATTTAGCTATCCTACAGGCTTGTCTAACTTGTAAGGCAAGCTCCAGAAAATACTAAAGGCTCAATTGAAGCTGCATTTGTTCCTGTGGTAAGGACCTGATGGTTTATAAATCATTCTGAGCTGTTATAATGTAATGAGATGTAAGATGCTATAACTTTGGGAGGCCCTCATGTAACATTGGTATTAGTCAAAGCACACAGAGTTCAAAAGGGTCATGTGGTCTAATATATGGAATTGGGTAATCTCTGTTCTCCTCATGGCTTTTAGAAGCTATGTAAGGATGTTGCAAACTTAAATTGGTAAACTGACAAGCTCATTGTGTTGAAGACTTATGGCTATCCACTCTTAGAGTTTGCAGCTTTGAGGTCAACCTGGATACAGGAACAGCATATGGACTAATTGTTCTTGCAACTTTATAAAAACATGTCAACATATTTTTCTTTGCCAAACTTTATGTGTGACATTTATTTTTTTCTACTTAAGCTCCTTTGGTTTTGGATTGTTCAAGTGGGGGACTGTAAACAGAGAGAGAAACAGGAAGGAATGTGTGTCTTCCTGTGTCTTGCCGAGACTAAGGTTTAGAGGTGCAAAGCCATGCATGGAGGGAGAACATAGGGTGTGGAGTCCTTACAGCTGTAGGCTAACAGTAACACACACAAAGAATCAACCGTAATTCATGTCCCAGCCTACCAGCATAAGACAAAAGTCAGAGGCAGACACAGAACACAGACCCATCTTCATGACCCAGGCATATCCATTCTTACCAGACAGCATGGTTCAGGGAAGGGGAGCTGGAAGACTCACTGGAGAGAGCCTGACAGAGAAACAGACCTACTGACACCATTCCTCTAATCTTGCTTTAATCTTAAAGCAACAGACAAATCTTTAAAGCCGCGTTAGATTCTTCACATAACCTACCAATAGTAATGGCGACTGCAAAGCAGGATGAGATTAGTTACATAAATTAAAATATTATTTTTCTACACCTGAGCAAATAGCAACCCAGTCACATTAGCAGTAAAAAAAGCTAAGTTTTAAAGTCAATATATTTGACAAAAATATTATATGCTTTACTGTCAAACCAATATTTGAATATGAGGTTTCCTTGGAGAACCTCAGCCTAGTTATTCTGCATGACATAAGGCTTGAAAGACAGAGTGTCTGACTTTACTTGACATTCAATGTACCGCAGGTGTTACTGTGATTATTACTATTGTTGCTAGAATTCCATCATCACCACCCCCAGCAGCAGCATTTATAGAGGTAGCACAGTTAGTACGGAGTAGAGAGTGATGAAGAAATGTGGGTCCACCCCTATGGAGTGTAGTAGATAAAATCCCTAGTGTACTTTCCTCAGAGTCATTGGAAGACGAAAGTCTCCAACAACTATCTGAAATATGGAAAAGAATTAATAAAACTGAGTGCGTAAAATAACTGTAAAGTTATCAAGTAGGAGAACTCTTTTATTCTCTTCCTATGGATAGCTGGCTTAACAATATCAGCTCTAAGGAGGCTGATAATCATTTGGCCTTGGAAGGTGAAAGAGCCTTGAATGATAAGGACCACACTGTAACTGGAACCCGCTAACAAAATATCCTGGAAATAAATGTAATTACGCCTGATTATCATTTTCTGTTTCATAGATGCCATTGCCCTTTATTAGGAAGTAATATTAATTTAGTCCACAAAGAAGAATCATATCAGTTCTATGAACGAGACTTAGATTGCAATAACTGTATAAAATACACACACACACATATATACACAGACACATAAAATGAAGCTAGACATAGTTACACATATCTCTAGCATTTGAGAAACTGAAGCAGAATGATCTTGAGTTAAAGACTGACTAGGGCTATACACTGAGAATCCTTTCGAACAACACAAAGCACACTAAAATAAAAAAATGATATTTTCATTATTAAAACAATTTTTAGTTTGACCAAATAAAAATCTCTTAGAATATTTTTTTTTAATTTTGAGAGTTTTCACTGTGCAATCAAGGCTGACTTTGACTCTAAAGCAATTGTTCTGCTTCAGCCTCCAGATGCTGTGATTATAAACATGAGCCATCACACTAGAAAAAATTTTAATGATTTTCTTTTAAAAAAGAAATCCAATTTTGCTAAAACGTTGCTCAAATATTTTCATGCAAAATAATAGTCCAATACAACTGATAAAAATTGGTGTTTCACAATTACAGTGGCAAACTTTGGCAGCACTAATGCCATTAAAAGATTTTACTCGGCAACCCAGTGGAGATACAAATAAGAAAGTTTCAAATGTGTTGTGATTTAGAAGTTCCACAGTGGAACGTAGAAAACCCAGTAGGACCAGCTGCTGTCAGACAGACTGGAAATGATGCTGTGGAAACGAAGAAAATGAGAAAAGTTTTCCACGTATACCATGGAGAGAAGGGAGCTTTTGCTGGGCCCTATGTTTTGACCATCTGCTTCCTATCTCCCTTTTGGTGAGGAACCTGAAGACAAGACGCACATCTTACCTTTGTTTTTACAGAACCTGCCATTAGGTGCTTTGTTAAAGTAACTGGGTACTTTGGAGGCACTGTGAGTGGAGAATGTCTGACAGCCTTTTCTGAAGGGCAACCTCAGTGAGCTGCTTGGGCATAACAAAGAATATGGCCTTCTGTGGTGTGAGCAACTTAGATGCCATGTTTCTTATGAACTAATTGTTCTTAGTTAGGTGTTATTATCGTCTTGGGGCTCCATGTGTAAGCTGTTTCTAAGAGTGTTGGGTTGTGGAAGATGGGGGAATGAAATATCTGATGTGGATAGTGTCTTACAAAGCCATGCCTCTTCCTTGTCTTAAGGCACCTCCTAGGAAAGCACAGGCTTTGAAGGAAATGTTTAATAAAGGCTGAGAAAGGTTTGGTTACACTGCTTTTAGTCATATGGGCTTAGTATTTTATTTTCCTTATGAGAGTATTGTGTGCAATTAAAACCAGATTAATAATACACTGCCCTATAACTTTTTACAAACCCATGTATTCAGTAATAATGCTTTGATCTTAGCCATTCTCATGGGTATAAGGTAAAATCTCAGGGTCATTTTGATTTTTATTTCCCTGGTGACTAAGGATGTTGAGCATTTCTTTAAGTGTTTCTCTGCCATTCAATATTCCTTCGTTGAGAATTCTCTGTTTAGCTCTGTACCCCAGTTTTTAACTGGATTACTTGTTTATTTTTATTTTTTTTATTTTTTATTTTTTTGCTGTTTAACTTCTTGAGTTCTTTATATATTCTGGATACTAGCCCTCTGCCAGATACAGGGTTGGTGAAGATCTTTTCCCAGTCTGTAGGCAGTCATTTTGTTCTGGCGATAGTGTCCTTTGCTTTACAGAAGTTTTTCAGTTTCATGAGGTCCCATTTATTGATTGTTGCTCTTAGAGTTTGTGCTGTTGGTGTTCTGTTCAGAAAGTTGTCTCCTGTGCCAATGAGTTTAAGGCTCTTTCCCACTTTTTCTTCTAAGAGGTTTACTGTGTCTGGTTTTATGTTGAGGTCTTTGATCCAGTTGGACTTTAGTTTTGTGTAGGGCGATAAGTATGGATCTATTTGCATCTTTCTACATGTAGACATCTAGTTAGACCAGCACCATTTGTTGAAGATGCTATCTTTTTTCCATTGTATGGTTATGGTTTCATTGTCAAAAATCAGGTTGAAGAATTTTAGTTTCCTTGGTTTAACTGAGCAAACACTGCCATAATGTTTACTTTTAAAGATACTCTTTTCTAATGAGACCTAGGCAAAATTTCTTCTCATTGATACAAAAGAATCTCTGAAAATTATTTAAAGGTAATATCGAAACTCTCCCTAGGCATAGATTTTTAATATAAATGAAGCTGTCTGATATGTTTCAGATAAGCACATGAAAATCAGTAGGATACTGAAAAAAGTCATAAAAATGAAGATTTTCAGACATTCTTGCCATCTCTCTTATCATATTTTATATTAATCAGTGGGAAGAAAGACATAAGCATTGCTTTTTGTTTTACCTACTGATAGTTCCCCATTTGAACCTTATGTGTTTTCATTTATCCAGTATTGATTGAGTATCATGGAAAGAGGTCAGGATTTAGTTTCCTCTGTTAGAGGCTCACTGAATGCTTAGGAGCGAAGGGTAGGATTGAATACATTGGGATATTTGTGGAAAATTATGAGTAGGTACTCAAGTAAATTTTGAGGGCCAGAGCGGAGAGTCGGGAGAGGTGCTTCTGACATTGCACACCCAACACAAAGTAGTAAAATTAGTTGAAATGTGTGGAATTTATTGACACTGTGTATCAGACACTGGTACTATGTATGAATGCTTGACAAAAATCATCTGCTCTGACCCTTTCGACAATGCTTCAGGGAGAAATTACTTGCTTACTGAAATAACTTAATTTTTTTCATTAAGATTTTTGGTAAGTGGTGTCAGAATCCCTTTAGTTTAGCCAGGAGTACCCTTTCTTATTTGTAAGGTTTGAGTTCGAGGCCACCCTGGTCTACAGTGTGAGTTTCAGGACAGCCAAAGCTACATAGAGAAACCTTGCCTCAAAAAACCGAAACCCAACACCAACCAAGCAGAAAGTTTTAATGTTCTGAATATCTGCAGGAAAACGTGGAGAAACACATGCACCCAAAGCCCCTCTATCCCTCTAGGTGAGAGGCATCCACCTTTAAGATAGCGTTCTCGGTCTCCCTAATGCTTGTGAGCCTTTGATACACTTCCTCATGTTGTGGTACCTCCAAGCATAAAATTATTCTCGTTGCTACTTCTTAACTCTAAGTGTGGTACTATTGCGGATTGTAAGGTAAACACCTGAAATGCAGGCCATCTGATATGCGACCCACAGGCTGAGAACCACGGCTTTGTGAGGACTAACCTAGAACTCAGACACTCCCCCCCCCCCGCCCCGTGCTCTCCAATAGACAGGGAATGTCTGCTTCAGTTATACAGGAAGTTATACAGCAAGCATCACAGCTAACTGTCGAGTCTCAGTTTAAAACTCAGCTTCCCCGCAATTGCACAAGTCATATTTATGAGGACAATCACGAGGAAAATCTAAAACCTTTAAGAAATCCTTCTGGCATTCCCATGACAAGAAAATATGGATGCACTTGGAAGCCTGTTTCATTTTATTAGAATTGTAACACCATCTGTCAAAGCCCTCTAAAAAGCACCACTACTGCCTGACAAGCACTGAAGAGGAACTTTATGTGAGAAACAGGCAGCTGGGCTTTATTTATTTAATTTTCATCATCATCATTATCATCATCATCATTATTGCTCAATATACAAAAGACACATTCTGTTTGTATTCTCAAGGGCATTTAAATACGGTACTGACTTTGTTGCAATTCAAACAATGACAAAATAATCAGATTCTTAAAGTAGTCTCATTTATTTCTCTCCAGTTTTCACTTTGCAAAGAATAAAAAGATTCTGTGGTATAGTTCAGACGTACTCTTTCAATTTTTAATAATGCCATCTTTCTTCTAAACAAACGGCACTCTTGCTGTCACCTGGACATTGGATTCAGGCATTCTGGGAGGACAGTGAATTTCTGCTGAGTCATCCCTCCTTTATTCCTATTGTGTGGAGATGGGTTTCTTTGAGAGGAGAATGGGACTTACTTGGAGTTGCTATTTTTGGAAGAGAACAAGGTAAGTTTTAGAAGCATTTGCCTTCAGGTTCTAAATTCCTTAGAAGCACACGGGATGGTTCAACGTGGGCCAACAGGTACTTGGACAGACGTAGACAAATATTCTGCGTGCAACTGTTAGGCAAGAAAGAAGGGTACAATAGAAAAATGGTTCTTGCCTCTACAATCTACATGGAGGGGAAAAACAAACAAACAAACAAACAAACAACAAAGCAAACTCCAGATAGAGAAGCACAGCTAGAAAGATTGGATGAATTAAGCTGTCAGTTTGATCATTGCACGTTAATATTGTACAATTCCAAAATTTAGCTAAATTCATTATTAAGAAGAGTCTAGTATGTTTTTAGCGACCAGCACAGTAGTCATAATGAAGCTGAATTTGCAAGATACAATATGTGATCATTTCCAAAAAAATTCAATAGCCAAAATGCTAGGTCTCTCTCTCTCACACACTATTGTTCTTTGAAAGTAGAAATAAGAAGCTTTCTTGGCTCTGATCAGAATTAAAGTTCAGAATGCTGAACTTTCCATAAATTTTAAAGTAGATTTTCTCAGATAGGATAATTTTATGATTCTAGTTTAATGCAAGTTTCCCTTGTATTGTGGAGGGTGGGCTGCAAAAAGTAAAGATAAAATAAAGGACAAAGGACCTAGAGACAATAGTGGAGTGTGAATTATCTTTTCCCTTAAAGTGTTAAATGCCAACGAAAAGAGAAAGGATGGTGAAAACAAGACAAGCACTCAAACATGACGACAGAGCACTTGCGTTTTGCTTCCTGAGATCCAATCTTAACAGAAAATTGTTTCCTTCAGCTTTTGGCTTGGTTCCCAGGCTCTGTTTACAGAAGTCCCTCATCTTCATCATTCAGATGCCCAATGTCTGCCAACATCAACCAGCAACTGGAGTCTGTGAATGCTGGCTGTGGGCAGTGTGAGCTATGCACTCCTGTAGGTCCATGTGCAGAGGAGGAGACATTACCCCAGGCGGAAAATCCATCTTGAAAGTGAGTTCTGGGGACATTTCCCCAGATTAATGTGATTCTATCTTTGAATGAATTCGGAACACCACTTCAAGGAAAAAGGTCTATGTAGGATTGACCCCCCCTCCCCAAAGGGGGAAAAAAATTCTGAACTATGAATTCACTTTTCTCATTAAAAAGTATTCAGAAGGCTTACTGTGAATTTGAAAAGGATGTAAAGAATATGATGAAATTCAAATGCATTGTAAATATTTCTTTTGTATGAAATAGTGGATAAAGCATGATGTTAAAAATAGATGCCATGCTATCCAAGATCCAAAGAAAATGTCATGGAAGGTCATGTTGATTCTGTGCGTGCAGACACCGTGGACAACATTCACTGTCTATGAGGTTCTGTGTTTTGGGGGATTGAAATCATGTACTTGGTACTGTGAAATCTCCAACTCCATGTCAGAAACTCAGAGAATTAAAGAACATGAATTGAACAAAGTAGTCAACATAACAATTTAGTTTTCACCAGGAATTTAACATGATTATTTAAGCTATCTATTTTACACTAGATAGCTAGTGTAACATACAATCTCCAAATAGCAAAAAAATAATTATAGGAAGTATGAATCGGATGAACCTGAACCTGTTAGAAGTATATTTTAGTATGATTTAGGCATGCAAACTCTACACAGGCCCCAGGCCTTGCATTTTTCCTCAGGTCTGAGCTCAAGAGCTACCATTTCTCTCTGTTCTTTATAGTCTTGTCACTTCCTTTCTCCTTTCTGCTCTCTGAGTAAGTCAAATTAAGTCCAACTTTCTAGCTTTTGTTTCTGCCCTTTACTTTGTGTAGAGTATCTTTCCTCAGAAGCCTTCATTATTCATTATATCCTTAGAACACCAACACACTCACACAGGCCTTCCTTGTCTGTGCTGTGGAGACTAGACCTCACCTTCACAGTCCCTTCTTTCTATCCAATAGCCAACTTTATTTTATTTGCAAAGTCTTACTAGTTCTTTCCTAGCTCATTATTTTAAACTCTACTTGAGATCTGCAGAACCTTATAAACTAATTGGTCCCCTTTAGATTGACAAATGAGAATATAAACAGACATATATAAAATATATGTTGGGCTTAGATATACAACAGGGTGAGTATTTACCTTTCATTTGTAAGGTCATGTTGATCCCGATAGTCTGAGGTGATGGTGTGTGTGTGTGTGTGTGTGTAAGTATAAAATTAAACAAACACATATACACATGACTTACACTGAATACAGGAAAGAAAAGAACAAAGGAATTAGTCTCGACTTTTTCCCTTAGAAAATTCTGGCTATTGTGTTTACTAGCTCAGTAGAAGTGCTCACAATAAAGGCTGAAACATTTCACTAAACCTCCTAGTTACAAATTCAACATTTGGATGTAGTCATACTAGACATACTAGATCTTAATAGTCTTAGAAAATATGGCCATGTACTAATGGGAAGGGATGGAAATGATTATTTTAATGGATGACCATAGAATTTTTCACAAGTATGTTTATATTACAACAACAGAAAAATCTTTGATAATGTGCTATGGTGGTAAAATGTAAGGCCCATGAAGCGCTACTTTTAGAAGAAAAATGTGGAAGAGAGGAAATTAGAAGAGCACAGCCATGAAGAAAACTGTGTAATGGGGAAACAGAGACAAGAGGAGAATTGGGCTTCTGAAATAATACACTCAGTGGGCTTGAAGGGGTTAAAGTACATGTAAAAATAGAAACATTTAATGCCACATTTCACATTCCTGCACAAACATACATGATTAACAACATTCATGTAATCAAGATCAATAAATTTCCATGTATTGCCTAATGTTAATTTTATGCTGGGAGAATTGGCATTCCTCCTGGGGAAGTCTGTGACAGTGTTTCCAGAGAACACAGGGCTGTGGGTGAGAGAACAGAGTGCCGGAGTGGGAAGACACCATCCCCTCAGCTGTGGCCTGGGCAGAACAGGAAAACATAAGGAAGCTTTTCCTCTCACCAACAACCCCATTTTTCCCCTTAGAGCATGGTATACTTCTGCAGCTATTCTGAAGCATTGTCTTCCTGGTTCCTAGATCCCAGAAGGTGCTTTGGCTGCCCACTGGAGTTCTCAGGCCTCTGGCTCCACCAGTTTCCCTGGTCCTTGCACTGGGCCAAGGCTTTTCTGTGACTCTGGCATACATGCTACTGAGACCTCTGGCTGTGCAGTTTTCATACAGCTGTGGTGGAAATTTCCAAGCTCTGCAATCCTGTTATTTAACCTAATAGATCCATATGTACATTTCTTTTTCATTATTTTTTCCAGGAGAATGCTGACAAGTGGACCTAATGATGCCTCACAGGAGGAGTTCATAGGAAGGACAATATGGAATTCAGTGGGGCCTGGCCTGGAAAGAGACATTTTGGGATGTGAAGTATAAGACCAAGATCTAGGTGGGCAGGAACTTTGAGCTAAGGCATGCCCTTGAGGCTATAACCTCTGACGTGCTGACAGAAGCTTTGGTGAGGCTCCTGTCAATGAATCTAACATCATTTTTGAACATTTACAAATGTTCAGAGTTGATATTGAAAATTTAAGAAGAGAGGAACTCTAGGATCACTGATTGACATACTTTATTTCTTCAGACTGATAGAGGTCCTGTGGTGGTTTAAATATAGGCTCATATATTTGAGTGTTTGGTTCCCAGGTGGTAGGACTGTTTGGGAAGGATTAGGAGATGTGGCCTTGTTGGAGGAGGTATCTCACTAGGGGTGGGCTTTGAGGTTTCAAATGCCCAGGGCATTCCCAGTAAGCCCTCTCTCTGCCAAGTCCCTGTGGATTAATATTAGCTCTTGGCTACTGTTCCAATGCCATGCCTGCCTGCCTGTTGCCATGCTTCCCACCATGATGGTCATGGACTCTACCATTCTGGAACTGTGAGCACAAATGCAAAGCTTCTTTTTATAAGCTGCTTTGGTCTTGGTGTCTCTTCACAGCAACAGAACAGTAACTAAGACAGTCACCCTTCTATCATCAAAGTAGGGTATTCCATACCTATCTAGGTAACTTTCCAAACTTAAAGAAGTTTAAAACATGAGGAGATACATATTTATCTTTTCTTTTACTTGTAATTTGTAGAAGACTGGGCTCATTTTATTGATTTTCAGAAACAACGTAAAACAGTATTATAAAAGAAAACTACACATTGATGTGAGATGTAGGGTCTAATTACGTATCAAGAAAGTTAGGAAAAGAAAGTATAAAATCTCTACACAAGTGAAAACTACAGGTGAATACATGTGCTCTATGAGAAAAAGCTCTGAATAGAACTTGGCTTTGTACATGTCATCAGGGAGAGGGTGACCAAGGATAAAGCAGGAAGTACAAGGGCAGAGTTGACTAAGGTGACTGGAAAGTCCAGATGCGCAGATGAAGTGACTTAGCGAATCCATGCCAATCTCACATCTGGCTTCAGAGATGCTTGTTAAATTCTTACATCCAAACTTGACCTCATTCTCAATATGAAGTATGGCATTAACACAGCCTGTGTAGGAAATATTTAACTGTATTCCTAAGCTTATTAAACTTCCAACTGTTTTCTTCTTGACTGTAGGTGTGTGACCTCTTTTTTCTTGGGAAGGTTTTTTTTTTTTTCTTTAGAGAAATTGCAAATTATAAATTTTCACTTTGTCCCTTTAGGATACAAAGATTCTACAGCTTAGAAAAAATTTTCACAAGGAATTTGGAACCATCCCTTTGAAGTGTAATTCTTAGGAAAGTTAGAATCCCCATCTACCAGTCTCTTTGGTAAAACAGAAGCCCTACTTTGTAGTGGGGCCAATGAGAAAGCAGACAAAAAGTGTCCCTCATCACGTTGGCCAAGTTCACTTTCAGAATTCTAATCATGTGTTCTCTAGTATTTCTCCATAGCTCTCAACAGTCCTTAAAGGTCCTGCATTTTGTTATAAGGGAGGTGAATTCAATCTTTTCCCTACTACAATACTCTTGATTAAAACCTTCCTTGACAGGTCAATATTCTTTTAACCCTATTTGGTGCAAACTTTCTTTGAAAATAGATCTATCTCTTTCTTATCTTCCTAAAACTTTTACTCGCTTGATACCAGGCAGTAGTTTCCAGTTAGTTTGAACCCAGTCAAATGCATTTCCTTCAAATATGAGACTTCAAAATAAATAAGAGTAAAAATGGATATTCATGACAGAATGAATGAATGATAGATGCAATAAAGAACAAAAAATGCAGAGTGCAGAATATGAAAATTCCAGTAATTAGATAATACCAAAGAATGATTCGATGAAAAACATTCTCCTACTTTCTATCCTGAATAAATACACCAAGAAAGTGGCATAATTAAGACTGTTTCAACTAAATATTTTATCCACCACCCCCAAGATCAAAGTTGTGAAACAGAAAATTCCTGTACCCAGTCCAAATCTTCCTGATGCACACTGTGAAATGTCTAAAAACACAGCAGGATTTTCAACCGTACAGTGCTAAGTGCTGATATTCTGGTAAGAGGCACTATTTTATCAGAAGGGGTCATGACTTAGCATTTTGCTAAAAAAGAATATTTACAATGGACAAAGCACACATATAAGCTATGTCTGATCACTGATCATCAGCTATGTGGAATTTTAAGATCTCGAATAAAGTCGGAACCAAGCCCACTTGGGGACACGTTTGGCTTACCAGCTTTATTCTCTTAAGAAGAAAAGAATAAAATAATACAATTTGCTCAAGTTGAGACTCTTGGTTATGTTTGATTTGTGCAATGTTGGGTCTCAACATTAGCATTTTGATGACAAAAGCTAACTTGGAAATATAAAATGCACCGAGTAATAGTATGTTGCCAGTTTGGAAACAGCAGCCACTCTAAGGTTCTTCCGGGGGGGAAAACATTTCCCTTCTTTTTATTCTGTTAATAAGGGCAATTAGAAACATAATGGTGTGCTGTGACTGCAGGTCTCCAGTTCTCTTGTCTTCCCGCACAGCAGCAAGTCCCGTCCAGGGCTTCACTTCCAACACAGATAAACACTCCATTACCCACTTACCCAAGTCATTTTGCCTATATTCAGCCCCAAAATTGCTCGTAAAACAGATGATAATATCTTGTCAGTCTTTATTGAGCTGAAATTACTTATTTAATGTGCAGGTCTGGGCTTTTAATCAGTTGTTATTGGGGCTGTGAAAACAAGTGTAGTGAATTTTAAAATTCATAATCAGATCTTGTGTTTTCACTCACAGATTTTTCTTCATAAAAGAAAAACACGATCTAGAGACAATTAGGTCCATGGAGGTGATTTAATTTAATCATTCTGCTTGCACTGAAATTTATAGGCTAGGCTGGCTGGAAAAATAGTGCTGAAATAATTCAGCCTATTGTTGAAACTTGGGGCAGCCATGTTGTTTTAGGGATGGAAATAACATGTGACTTCATTATCCACACAGACGTGGAATCCTTAAATAGAATCTCACTCTATAGCCGAGGCTGAGATGGCATTTTAAGCATGCATCAACTTTCCTGGCTACTAAATCATGTTTTATTGTTGTTCTTTATTTCTGAGATTATAATTTAATTATAACATGTCTCTCTTCCCTTTCCTCCCTCCAAACCCTTCCTTATGCACTTCCCATTCTCATTTCTATTGCATGCATATATTTGTATACCCATATACATTCCAAAATATAATGTTTTGACTCTATATATTGTTATTTCTATGTATGTCTTTAGGGCTGACTATTTGGCCCCGGGGCAACCAATTGCTGTGCTCTTCCCTAGGGAAGACCATCGCTCTAGTTTCCAGCTTCCCCTACTTGCCTCAAGTTCTTTGTGTAGGGTACAAGCCTTTAGTTTTCCAGACATATCTCTGTTTAAGGAAAATGTGAGTTTACACACAGTATCTTCCTTGGTGTCCTGGCACTATCCAGTCATAGCATAATGCAAACCGGGAAATGAAACTAAGAAAAGCAGACTAAAAAAAAAAAAAAAAAAAAAAAAAAAAAAAAAAAAAAAAAAAAAAAATAAAAAAAAAAAAAAAAAAAAAAAAAAAAAAAAAAAAAAAAAAAAAAAAGAAAAAAAAAAAAAAAAAAAAAAAAAAAAAAAAAAAAAAAAAAAAAAAAGAAAGAAAGAAAAAAGAAAACAAAGCTCAAAGTTCTCACAGAACCACTCTCAAGTCTGCCTCCACTTTCTCATTTCCATTAGCTTAACTGTATTACCTTTTCTAACTCTTGGGGGCTTCAGTTTTATAAACCTGTGGATGTTTTTAGTCTCCTCAAGAAATAGTAACAACCCCACCCTCAGACAAGTGTGAATGAGAACTTCTGGAAAAAAAGCTGTGTCTACAAAACTTGAGATCAAAACTACAGTGAGATGAAGAGGTTAGAATGTGGCAGGTTCAGGGCCTAATTATCTATAAGGCTAGTTTTAGAACATCCCCACCCCCCGAATAGCCATTTTTACTCACCTTTGTCTTAAACATAAAATTCTGAGACCAACAGATAAAACCTTTTTGGAATTTACTAACTTAACAGACTACTAGCCCAAATGCCGAGGGTGCCATCATATAGCATCTGAGACATATAGGAGAAATTCCCCCATTCTGCCGTAACCCACCTCTCTGAGGTACTCATCACTGCATTTCTTAAATGTCTTGATCTGTGACTTTCTTTATTCTGCTTCTATAAAACATCACAAAACCGCTTCTACATTTGGAACATGGAACCTCAGGTAACATAGCTCCATGTTTTCTGGGCCATGGTTATTCAAATTTGGCTCCAGAAGAAACGATCTCCTATTCCCTTTGAGGTGAAAGCTGTGTTATTTCACATCAGCACGGAAGAACAGCGTACTCAGTAGGTTTCAGGTTCTTCGCTATGGGGAGAATAAAACTCGGCAGGCAAGATCCATCTCTAGGAAGCTGGGGATCATCAGTGTGCACCTGCAGCCTCGTGTTGCCATGGAGTTGAAGAGTTTTCAATTCCACATGTGTAAGGTGAAAGGGAAATAACTCACTTTGCATTTCTTTCACAATCGTTTGGCTAAACCTTTTAAATATGTTCAGTATACATTCTTTAGACCTCATTTTTATATTCATTAGCTGTCCTGGATTTTGACAATTTATTTTCGAGCTTTTATCTTTTATGTATATACACACATATATATTGTTCTATAGATATATGTAAGTTTCTATTTACATTTTTCCAGGGGTTTGTGTGTTTTAATATATGCCAACAAATTTTTTTCTTTTCTTTTTCTCTTTCATTATCTTTCTCCTCTCTCTCTTTTCTCTTTTCTCTCTTCTCTCTCTCTTTCCTTCTCTCTCTTTCTCTCTCCTCACTCTCCCTCTCTTTCTTTTGTAATGCCCAAAAATTAACCTGTAAGCCACACCTGCCCAGAAACCAAGTAACTTCCTGGAATGCTGGGAACTGTAGTTCTTGGAAAATAACAAAGCCTCATAGGTAAGTATGGTGGCTTATTGGTTTGGCCCCCATAAGCCTCTGCAACACATGGCTTGAGGCCATTCCAACTGGGGAATTCCAGTGAATGGTCCTGACCAAAGTCCACCTCTTCGCCAGTATTTACTATTCAATAAAACTTGCTTTAAGTCCCCTGATTGGAGAGGACCTCCTCCCCTTTCATCTGACCCTGTTTTGTCAGGTATCTTCAGGACTGGCTGCAAAGTCCTCCTCTGTGGCCTTAGCAGGACTGCTCCTCCCTTGGGGCGTGGAGAGGTCAAAGCCATTGAGTTCCTGTCAGAAGTAGTCCCTGTTCCCTTACTATGGGAAACCAATTGGTTACTGCACTACTACGGGCTACATCCGAGCAGAGGTTCTAGGTTACATTCATACATGGTCCTTGGTGGAGTGTCAGTCTCAGAAAAGACCCTTGTGCCCAGATATATTTGGTCCTTGTGGAGGAGATGAGGGAGGGAGGGTGGAATTGGGAGGGAATGAGGGAGCGGGATACAGCTGGGATACACAGTTAATAAAATGTAAAATAATAATAATAATAATAATAATAATAATAATAATAATAATAATAATAAACTTGCTTTAAATTTGTCTCAAAATGGTAGAGCTGGTTTTTCTGTTGAATCATAGGATTAACATATTGAGGTCCCAGCAAGATCACTCCACCCCAAATATGCTCTTCATTCTGGGATTTGGGAAAGGTGAGATGCTCTGGACTCATAACAGCATAGTCAGAGAAAACACAAGCCACTTATTTATTTATTTATTTATCTATTTATGTATGTATTTATTTATTTATTTATTTATTTATTTATTTATTTATTTATTTATTTATGCTAGTTTTCTACTGGTTTTTGAATTGTGATTATGGAGTACACTACGTGGGACAAAGAAAGCCAGACACAGGCTCCCAAATAGCCCTTGTTTGGGGCATGGAGGAGGCATCTCACAGCCCACAATTTATTACAACAGAATTTCAAAGCCTAGAAACCATCTGGGCTTTCCCCTGAATTTGGGAGCCAAAGCAGAAGCTTTGGATAGGCTCAAATGGATTTGATGAGCCACAGAAGACTCAGAATGGCCAAACCTTTGATGAGTTCCTGCATCTGGGTTGTATAAGCAGGAAAGTGCAATTGTTAAATGTCATTGTCTTGTCTTACTGATCTCTCTTTGTACGTTCTGACTTGGGGCTGTACGGCACAGCCACACACAGGGCTCCAGATGCCACCTAGCTCCGCCTCCACCTGTGTCCAGCTGGCAGCAAAGTTGGGCCACAGAATCTGTGATGATGCCATCGCTCTGCTGTGCAGCTACAACTCCAGCTCCAACATATGGATGCATATGTGACTCATATGCCAAAAATGTCTCTCGTTTTCTAGGCCCGATGACCAAAGACTGCCTCTGCCCCAATGCAGTGGAGACCACATGAGCCTGGGACAACCGTCGAGGGAATGGACTTTGTATGGACTAGTCTCTTTCATTTCAATTTATAAATGGGGCGTTTAGATTACAGTATATCCTTCTCAGGTCTCTGGTCGCATTGACAACTAAGCTGACTGTAGCCTTGTCAGCTAAGGAACAACAGACAACCAACTCCTTACCCCAAAGTAATCAACTACCCTGTTAATTTATTGTTCAGTTCATTAACTAGTTAAAGCTACTAGGTCTCTTATTAAAGGGAGGCAAATAGGTTTTCCTTGCTCACAGGCTTCATGTTAAAGGATAAAAAGATTCCAGACATAACTTTTCACTAAAGGAATGTGTTTCACAATGACTGCTCTCAATAGTAACTATGCATGTCTTTGGTAAATGATTTAAAAAAAAATTGTTCTGAGATATATACATATTTAAGGCTATACAAATGTGAATAAATTCTAAGGGTTTCAAAAAGACTTAAGATATCCCCCCCTCCCTTTATGCTGTTATTGCCTTGAGATTTTGGAGGTTCGGGGCTTGATGGAACACTACTGCTTACTGCTAAATCACAAACTCAAGAGTTTGCGTTTTCTTTGATTATCTTGTCATATCAAGATGCCTTTTTATCAGTCTCAGGTGTCTCTGTCCAGTCTTTATACCTGGCTCTCTGGCAAAAAAAAAAAAAAAAAAAAAAATCATGTTTTTTTATCCTAAAACTATAATTTTTGCTAAGACCCAAAGGCATGAGCCTAATCTTACTGTCTTACAGCCAGCTTTTTCTAAAATATAGATTTTAAAATACTGGTAATACTAATATATCTCCTTCTGTAAACTAAAAATTCAAGAAATTTTGGGGAAATCAAAGAAGTCATAAGACTGCTGTAGTTCAAATGGACTCCATATAAGTACATTTGCCTGTTCCTGAAAATGAGATTTTTCTCCTGGTTTGAGATTCCTCACCTTCCCCAGTTGCTAAGAATTTTCCATCCAGGGATCACCTGTGAGCTACAAACTTCTGAGCTCTGGACTTGTTGGTGTAAATCAGCCTAGCTGATATGACTGCTCCTGTCTTTTAGCTGGATTAGCTAAGCAGATGCTTCTGATAAATGCCCCATTGCCCAGTGTTTGACTAACTAGCCTTTCAGCCTTCCTGGGCCCTTATAGCAATGTCCTAATGTCAGCTGGCAGTAGTTACAGAAGAGAATACATTGTCCATTGTTCCACCTAATAGGCTGAAATGCCAAGTAAAAACTCCCTGGCTAAAGGGGCAAATAGTGACCTATAATGCCAGTTGACATTAATAATAATAATAATAAATAATAAAAAATTTTAAAAAGCCCAGAGTTGCCAATTGGTATATTCATTAATTTGTAAAAGAGTTCTACAATATAATAGGATACTTGATCTGTTTTATGCAGAACATAATTAAAATGTTATATGGTTTGCAAGAAATTTAGTTTTATAATCTGGCTCTACTCAAAAACTTTACAAAAAGGGGACCTGAGATAAAATGCATTATTGGTGCCTCACTCATTTTCCGGCGACTTCTAGATAGTAACTCTGATGGTTACTAGATTTAAAAATACCCATCATAGGGTCAAAGATTTGACCCAATATGCAACCCCTGGGGGAATATAATGCCCCCAAATTAACCTGTTAAGTCCCACCTGCCCGGGAACCTGCTAACTCCCTGGAATTCTGGGAATTATAGTCATGGGAAAGTATGGTGGCATATAGGTTTGTCCTCATAAGTCTCTACAACCGTGACTGGAGGCCATTCTTAGGTGGGAAATTCCTGGAAATGGTCCTGTCCAAACTCTATCTCTTGGTAAGTATTTAATATTTAATAAATGCTTGCTTTAAATTTGGCCATAAACGGTGGAGTTGGTTTTTTCTGGTGAATCACAGAATTAACACTTTCTTTAAAAATATTTATTTTTATGTTGATGCCTGTGTCTGTGTAAGCATAAGACAGTTGTATGCACAGGCTGGAAGAAGGCATCGGATCCCATGGAGCTAGATCACAGAGAGTTGTGGGCATCGTGGCATGGGTGATAGGCATGGAGTTGTGTCTTCTGGAAGAGTAAGTAATCCTAGCCACTAAACTATCTCGCTAACACCTCAAATGTTTTCTCAATCTCTTATTTTTCATCATTGTGTTTCAGAGGGTACACTGCAGTTTCAACATTTTCAACATGAGAAGATATTATTGGCACAGCTGTATTCACTTATTGTTCTTTCAGTTGGTAAAATGTACAACAGAAGACAAAACAAGGAGCAGAGGCTAGCTGTTTAGGTTTTACATTTTCTAGAATGTTACAAGCATTTCCTCATCTATAAAAACGAGAACAACACCTACTCCCCAGGATGAAGATGACTACAACACATACAGAGTGTGAATCAAATAAACTGCTGCTTTCAGTGTGTTTCTCCCTGTGATGTCCAGTACTGTTCATGTTTTAGACTGTACGGATTTCCATGTGTAAAAAATTTATTCTGATACCAGTCCTTTGATTATTCAACATAATGCTGCCCTCTTTCATAGTGTGTTCCATAATGAAGCTTATATCAGCATTAGTTATTATGTTATATATTTTATAGTTAGAATTTACCCAAAGTTTCAAAATATACCTGGTAATTACTAGCACTGTAAAACTTTAGTTGTTTCTTTTGAAATTATATGTTCAGTATTAGGGATAGCTCTAATTAAATTGTTGGGGCTCAGAAAATAATTCCACAAAGTGCAAGGCTTTGCAGAGCACTTTGAAACTTGGAAGGACTTAGAAACTGCCTAGAATCACAGTGCAACTTTCCCTTCCAGGTCATTTTGCCCACTCCAACACATGGCGGGGCTGTGCTGTACAATTCCTTTATCTACGAAAAGACGTGATCCGAAAAAAAGGCTCAATTGCCTTTGATCTCTTCTTCGAGATTCCATTAACCAGAAATATTAAACTCATAGGACAGGAAGGAAGATAGCAATGTTACCGCATTTGGCCATCAACTATTCTCTAGGCTTATTGGCTTCCTGTGAAGATCATTTGTGAACTCCCAAATTGCTGATATGCTTCCATTTTGCCCTCCTGTGAGGAGGTGGTATGTTAGTCTCCAGGCCTTGCACTTTATTGGGTGACCACCTTTCTGTGAAGCCCATGATAACACACTGGCATGCTTTACCTGCTCCTCTGTCATGTGCTCAGTAATCCTCCAGAGAGTAGTGGATGATTCTACCCTTGCCTTGCAAGCTATTAAGAGAACCTACATGGCTGGAAAAAAAATATACAGTTCATCATTAAAAACATGCACCTCCCAAAATACAATGTATGAGTGAAGGAAGGGAAATATTTATAATTTTAATGAGCTGTTGAATAACTGATTATAACTTCAATCACATAGTTTTCAAGCTCACGAAGTCCTTACAAGGATGAATACACCAAAGGGACAGGCTTTCCATTTGCCTGACTCATACAACTTTACACAAAGGAAACTACTAAGTGAACTTTCAGTGGACCCAGGAAATACTTACATCTTGATATATAATAATAATACTATATGACAAGTAGAGAAATGAAATGTTGGTAGAAAAGCTCTTGAAAAATCAAAACTTAGAATTTCCTTTAATCAGAGGACCCAGACTAAGAAAATAAGGATCTAGTTATTTGTTTTCTATAAAGAACAATTTAAAAATGGTTATACACTAAATATGTCTTAATTTTAAAAAATGGCAATTCACTATGTTAAAGACAGTGAACTGTGTTAACAAAGAATGCCATTGAAAATTTCATTCAAAAGGAATTATGCTATTAACTGTCTCCTTAAAACACCTATAATGCATGTAAGTCAGTGTATAAATATACATATGTAGTTTACATGAAAATTTTCCCTCTGGGCTGACTATGAGTCCCACAAGAGTCATAGACTATCTAACACAACCCCCAACACAAGGAATGAGAAGCCCTCTTTTGAGTTGCCATTCAGTATTGTTCAAGAGATTTCAAAAGCATTACAGGCTATTTTGATTCTCCTTGGCTGGAAGACACTCCTAGGCACTGCAGACACAGGACTCAGAAGCACAGGAGCTGGTACTGACCTGAATTCTTCCCCAAACCCCAGGTCTAGATTTTTCTTTTTTCCCTTGGTATTTATAATGTTCTTTGTATAACAACAATGAGACAATAAGAATACACATGCTACAGCTGATATTTCATCATAGGCAAATAACAGACGATGGTTGACAGACCAACTGGAATTCACAATAAAACCACAAGGACAACGAAAGAAAACATAATTAAAATGTCAGCATTTTTATAAGTCTGTATTTTCTGATGAAGTACCAATTTATTACTGTGAAGGGCAATTTCCTGTGTTGGATCTGTGTGGCATTACAAATAATTTTCTTTAAGTTTATACACTTTTGTGGAGCCTTAGCTGAAACGTAAATTAGAAGACGGATAAATCTAAATGAACTTTTGTCACTTGACGGTTCTACAATGAAAATGCTTCTTGAGTATTTTGAGAAGACTTTTTTGTGTGTGATTGTGCATACTGAACTCTGAGTTTTGGTTCTATTTAAGAGTATAGAAAAACAAAGTACTATCCTAAATAAGACCAGGTTTTTTCAACTAACCACATGTTTTACCACTGATCTCTGGCTCCTCATATTATATTTGTAAAATGAGCAATATTTTGCTGCTAAGGCTTTGAGAATATAAAACAATTTCTTTTTTATGGATTTACATTTTTGAAAAAAAATCTTTAGCCAGGCTAGCATGGAACTGGTGAGGATGACCACAAACTTCTAATCCTTCTGCCTCTACCTCCCAAGGGTTGGGATAATAGATGTTTGTCACCCTGCGCAGTTTAAATGGCCTCATGTACTATGGGCAAACATTCTATGTACTGAGTGTCACCCAGAACTGCATGAAGAGTTCTTTCATCAAAATAAAACCTTAAGTGCAGATGGGCACTGTCAAGTGTTATTTTAATGAGTTTGTAAGAGAGCAAACTGTTTATTGTTTTTAAGTCTACAAGTTTGTTAGAACCAAATTAGCCAATGCCACCACGCTACTCTTCTCACCAATAAGCTGTAAAATCAATGGCACATCCATTGCAGTGCCATTTAAACCACTGATCCTTTGAACAATCATGAAGTAGGTTTACATTTGGGTACCCATTAAACTCAGCTAATCCTCCTAAAGAGCTTTATAGTCTGTGGTCAAGGGGAGATATAGACAAGCAGGCAAATCATTGTCACTGGTAAAGGTGACTGGAATGGTCAGGGGCTAGAGGACTGACTTGCAAAGGAGCCCTTCTACCTTCTGCCACTGGCCTGGAGTATACAGAACGGATGTCAGGAAGGAAAATGAGAAAGAGAAAGACGAAATCTAAACTAGAAGGAAGGGGGCACGATAAGCATTAGTTGAGTGTGAAATATTAGCTGAGGAGCTATCAAAGAGATTTACGCGACTAGAACAGGTCACGAGGGAAGTGGTAGGGGCAGTGATGGACAGCACGGTTGCAACATTAGACCAGGCATAGACCTGAGATGATTTGTGATTGTCTTTAAATAACAGGCAAATGGGAACAGTCCAGGTCATGCAATAGAGTACTTTCAAGATACCTGAGAACACTTTGCTATCTGAGGGAGAAAATGTTGTTTTCATGCTGTTAGTTCTAAATTGTTTCATAAGGCCTATTTTTAGAAATACCACAAATGCATATTTCAGCCCCAACTCTCTCTTGATTATTAAAATTTCCAAATTTTGAATCCTAAAGATGTAAAAACACAAACGCTTGGAAAAGATTTATCACCACTTTCTGTCTTCCTTCAGAGCGAAAGCCTGCCTACCTAATAAGCATTTTAATATTTTAGTATTAAATATTAATATTAAATATCAATGTTAAATATTAATATTGAATAATATTTATTTTGCACACAGAAGTGGTCTCTGAAGGAAAGGAACTGTTTCTTGAGCTGGGATTCACTCCTTCTGGTGCCAGATTGCTTCCAGCCTGACAGGAACCCAGTCATCCTTGGGCCTCAGCTCTCCTCTCCACACAATGAGAGGGCTGCAGGTTAAAGATTATTTTGCTTAGACATCTGGGGACTTTGCTCTGGATAAAGACAATTTTACATCCAAATAAGTGACACTGAACTGACGGGACAATAGGGGTAAAACCTAATTTTTTCTCTATTTGGAAAACATACACACAGCATTTCTTTTGATTTCTTTAGAAGACACCGAGACACACCCACAGCATTTTATTTGCTCTTTACTATATTTGGCAAACCTAACTTTGTAAACTCTGGCCTCAATGATAAATGACCTACGCACACCACGTCAAAAGTTTTGGTCATTTAAAAACTAATGTTTAAAATTCTTTTAATAGTTTTTGAGTGAAAAATACATGAAATAGGTAAATACTAGAAGTCGCTAAGATATCTTTTCAGAAATTCCAACTGCTAATTATTTTAGACATTTAAATAATAAGATTTCACTGATTCTATTATCTGAAAACACATGCCCTGATTTAACCTGAGACAGGGCAATGCTCTATGATAACAGATTTCATAAAAAGGTCCAACTTAGCAAGTCATAAAATTACCTATGAGTCTGTTAAAAACTGCCGAATGTCATTATTCCATGCACCTGAGAGAAATATTTTTAAGGCTGTGTGTAAGGTCTTTGCTTCACATTCCTCTACCTTTAGTTAACAACAAACACGAGTAAGAGTAAATTGTATCATTAGGATTAATTTATAATCAAGTAGAGATTCCCAAGACTTGCAGACTTTTGTAAGTTCTCATTGACCTTATCTTCACGTAAGTGAGCTAACATGCATTTCTAGTTACAGAGCTGAGGTTGAAGAGAAGGCAGTAGAGTAGGACACCATTAAAAAAGGAAGTGGTGTATATTGTAAGATGTTAATATTAAGACACAAAATCAACTGGTCTGATGAGATGGCTCACTGGATAAAGATGCTTGCCACCTAGCCTGATGACCTGAGTCCAATCCTGAGACTCATATGACAGAAGAAGAGAGCCAGTTCCTTCCTGGAAGTTGTTCTCAGATGTCCCAACATCTTTCCTGGTACACACACACACACACACACACACACACACACACACACACACACACGCATGTGCACACTGATAAATGTGATTAATAAACAAACCATTTATTATTCTATCTCTGGATACAGAATATAGTAAATGGAGAAATTTTAGTGCTACAACTCCACTCCAGAGGTGAGACACTGATACTTAAAATTCACTTCATTGAAGTATGTCTCTTTGTTAAAATGACTGAGTCCTTTGAGTTTATCTGGAAGACAGGAAGTCTGCACAAGCTCACGCTTACTCCTTGAGATGTCCAGCTTAGAGCTCCCTACTACCTTGGATGAATCTACTTGCTCCTGTTTGTGGGTCTCCTGTATGACCAATGGTGCTGCTGCCTGTCCACTCCCTAAGATGAGCAGAAAATGCCTCTTTTCACTGTCCACCTAGAGTCAAGACATGGAAGTAGGCACAAGGTATTTCATGAAAATAAAATTTTCTTTCATGTAGCTGCCCTGATTATTTTAGCCTTTAGATACTATGCCTATTTTTTGATTCTGGCAAACCATAAAAACCAGCCAATTTCCTAACAAAAGCGACTATCACTTCTACTCCGAGATATTTTTTTCATGGATCTCTCTAGTAACTATGATGGTCTGCGTTTATTCCAATGGTCACTTCTTTACTAAAGATGTGACATATCTTGATATTCTATATTAATTCACCGAGTCCTACATATTTATATATTATATAATGTGAACATAGATGAATATACATTGGTTTGTCATCCTAGATCATGGGTTATTTGAGAGTAGTACCCAGCGTAAGGCATTGCATAATACAGGTCCTTCAGAGGACCTTGATAAATGTTGACTCATTGTCTTTGTCAACACAATCATCTGTGTGCCAGACCTTACTGTGTTTATATTTCTAATTAGGAAACTGGCTTCAATACATTTGATATATCATTGACAGTCACACAGACTTCAACTGCCAGGTCCAAATTAAAATTTTTATATCATGTACACCCTGAGATCAAGTTTTCTCTTTTATGATTTAAGTTCTGAAGCTGGGACTGGGGAGATAGCTCAGCCAGTAAACACTTGCCATGCAAACATGAGGGCCTTGGTTTTAAAAGATACCTGGAGCTCATTTGCAAGCCCAGCACTGGGAAGGACGGCACAGGCAGGCAGTTCTGGGCTGTCTGGCCGACCAGCCTTGCCTGCTGCGTGAGTTTCACACCAATGGGAGGCCTTGTTTCAAAACACAAAAAGATGGCTTGTGAGGAATGCCACCTGAGATTGATCTCTCATGCATGTTTGTCCACATACATGCATGTGGACAAACGCATCCCCGCACACACGTGTGCGTACACACAGAGTTCTGAAACTGAACACATTTTAACTTTGGAGTAAGTTTGTCTTCCTTTTAAACAGAATCTCACTATGTAGCTCAGGCTAGCCACCAACACAAAATTCTCCCGATCAAACCTGCCACCCAGCTCTGATACGGTCTTGTTCTTATGTGGCTGAGGAGCTGCTCCTGGCTGTCCATGTTGTTTCTTCTGTCCAGTTGAGTTAAAAGCATGGTTGGCACAGTACGCAGGTTAACTGCCTTTTAAAATGTCTTCCAAAAGATTACCCTGGGATTTCCTCTCCTGGAAAATTTATTGCCAGTGCATAAGAAATGGTGGCAGAAAAATCAGAGGGAAGCAGCATTCATAATTAGAAGAACGGCAGAAATTTTCTATTTTCTTCATAAGCAATATGTTGTGGAAACTTTCAAAGGAAGCAGATGCCCATAAAGAGATAACTCCATCTTAACATTGTAAAATAGCTGGTGTAAGTTAGCAGAATGGAGTGGCTGGTGAGGGCAGGGAAGTTGGGAGTGATAGGAGAAGGGGTAGGAGAAGATAGAACATTGACGCTTTCTGCTGCAAGCTCACTACAGCTGGAGTGAGCAATGTCCGCCAGTCCTCATCAGTGTCAGAACACAGCTCAGAAATGGAGTTGTTGGGGGGCGGTCTGAAGGCTTGCAAGAAAGCTTCGGAAAAACCAGACAAGAATTTCGTGATTTCAGTTTCTTCAAAAACAAAAAAATTGAGCTTTTCTTGTCACTTAACAGATGATGTCCACTTGTAAGTGAATAGACACCATGTTTGTCTTTCTGGGTCTGGGGGATGCATGGATCTCCCTGGAAAGGAGGAATAAAATAAATTTTGTGAGTGGACTGGGGATGAATGAGGATGGGAACAGGAGGATCTGGCGGGGTGTGTGTGGACAGAAAGAGTACTGGAAGAGACGATTGAAATTGAAGGACATTTGGGGAATGAGGTGGAAACTTAGTGCACTGGAAACCTCTTGGAATCTAAGAGAGTGACCCTAGCAAAGACTCCTAGTAATGAGGGACACAGACCCTGAATCTGGCATCTTCTCTGTTCAGGCAAGGATCCAAGCAGTACAACTGAGACACCAACCCAGCCACAAAACCTTCCACCTACATCTCATCCTTCCTGTGAGCTGTTCTGAGGTAGTGGTGGCACTGAACTTATGGGAGTGGCCAAGCAGTAACTGGTCCAACTCGAGGTCCATTCCACAAGAGGGAGCCCCATGCCTGACACTGCCTGGCTGGTCGGGAACCAAAGGTAGGTCAGCCAGAGACCCATGGTGGAACCAAAGAAAGGTGGCACACACCCACACACAGTCAGTGAAATCATTCCTAATGATATTCTGCTATACTCATTGATTGGAGCCTAGCCCAATTGTCATCAGAGAGGCTTGATCTAGCAATGGATGGGAGCGGATGCAGAGAACCATAGTCAAACATTAAGCAGAGTTTGGGAACCTCACTGAAGACAGGGAGGGAGAATTGTAGGGGCCGGAAGGGTTAGGACACTAGGAGAACATGGCCTACAGAATCACAGAGACTGAAGCAACAATCAGGGGGCCTGTACAGGTCTGTGCTAGGACTTCTGTATATATGTTATGGTTATGTAGCTTGGTGTTCTTGTGGGACTCCTAACAGTGGGAGTGGGTGGTGTCTCAATTCTTCTGGTTCTTGGGACCATTTTCTCCTTTTCCCTTCTACTACGTTGCCTTGTCCAGACTTGGTATGAGGGGGATTGCCTAGTCTTATTATAAACTTGTTATGCTGTGTTTGATGATATTCATGGGAGGCCTGCTCTATCTATCTATCTATCTATCTATCTATCTATCTATCTATCTATCTATC
>NW_026592118.1:16854843-16856814 GCF_907164565.1 Psammomys obesus
ATCTATCTATCTATCTATCTATCTATCTATCTATCTATCTATCTATCCATTTATTTTTAATAGGGAAACTGTAGATATGGCGGAGTGGAAAGGAGGGGGGACTGGGAGGAGTGGAAGGAGGGGAAGCTGTGGTCTGGATATGATGCATGAGAGAATAAAAACAACAACAACAGAAACACCCACAGAACTGCTCTTGGAATGTGCTTTTGTGCCTTTTTCAGGCATAGTGGATAGGAGTGAGTTCACTTCCGCTGTTGTTATTCATATGCCTCTATGAAAAACATGTTTTTGCCACTTGTGGCTTGTCCTTGTGATTGCATATTTTACTTAGACGGCTCATCTTAACCCTTAGAGTATAAATAACTTGTCAGATGCTCTCAATAACGTTGGCTATTGCAGAAGACTTTGGTCTACCTATTTTTAGGCCCGTTCTCCCAGGTTCATGCTGCCAACTAGAGCGTTAAATACAATAGACTTTCCTGGAGTGATGGGGATGGTTCATACAGCACATTGCACATGCTGTAGCAGAGCATGTGTAATGTGGCCTGTGTATGTGCAAGCATTACTATCTCATTTCGATTAATTTTAATTTAAAGAACCACACATGCTTGGTGGAGGCTACATTAGACAGGGCAGACAAGACTACGGTACACAGACCTATCTCCTTTATGAAAGTCATTGGTGATTAAGCTAGAGGATGTAGCAAGCTTTGTAATTCCTAACTGAAAAGTACACACATCTGTTGACAAGAGGATGGAAGTTAGTGAAATTGTGCAATATCTTGCGGTTAGCATAAACTCGGTACATGGTAAAGAAAGAGTGTTAGTAGTAACGCTAGGACTGGAGAGACAGATCGGCAGTTAAGAACACACATGGATCCTGCAGAGGATGGGAGTTCTGTTCCTGGGACTAACATTTAAAAGCACGTAACTCCCTACAGCTTCAGTCCAAGGGATCTGATACCCTCTTGTGGCCTCTGTCAGTACCTGTATGCATGGGCACATGTCCATACGTGTGTGTGTGTGTGTGTGTGTGTGCACGCCCCCAAAAACCCGCTACAGTATTTCTTTTTACATCTAAAAAAAGATAAGAGTTAAAATATGAAGCACAATATTTTTTACTTTTATTCTTAACTGCAAACAGTGTGTAAGGAAGGTTTGGGTATTGAAAAGAGTGAGAGCTTAGAAAGGAATCATCCCCTCCCTCCTCAGATGGTGGCAAGCTTCCTAGAACTTAGGAAATGTATTCAATACAGTTAGTAGGCTGTGCCTGATCTCAATTAATATTGATCAGCTTACAATTTCCTAACAGTGAATTAGTGAACATATAACGCTTCCAGATACTCACATCTCAGGAACCTGAGTTCTAGTGTCTTGGCCCCCAAATCTAGTTCTGAAAGGGATACCAAATTAGTCCTACCACTTGTGAGGACTCTAATGAGGACGGACATTTTTTTTTTTTTTTACTAACTAGAATGATACTTTGTTTGGCAAAGGGAAGCTGGGATAAATACTAATAATGAGGAACAGCCATGATGAGGCCAAAGTGAACAGACATTTTAAAACTGTAACCCTTCAAGTAAGATGTCAGTCTCTATTTGTTAGCCCGTGTACATACGTGTGTGCAAGCATGTGCATGTTCTCAGTCATGCACATGGAGACACAGGCCCAGTGAGGACATTGAAGAGTATAATGGGGTCACATCTCAGCACACGGCATGATCCAGTGTACGCATCACGGGGAGATAGGCTGAGAAGAGAAGTTGAAGGAGCTGGTTTTAGCAAAGATGCCATTCCCTGGAGTTGAGAAATGTTTCTGAAAGGGAGAGGATCTAGGAAACCTAACCATTGCCAAACTAAACAGAGAACCCATTTCACTTACCACCTGCAAAATAGCATCATCTGCAGACTGGAAACCTGCCCCTTACACACACACACACACACACACACACACACACACACACACACACACA
>NW_026592118.1:16856824-16926265 GCF_907164565.1 Psammomys obesus
ACACACACACACACACACACACACACACACACACACACACACACACAGCAGTGCAATGTGTACTATCAGGACAGATCCCCACAGAACACAAGGATAACTAGGCCAAACTTGCACAAGGAGTTATGCTGACAGCTCACACTAGTTATGGCATCCTAAAGGCACTTGTGGGAAGTCTAAGGAAAGGGGAGAGGTCTTAGTGAGCAGATGGAGTCAAGTACAAGGCGGCACTTCAGTGACCTAGTTTGTCCTCAGAGGATGGTGATGCCAGAGGACACAGGAGTACAATGGCTGGTTTTTTGTTTTGTTTTGTTTTTCACTATGCAGTTCCTGTCATTATTCAACCTTTTTGAGTTTCTATAGTTGCATGCCACAGTGACTGAGGGTGCAGTTAGTTCAGGGTAGTGTTGGCACCCTTAAAGGCCTGATTACTGAAAGCCTGCTCATCACTTGCCTTTTCATTGCTACCAGAACAACAGAAACTAGAATCAGTAAATCTAACACTTGAACAAAGGCTCTTCAGAGGGTTCAACAGTGGCAATTACCAAACAGTACACACCATGGCTCTTGGCAGGAACCAGGGAACAAAAAGTGAAGAATCATTTCACGAAGTGAAAAAATTTGGGGAGTGCTTCAAATAGAAAATATGTAAATGTGAAGAACGAGAGGGCCCTCAGAACAAACAACTGTTCTCTTGAGAAATCAAAACGAAATAAAGTTTAGGAACATCACTCAGCTCTTTTCCGGAACATGATTCAAAGAGAAATCATCAACCAACCACACAGGGAGATAACAAATCGCAGGACATTCTTGTCTTGAGATTGAGACATTTTGTATTTTTTCAGAAAAATATCTTACTGCCTGGCATTTCTATCTTGTACCCTGGATGACTAGTTATCATATACAGGGATATAAAGGGGCCACTGATTTCATTCTACAAATCACAGAACCAAGTTTTAATTCTTTTTTACGTAGAAGTGCAATTCATAGCCTGGCCATACAACTTGAATAACAAAATGCCTTACTTATCATGGGATATGAGAAGTGAAAGTTAAATATGATTGAATACAGTTTGTAAGGTGGTGAACTAAATTTTAGCATGGTAGCTTTTTGAGCAATAAGAAAGATCAGCAAATATCTAGTGATGCCTTTGGCACTGCACTTGACCTCCTTGTGGGGGGCCCTGGATTCAGTCCCTCCTGTTAGAAAAAAGATCTGAGAGAGACAGAAAGGAGCAAAGTTGGAATTCTGCAGGTCAGAGGCAACAGGTCAAAAAGTCAGGACTGCACGAGGCGTTCCACTGCTGGTTGATAAAGTGGATGTAAATGAAGTACAGGGACATGATGGCATTTACCCAAGAAGTAAGAGGGCACTCAAGGGTGAATTTGTGCAACTTTGGCCGACTTGTAAAATGTTGCTGCAGACAGCATACTTGGAAGTTGTTAGTGTGCTCGGGCATTTCTGATGTGATTCCCATCTGTCAGGCATATTGAGAAATCCCGGAATGTAAGGCAGAGATCAGCAAACCTGGATTCTGAGTGCAAAAGGTAGAAAAAAAATAGCAAAGTAGGGTCAATTCTGCCACCCATCTCTAGAGGGCTTGCTGACTGATGAGAAAGCTGCCTGTCTTTGGCAAGAGGAAACCATGCCATGGTGCCCCACCCCCCTTAAGGCAGGTTAGCATAAGAAACAGTTTAGCCACCTGGGAGTCTAATCCGTTTGGGCTATGCATGCGCTGATCTTCTAGTAATGCGCTTGGCAGCCTGAGACTTGTGCTATGCATACAGAACCCTCTGCACCGTGCACACCACAATCCAGGACTCCTCCAGGCATCAACCTGCAGGTGCACCCAACTCTAAGCAGTGCAGTATGTCTCTTTTTTCCCTTAACAACCATCAAGCTTACACAGTTTCTATTCAAAGGCACTGTCAACATATCCAGGTAAGACAGTAGGAGGACTGATATGCCTGACTTGGTTTTGTATGAATACACAACAAAGCACTTGTAGGGGAAATCCTCTGTTTACCATCTTATGCCTGTGTATAAATGGGCGAGCATCTGATTAAAATCAGATATATTACAGGAAGGGGTCTGCTCTGTCAGCAAGGGCTTATGCAACACAAGCCTGTCAGTCCCAGTAGGAGAACCCCCCAAATTGTGTGATTAAATTTCTCCTTTTCTTGAATTCCATAAATGATATCCCTGATCATAACTTCAGGGACCACTGACTATTTTAATTGTGTATTCCCTTTGATTGTGCATGGTTTCACTTTGTATAACATTCCCCTGCTGCTTTGCATTCCCCATGTACCTTTATTTTACTCCGGAATGAGGCACGAAGAATATCCCTGGTCCAGACCCCAGTGACCAGTCACATCTCTGAGTTCTTCAAGGCATTAGATGAAAACCATGGAGACAACGGTGGGCACAGTTTCACCTTTCTTTTTAAAGTGTTTGGAACTATTTGTAACTAGTGGTTAGAAAATACAGCTGTACTACCTGTATTTACAAAACATGCCTGTATCAGCAGCATGGGCTTGGGGGAGCTCTCTGTCATGGTGACAGTGACAGAGACACAGCCAGTGCTCATAGGAACACTTTTCTTTATGCGCCCTGCAGGGATCACAAGAAACGGTCACATTTCCACAAACGTTTGGCATGGCAATTCAGGGTACCGGATTTAAATTTATGCATTCCCTGAAGTTCTAGGTGTCAGGAAAGTCGTCCAGCCAAGATGTCCGAAGTTGGAGATTTAAGCCTGATGACTCCAGGTCAGTCTGTAGAACCCACCTGAAGGTGGAAGGAGAGGACTGATTCCACAGGGCTGTACTGACCTCCATGAGCCCTGCAGCAGATGTTGAACCTCTGCAGCTCATGACTCGCACCTACACAACTAACCGAATTGAAAGACAAGTTTGAAAAAGGATCTTTAAATGGGAAGGAATGAGTTGATCTCAATGCGTGCTATAACTATTTCCAGTCAGTCTCTTAGCTTATAGGTCGCTGTAATTTGAAACAGTAAAGAGAGCCGAGGTCACCATCTGAGACCATGATAGAGGCGAATCTGGGGGACATCCGCAGAGCACGGGTCTTTGCACACAGTGTGGGACAGGGGCTAACCAGTCCAGGCGCCGCACATGTGCCTAGCACGTTTGTGGTGACTATTCATGGTGGTCACGATCGTTGTGGAGCCTCCAGTGAACAATATTGAATTATCCACTAAAAAAAGCGAAGAGGACAGGGGCTGAGAAGCCTTCTCAGTAACTAAGTCATGGGGACCCGAACTTCAATCCGCTGGACCCGCATGCATTCCAGGAAATAGCGGTGGAGAGGCAGAGGCGGGTAGGTAGCCGGTGTTCTCGGCCAGCTAGTTTCATTGAAGCGCTGAGCTGCAGGGTCAGGGAGAGACCCGACATCAAGAGGTAAGCTGGGGAGGGGCCAAGAAGACACCTCCTGCCTTAACCTCCGGAGAGGGTGAAGTTTACAGGTACCCCATGCCCGCTGCTCTACATCAGTTCCAAGAACCAAAAACATAAGGAGATTCAAGACAGGTGTACAAATGATTTTTTTCCATCTTTCATTTTCATATAAAATGAAGTTTATATTGTTTTGAATCAGGATGAGATTTAGGAACAGTTTGGTCTAGATCAAAAGTTACGGAGATGAACACATCGTAAGAAAAGCGTGTTTGGTGGAGATCAGAGGACTCACAAACTGTAGAGATTTGTGTGTGTGTGTGTGTGGGGGGCAATGCCAGCCCCAGCATCAAGGGTGGAAGAGTGGGCGTCCCTGTGACTTCAACTGTAGACATTTTAAGAGCGCCGAGGTGGGGAATCTGCAAGCTCTCACGCACTGGAGGGCGGTTCTCTGAGGGCTGGTCTGTAAGAGGCAGCATAGACCTCACTGCACCAACAAAGCATCTGAATGATCGTATCCGCACGCCAGGAGACTGTGTCACCCCACGGCGTAGCGTAGACATTCCACTGAGCGTTTTTGTAAGCACACAAACCTGCAAAGCATTTATCTGTTGCATTTACCTCATGACTGACTCAGAGAAGACTGAATAACTAGAGGAATGCTAAATCCAGGTCTTTCTTCCAGAAACAGCTTACGATGATCTGGACTTTTCAAAATTTTAGTCTAAGCTAAAATATATTTCCAAGAAGTAATATTGAGACCCTTGCCTGTATGCTCTCATTCACTGAGAATTTTGGGCTAAGTATTTGAGGTCTCAGGGTAGCTCTCCATTATAAGGAAGGGACGAAGGGACATGCCTTTAAAGTAAGAAGCCCCTCCTTGGAAAAAGTTAAAAGTCAGAACAGTTACCAAATCTAACACAACAAAACTCTGTACTCCTTAAAGGAAAACAACACAATCATATGAAAGAGAATGAAACTAACACACAGGAAAATATACAGAAAAGTAGACCTTTCTGTACATATACAGAAAGTATACAGAAAAGTGAAGGAAAATCAAACTCAAGATGACCGTACATCAAAATTACTACGGAAGGACTTTGAAGCGGCTCAGCTGCACTAAGGAAAGTATAGTCCTAACAAATGAGAAACAACGTGGTAAATGAACAGAACCCCTGTGGAGAATAGGAAATATCAAATAACCTAATGCATGCTAGCGAATTTCTAGGAGGTAAAGAAAGAATGCTCCTAAATGTTTTTTGTTTGTTTGTTTTTGTTTTTGTTTTTGTTTTTTTTTAAGATACAAGAAGGCACTGAACTCTAAGGAGGATAAGCCAAACATCCTACAAGCTGATCGTTGTCTTACTCAAGGAGAGAAAACTGTAGAGGGAAATTTTGAGAGCAGTCAAACTCAGGAATTTAATACTTGAATGTACAAGCAAGCAACGGACAGGCGTTTAGTGTACATGGGCGTATTGACAGCAAACAAGAGGCAGCAGCCAGTGGGCCTCTGCTGTGTCGGGGTTCTTAGGCTTCTTACCTCTGTGCGAGGTTACAGCAGTAATGCTAGGTTGAAATGATTGTACGAAAATGAAGTCTGTGCACTAACTGGTAGAGCTATCAGTTCAACAGAGAAATCAAAACTTAAGAACAGGAAAGGACCAAAAACTAATGGGAAACAGAAAGAATAACAAAACAATAGAGCTGCTCCCAACCACATCAGCAATGATATTAAACGTAAATGAAGATATTAGCTAAAAGGCAAATATTATGAAGCTTAATTAAAGAGATGATCCGGTTTCATGCTATTTATTTTAAATATTAAGACAGATTAAGTAAGTTAAAGGATGAAAAACACTAGAAAACTATTATTATTATTAAACAGATAAAACTTTAAAGGAAAGAGAATAACTAGAAATAGGAATACTTCGTAATTAAGAGAAGGGAGAAATAACCACAATTATGCATTTTTATGTCCAACATCTTGATTTCATGATCAAAAACAAAACGAGAGAATCATCTATGAGGTTTTAGTGCCTCTTTTAATTACCAGAGCGACAGAAAAAACACCATTGAGGACAAGGAGCAAACACTTCAAGAAAGAGGCCTCAATTTACGGAATTCTGTACACATATCACTTAAAAGTTTCAAATTACACCCGGTTTTTAACCTGCCTTTTTAAACCTGGGATTCTTTTGGTTCGCAGTTGTCATACCTTGCGTCAGAGATTCAACATTTGTGAAAGACAAAATAGTCAAGAGGATTTCTGTAGGCCAAGGGAAAACTGTGAAGTAGGTAAATTTCTGTCTATTTTGGAGAATTTTTTTGTGTCACGTAGTGTGAACCCCCCCAACCATTGCAAACAACAACAACAAAAAGTTTTATTTTACAATCAGACTTTTAACTATATAAGATAGGTACACATAGTGACATTCTTCTGTGGCCGTATTTTATGATTACCTGGTTATCATTTAATACACAGTTACATTTAATGATAAGAATGTGCATAGGAAAAAAATTCTAACCATGCACTTGACCTTGTGGCTATGTCTCCAGCCAAAAGGCCCATTTTAACGCTTTGCTCTACAAGTCCTAGAGGCTCTGCCCTTTTCTATCTGCCCTTGAAGTAAAGGTACATGCTCACCGTCTGCCGTGCTCAAGCACAGAGACCTGTCAGAACCTCAACTCGGCCCCTCCCCTCCCCTTAGCTCCATTTCTAGTCCCTTTGGCTTCCACCCATTTGCTTTGTATTTGTAGCTCCCACCTCTGCCTGTGCCCATCTGTAGGTTGCTGGCTCTCAGACTACCTGGATATTACATATCACAACCCTTCGTTAAATCTCAGCAATGCAGTAATATCCCAGGTCAGTTTCTGTGGAGCTGTGTGAGCATGTGCATGAGCACATGCACGCTCATCCATCACACCGCAAAATGGCGGGCAGAGCTGGGTATCACCAACAAAAGGTGCGTCTCATAGAAGAGGGAGATTAAGAACTAGAATTGAGCTAGCAATTCAGAGCACAGTTACGAGTGAGTCTCCAAGCATGCAGAGAACGTGTTCCACATAGACTGTGGTGTATGCTTATAGTCCTAGGACTCAGGGTCAGGATGACCAGGAGCTTGGGGTCAGTATGAAGTACAGAGCAAGATTCTACCTCAGACAGCAAGCCAGTAAGTGAGACAAACACACACACAAACACACACACACACAAAGGGGGGGAAGGGATGAGAGAGGAAATAAATTTGTAAAAGTTTTAACCTCATCATTACATCTTATAACTTCCACAATGACTGCAGAAATTGGAGTTCTTTTTTGCTTTCTTAAATATGATGGGAAAGGGACTTTTCTAGGTTTCATGAAACTGTTTGGAAGTGATCAGTGAGGTTTTCACACCCCACCAGAACCTCTCTCCTCTGTCTTTTCATGTCCATATGCAGGGCTATGTCTGAGAGCTCTTTTTTCTTTCCTCATAAGCATATATAGGCAATGCTGAGCATTTGTGAGCAGATTTCCTGGGGGTGGAGAGAGGCTGGGGTGGAGGGGGTGTCTAGAGCACACAGTTCAGCAGAAAGGAGATCAGGTTTCCCCCCTAGGAACTCCTGTGGAAAAATAGGTTTAGTTCCTTGTCACAATGGCATTTGTTGTTTGTGCTTTCCTTTCTGGCCTGCATAATTTCAAGAAAAGGTAAAAAGATTATGTGCCTTTTGTTTTCTAACTATTGCTGTTTTCTTAATAATTTAGATCATTATTAATTCAAGACATTTTTCAAAAGGCAAAAAGAAGGCTTTCTCTGCACTTGAGATGTAATAAATACAAGGAACATATAGTCAATTTTCTCCAGTGAAGTGTCACTGTGCATATTAACCACACTCCATGACATGCACAAGAGTAATTGCCCAACACAAAATGGACATTTGTGTGTGTGTGTGTGTGTGTGTGTGTGTGTGTGTGTGTGTGTGGAGTGTGAGTGTTAGGTGGGGGACGTATTTTCTCATTTTGGTATTTTATTTCTTATTGTTTTTTTGTGCTTTTTTTTTCCGGAAGGGGGAGAAAATATAGAGTTGGGAAGTAGGAAGGTTCTGGGAGGAGTTAAGGGAAGGAAAACATGATTAAAATACACTGTATGAGCTGGGGGTGGTAGCACAGGCCTTTAATCCCAGCATTCAGGAGGCAGAAGCAGGTGGATCTCCGAATTTGAGGCCAGTCTGGTCTACCAAGTTCTAGGACACATGTATAAAACAAAAACAAACAAAAATTCTGAATAAGATAAAAAATAAGAAATAGGAAGACTGGAAATGCTAAACAGAGAAAATACTGCCCTGGTTGCTTAAGTGATTAAAGCATGCTATATGCCTGTGCCTGTGCTTTTACAGTGAACTACAGACGGATGGATTTTACCCTCCTAACTTACAGCACATGAGTGTTTCTTCTTTTCTACATTAATACATCACGACACTCAGAAGTTAACTAAGCTTCCCAAGGCCTCATGGCTGTGAGAGATGGATTTGGGAGTCGAATGAGGCCTTTCAGGTGGGAATCCCTTTCCCTACCCGTGACCCCTCTGCAAATGTGATCCTGACCCTATTGACTATGGTAGAGAGGCAGGTTCTGACTCAGATCCGAGTGGGGTTTGTGACAGGCCAAGTGGACCAGCTGCCAGATGATTCTGATTTTTGAGCTATACTTTGAGTAACTGTTAGGAAAGGTATTTTGGATTTTTGAGGGATATAGGACTGACCTGAGGGAAGACACAAGTTGTTTTAGTTTGTTTGTTTGTTTGTTTTTTACATAGGAATTAAACCATGTAAAGTGTTAACAAACATATGCTACAGAAAAATAAATCCACAGAGTGTAGGTTTCAGTTCAAGAGCACGTAATACAAATGCCACAATTTCCCGAGATGTCTGGGCAAAGTATTAATTTTAAAAATTAAATAATATTCTAAGAAACTTGTTTAAAAAAAGCTCTGTACTTATGAGTATATTTAATTTTCCAGATTTTAATTGTAAGTCATTTCCTCTGATGAAACTAAGATTTCCTCACATTCTTTCATGTTATGACAAGATGAACACAGCCTTCTTGAAATATCCTTAACCACCTATGGGGAATTATTAACAAGTGGAGTTCAAAGTGGAGAAAAGCATTTTCCATTTTTCCTTGAATACATTTGAAAGGAGAACTTTAATATCTAAGAGCAGGCAGAGACTTAATACTCACACTATTGCAATTTTTTGAGTCCTTGAGATGCCCTTCCTCCCAGAAAAAGGGTCCTCAGTTCCCTCAGGTGTTGTAATCTCCTAGGTCAATGACATCCTTGGTTAAAATACAAATAATGTTTTCACAGCTTTCAGCTCATGGAGTGGTCTTTCCAACCAGGGCTGGAGCAGCAGCCCAAGAGCAACAGGAGAAGCATCCCAAAACGGAATCTGGCCAGGACACTCCATTAAGCCTAAATGCACTGGTCTCAGAATTTCCCCTAGGCTTGCCTGAGGATGCATCATGGCTGAACTCCCCTCTCAGGTCAGGTGTAGTATCATATGCAGAGGTTCACTATGAGCTGAGTTTGTCCACTGTTATCACTGAGATGTGCGGTGATTTTATTTTACTTCATTTTATTTTAAGCAAGAGAAAACACCTATTTGGTTGATGAATGCCTTTATTTCACTTCCTGCCGACTCAACGAACTCTTGATTAGACTTCCTGATCACCAACTTCATGTGGGAAAAAGTGTGTATGTAACCGGCTTGTTAAAAGTAGTTCATCTCAGAAGCTTGACTGAGGGTGTAAGGCACATTTCACTTTGTCTTTTTGCTTTGGACCTTCTTTAGACACTAATAACTTGCTAATTAGAGAGAGCAGGGAACGCAGTGGCAGTGGTTGGTAACTCACTTCTCCGCCTCAGAATGATAGCACCATGGAAACTCCCTTTCAGTGACCTAATGCCGGCAATTCTGACTGTCAGGTGTTGAGCTGGCTTTGCAAATCAGGCAAACAGTTTTGCTTGTAAGTGTATACTCAGAAGCCAAGCCCCTAAAGGATTTATGTGACTGGTCAGTCAACAACAGGAAAAACAAAACAGGGACAATGAAGGAATACTGATACAAGAAGGAAGGCAAAGGGGTCCCTTGCTTATGTCGTGTGCAGATATCATGGCTTTAAAACCAAGCCCACGATATTCATTATCACTGGAAACCTCCTGTGTCTTAAAATATGCCCTTATAACTTAAAATCTGATGATTTTGAATATGCACACTCGAGTTCAGAAGCAGAATGGCAGTACAGTTTGAAAACTGCCTTGAAAATAATAGTGAGGTGAAAACAAGACAGGTGAAAGTTAAAATTCATGAGGAAAGGATTTAGGATTTCAAAGCCAGATTTTCAGCACCAAGAAGATCAGATGCTGGGGTAGTCATGTGCACTTTGACATGCCCCACTAGCTTACCCGATTCTGAAGAACTACAAAACCAAGCCAGAATGATCTCAAACCGTCCAAGTTCAACTTCCTAATTTAAAGGAGGGCACACATGAAATAAAAATTGATGCTTAATGAACAGGTCACCTGCTCGCTTCAAGTGACACAGTAGGCTTATGCCATTTGTTCTTAATGTATTAAGTGTCAAACCTTCCTCATTTGACACTAAGAGACTTTGGCTGAACCCAGCTTGATATTCTTTGTGTTAGTACAAAATTAATACAGCATACTACTGGCAAAAATAGACAGATAAAAATTAACTTTTTGTTCTTTGACTAAACAGTTTGAGCTTGACCTTATGAAAACAAAGCACATTAACTTAACATTAATAAATATTACTAACTTCTTGATATTTAGATAACAATGTTTTTAAGGCTATATTTTTAAGGTTCTAAGTTTAAAAAGTCATTTTAAACATTGTGACTATATGCATGTGCCTGAAGGTGCTCACACTGATCAGGGGTGTTGGATCTGCTCGTGGCGAAGGTACAGATATTTGTGAGCATGTGCCCTGGGTGCTGGGGACCGAGCTCAGCTTCTTGGTGAGGAAGCACGTGATCCTAAGGTTCTCACTTTAACTATGCTTAGATATACAGTGACCAAGTTGCCTACAAATCTGATATCCAGTCAGTGAGACTCAGGAGTGGAGGGACTTGCCACCTTCTAGGATCGTAAGAGCACAGGAGATTTGAGGCCAGCAATCGTCTTTAAATGCCAGCAGGTGTCTCTTTATTGGTTACATATAAGTATTTTGTATCTAATTTAATACAGTTAGTAATCAATAGAACCCTGTGATTATTCATAGTTCTGCAGAATTTAATGTTGAAATAGATACAACATACCTAATTTATTTTTTAATGTTTCCTGGTACAGTTTTGACCTTCCACAAACATTTGTTTTATTGTATTGGAGTTTAAAATACCTGATGAGAAGAAAGAGTACAGCTCATGGTATTAAAAGAATGACCCATCTCACTCTCTGCATCATAAATCGGAGTAGCAGCGGGGTGAGTATGAAAAGATATAAAAATATGTAATATCAGATAATGTTAAAAATCTCAGTGGGGAACTTTAATTCTTCTCCTGTGACTGTCTGAACTATAACTAGTTAATTATGTAATAAAATAATCCGGTTGGAATTTCATTTGCTGTTAATTCCCATGTTCACTTTTTAATGAGGTTGCCTATAAACAGCACAGAAAGCCAAAACAAAGGGTGGAGTTCACAGTTTATAGAGCCCACGTTTCTACCTCACATTCCCAAATGCCAAGCCTTTCTTCTCACTGCGAAGATCATACCCCTGAAGTAAATCTATGTTCTCATCTTTATTCTTCAAAGCCAAAGCAAAGCAAAGCAAAGCAAACCAAACCAAACCAAACCACACCAACAAAATGGGGTCTCCAACACAAAGCAGGCACTCTACTGACTTAGTTTGCTTTCTGCAGCTGTGTTTAACTCCACTACCGAAAGCTACTTGGGAAGCATAGGGTCTATTTGGTTTAGAGGTTAGAGCTCATCACTGAGGAGAGGCAAAGGCAGGAGCTCAAGGAGCCTCTATATGGCTTCAGAAAGGATACATTGCCACTGTACTTTGTATTCTTTGTAAGTATAAGAGACACCTTCTAGCTCTAAAGCTACCCAGGTGCTGTATCTCGGGGCTTGACCACAATAGTTGCTCATCTTAACATAGTCTTTTTTTTTTTTTTAACTTTCAGTTATCTGTGCTGATCATTTTAGTCAGTGATTCGCTATTTCTTTCATAACTTTAACTAATGCTGATCTTCTCCATCCACGGTCAATGTAGTCTAGAGTGTCCTAACCATAATGTCATAGGGGAGTCTGGATCTAAGAGCTGGGAAATGTTTTCTGTCTTAGGTTCTTTAGTTTTCTGGACATAAGCTCCAGTGAGTTTTTTCAGATGGTGAAGCTCGTGGTTGAATCTGGTCAACAACAATACCAAAAACAAACAAACAAACAAGCACCACAGACTATTTATTTAGAAAGAGAGAATTAAAAAAAAATCAGATTATACAAGTTTTAAAGGTGGGATTCAATCAACTTAGACAGGATACCTAAATATGAGATGGGATTTTTACCCCTCACATTTTAGACCTTTACGAGGCCTATGATGCTGCTTAATAGTTAATCGATGAGTGGCTGCAGCACTGCATACAGGAGTGCCTCATGGAGGCGATTATTATGGAAACGACTATCTTGGTGAAATGATTTCTCTGCTGCAGAGGAAATATGGATTGACATAAAACTCCTTCCAGAAATCGTTGCCTTGGTATGTTCCTGTTTTCAGCTCTAGACTCAGAGATAAGACAACTCTGAGACCCAAGCCTACATGTATCATGCCTTAAGGCTACCAATAATTGGGTCAAATCAAGCCTTATATTCTGTGTTCAGTAGAAATAGTACAAGAGCAGAACTGTGGCCTGGATTATCTTCTTTGAGTGTATCACAGCAGTTAAGACAGGATAATCCGGAAAATACAATGCAGTGGTTGTGTAGAGGAGGAAACAGAACCCCACGACTCATAGCTGCTGGCTCCACAGGATGTGACATCTAGGGTCTGACACCTGCTTCTAGCTTTCAGAAACGAACCGGGGGCAGCCCAAACTTCCCAGTGGCTGCAGAGGCTTTGCAGGGAGGAGGCTGGCTGATGGGGCAGCTGCTCCCAGCTCCTCCCTTTTCCTAAGGGGAGGAGCATTTCTCTACTTTCTTGTGGAAAAGGTTGTTCCCTGCGTGCCCTGTCATACCCTCTACTCTCACATAAAAGGAAGCACTGGAATCTAGACAGGACAATGAACCAGTTGTTCCCCCACAGCCTTAAGATGGGGCAGAAGCAGACACAAGCTTGAAATACTGGAAGTTTAGATACATTTGGGAGAGGAATGAAACATATTTATCCGATCTTTTAGAAGGAGGAAGAAAGAAAGATAAACAAGGGCAGAAAAATAGTAATTAAAGCACAAAGAATTGGTGGATAATTGGTTGAAAACCCACCCTGGATCTGTCCTATGGAAATATTTCAACCTTTGCTCTGGCACTCTGCTTCCTCCATCATGTTGGATAATGTGTTTGCCCTGACTTCACTTCAGTCTCCTGCTCTATAAATGGGGTAATTAAAACACTTAGCACTTAGGGGCTGTTGTGCAGATTAAAACAAGAATGTGCTCAGAAGGCTTAGCACAGATTCCAGTTTATAAGAAATGTTCAATAATGCCAGCTTGTATTATTACGGTCTTGATTTCATAGTCACACTTTAGGGAGAGTCGGTCCCCTTGAAATATCATAGGTACTCGGTCCCTGTTTCAAGCTGTTAAGCTTCCCTCACTCCCCTGAAGAGTGTTCTCTCCTCCCGGAGCACCCCAGAACCTGCAGCCGTGCCTACCTCGCGATGGAGCGTAGCTCTCTGCCAGTTTCCTCAAGACTTCCTTTCAGCCACCTCCAGCTGAGCCTGCCCTGGTACACTCTGTGCTACTTTCAAAACTCCACAAGCCAAGTGAACAAAAAGCGGGAACAAGTGGGCTAGCAAGCTGAGCACTGCAGGCAGAAGCTACTGGAGCCCACGTGCCCCGCAGGCACTCGCTCTAAACACTGCCTCGTTCGGGAGCTCTGCCCCAGGTCAGAGAGAACCCCAAGATTTGTTTCTACTTCAGCCATAAAGCACCCAGCACAGGGAACCATCCTTGGGTATGATGGAAAAAGCCTGGAGCCTAGAAAAAAAAATATCCCCACGCTAAAGGCAAAATAAACAGATCTGTTTGTTTTGTGTCGCTCTGATATCAAGACTATGAAGTTCTCCCTTTCCTAAACTCGCCCAGTTGGTAAATCCTACGGAAAGAAGCACACATATTTTCCTCAAGAGGTTTGCAGGTTCTCCTAACAGAGGATGGGGGCTAGTGGTAAACAGCAGAAAAATGCCATTTTAAACAAGGCCCTTCCACGGGGAGGTCTCAGGGGATTTCTTCAGGGAAAGTTCTTTTGGGGAGCTCATTCATCTTTCTCATCCCGGATTTTGTTTTGTTTTGCTTTGTTTTTAATGGATTACAGAACAGGTAAAGCAGCTGGCTCCAAATCTTGTTTGTGTTTCTACAAAGGGTCAGGCTGGTCAAGCATCTGCCATTGCTTAATCAGCCCACCGAGGGCTGGAGATGAAGACCCCGCTTTAGAAACGTGTCCCCTTATATCCATTCCTGTCAGAAAGACAATGGTAACCCAATTAAACAATTCCCGAGGAGGCCAAGAGCAATGAAGTGAAAACCGATGAGGTGAAAGCCACTTGGATCGTTCCTGGCGGAGAGTGCCAACTCTGTCACGGAGAACCCTGAAGAGGGGAGATTTTAATGAGGAGAAAGTCCTTGCAACGGACCTTCACCCTCAGCCGGCTACTGTACCTGCAGCCGAAGTTTGGCAAAGGGTCTAAGAGAGCCACGGAATTTGACATGCTTGCTTCTCTTTATTATGCGGGAGCTCAAATGAGGCTCACCCGCGTGAAGCTAAGATTGAGTAAATTAAAACATCCAAACGAAATCAAGGAGGAAATCTGGAGACGTTCGTTACTGTCTAGCCTGCTTTCGGGGCGTTGGTTCATCGTTAGATCCCGTGATTTGACTTTCCCCTCCCCGGCCCCATCTGGTAACACAGGTTGCTCTTTGAACTCGCCCTGCTGTACTCTGCTATCTACAGCCCCCAGTGTACAGACAGTGCTTCTGCAGGCCTACTATGTACCCGTGACATACCGCACCCCCCTTCCCCCTGCCAAGTCCCCCAAGCAGGCCTATTTTCAGAAGGGACCAGATGTCTTTTCAGCCCGGAATCAAACGTTGTCTTTGGAGACATCGATGGGAGTCTGGTGGCGGTGAGGCTGTCCCACAGCAAGGGGACGAATCCGGAGCTCATTAAGGCCGCTGTAATTTTGGTTTGGCTCAGTATTTCTCTGGAGGGCTGGCACACACAAAAGGTACAGTGGAGTCACAATGCTACAGGACAGGAATCCTTGGGAAAGACACGAGACTAGATACAAAGATGAATGCCCCCTCCCCCAAAACAGGAATCACAAATGTAGCTCCTGATGTCCACTGGACAAGTGGGAATGCCCACTCTGGGGGTGTAGGGCAGCCTAGGGAACACCTGGACATCTTCTGAATTTGTTTCTTTTCCACCTCTGTGTGACACAGGCAGGCTGCAGATCAGCAGGGGCTCCTGTGAGCATATAGCACATTCCTTCCCCTACGAAACACCTTCCCCACTTCAACTTGCTGCAAACTGACCCATAAAAGCAGTTTGGGAATCGGGGCAAGAAATCACGCAAAAGATTCAGGTCCTCTGCAACATTTTCTTCTCACCAGGCACAAGCTGAGTGTGGTGGTGCAAAGCCAGCCAGTGGCTGTTTATCGGAAAACACTGTGTTTGAAAATAAAATTTCCTTCCGCTTACATGCAATGAACTTGCCCTAGTATTTCGTTCACCTTTTCATCAGGCTTCTGTGTCCAGGTCTTGACAGCCGATGGGAGCCGTGAGTATATGAAGAGACACCAGCCCAAGGATGGGTATGCTGGAGCCAATCGCATCACTCAGCTCTACTGTACTGGACAAAATCACTGGGAGTGCTAACCATCCGCTTTGAAAAGGTAATAATATGATGTGCCCATGCAATGTTCTCTTTGCATTTGTTTTGCAAACCAAATGACATAGCTTGGTTTGCAGCATTTACTGTGAATTTAAAGAGTACAGCTGGGAAGATTTATAGTTTGATAACTAGATAAAACAAACAAACGAACAAACATTCTCTAAACAAAAACTTCACAGATGGTGTCTACTCTTTCCTTGTCCCAGACCAGGTCGGAAAAAAAAAAGAATTTTCCCCACAATTCTTCTAAAAGATTCAGAATATCAAATGAAGTGTCACAAATGACTCAGAAGCAATATCAGTTTCTGTTTATGACACGGGTGATGCTGCTCTGTCCCTTTCATCCTTGATGCTCTGAGGCCCAGGTAAACTGTCAGCTGGTGACTCCAGACAGATCTTTACCAAGCACTTTTTCATACTCTGACCCAGGTAGCATATTATTTATTCCAGCAGATGGCATAGAACTTGTCTTTTAAAAACACAAAGGCACCACACACACTCAAGCAAATGCATGTTATAACTAAAAGGAAGCTATGGTCTCTGCCATCTGCATTCTAGCAGACGACTCAAGCATCCTTTCCTGAAAAGGCTGTTCACAAAAGAGTAAATTCACGCTGTGCATGTGAAGACACAAAATCAAAAGCTCACTGAACTTCCTGGGGATGGGACTTCTTACAACCATGCAAAATTCACTTTCTTGGCAACTGGTTTTGCTTTTTCATACTTCATATCGTATCCCTAAATTGTCCTGCACTGCATTCATCTAGTGTAGGTTTTTTGATTCGGTCACTTATGTTAGGATATTAACTACCAGCCACAGGCAGGAGCGACTCACTAGCTTTGTGTGCGAAGGTTTCTTTATGGGGACACCATTCTCAGAATTAGAGCCAAAGTCATGAAAACTGATGCTGTCTTTTACCCAGCTCTATATTCCCTCTAAACCAAGTTTGGGCTCCAATTCTCTTCAAGGAATGACAGCCAAGGAGCAGATGGTACTGTTTCCTTTCTTGTTGCACCTGTACTTCTGCTTTGCAAAGCAAGGAAATGGATTTCCTTCAGAAAACATGAATTCCTAGAGCTCACAGTTAGTCCCATCATTCATGGGTAACACAGTGCATTAAGAGCAGGAAATGGGAAAACAGTATCATTAGCGAGGTGTTTAGGCTGTTCTATTTTGCTTGTCTCTAAAATTAATCTCTTCCTGTTCACCACTCAGGGATAAAAGCATCTTCCTCTGAAGAGGAATTAACTGGAAACCGCATGGAGAAATGCACGTCTTCTAAAGCAGTCACCTTGACCGATGCATTGCCGGTGAACCTGAAGAGCAGCTGCAGGCAGAACCTGTACCTTTCTGGTTACCCGATTCATGTCAAAAATGATTTCAAGTCTTCCGTCTTACATGCTTACATACCACTGCAAGCAGTATGACCATCAGTGCTGGGTTAACAAAGAAAATCAATCCAGAGCAGAAAAAACAAACAAACAAACAAACCAAACCAGACCAAAACCTGTGTTCTTGAAATTTTCATTTTCTGACTGTGTGGGCCCTGATGCCTTTAGGAGCTGAAGCTTGCATGTAAACTGAGTTGTTATCTAAGATTCATGTATGGAACATTCTGAGTCCTTAGTTCTGGGGATAGAAGAAGGTTTCCATGACTTGTTAAGTAGAACAACATAGTGGGTTCAGAGATAAGCAACTGGGCAATGATAAATTTTGTATGTAGTAGACATAAGAGAGATTATGGAGTCTCATGTTTGCAGAATATTTAGAGAGCAGCGGATTGTAACTAGAAGGTTTGGAAGGCTTTAGAGGGGAGCACCTGAGGAGCAATTGACCACAGTGAAGTTAGAGAGGGTCCCACTATGTAAAACATCACCAGACATAGAAGGTGCTCAGCATATACTTGAAGTAGGCTATCGTAAAATGACTTAAGGACTAAATATTTATGAAGTGTAGTTCCCAAATTCTACTTATTTTTATAACTGTGTCTTTCTCCTTCCAGAATTACTTAAGGTTCCTCCAATTCACTACGACCAAGATAAACTCAGCTTACTTTCCTTCAAGGATTCTTCTGAAGACTTTCTCTTACTGTGACATTTCCGCTTGCCACTGTCATACTCTCTGGCCTTGCTCCATCCGGTGATGGGAACCACCAACCACATGAGGCTACTGAATGCTTGAAGTGTAGCTAGTGATATAAGTTAGGAAGAGAGTACGGTTTATTACCATTAGTAGCTCAACCTTTTTATTTCCAAGCTGTATTCTGAGTTCTCAACTCTTGATCATACATATAGATCAGACCAACCAGGAAAAAAAACATCTTGGGCAGGAGAGTTGCACAATAGGAGGTAAATAAAATATGAAACATTTTCAAATTTCAGAGACAGAATCTCCCAGTGCCATTGAAGGTTGGCCACTGTGGTTCACTGTGCCTCTGTGGGGTTTCCATAAGATTTATACACCATGTGGGCATTGGCTATCGAAGCTGTTTGTAACTACAGGCACATCCACCCATTTTCCCCTAGTGAACGCTTTGTCAAAGCTGCTTAACCCAGTCACAGAATTCAGCTTCCTTCCTTCCTCTCATGGAGAACCACAACCTCAACAAAACCTAACCCAACCCAACCCAACTAAACCCCAAACCAAAGTACCATGACCGTAATCACCCAAACCACACAAGATGACTTTGAAAGGAATAAAATACTGACATCTCAGGAGATGGAAGGGTGAGCATGTTAGATATATTAACAGATCATGTTTGACATGCTTTGGTAAACCTGATGGCCTCTCAAATTTACTTTCAGAATGGGAGCGTTCTCATCCTTTCCTCCTCCCCCTTCTCCTTCCCTTTTTCCTGCTCTTCCTTCCCACCTCCCAGTAGCAAGCCCCCCTTCCTCACTTGCTCCCAGTAGCAACCCCCAACTTTTCACCTTCTTCATCACTGACTAGTCCCTAGCTTACTTCATATTTCTGTTGGCCATAATCCTCAGCCAAAGGGAAGGGATCCCTCTTTGGAGGGTGAGATTGATATTTCCTTAAATAACTTCCTTCTCCAATCTTGGCTTCTTCTCTAATTCTTGTCTAGCTCCTAACCGGCAAATGCCAATCTAGTTCTAAGGAGCAGGTCTGTAGTTTGCCTTTTCTACCCAAATACTCTCTTCACTACATTTCTTACATTTCTCTCATTTGAGGATACTTATTTGAGGATAGACTATGGGGCTCATACCGATAACTATCATGGGAAAATTGATTAAGTTGACTTATACACTTGTACACATAGAATGAACCCAACATTCACTTTTTTGTTTCATTTTATACAAACCTAATAGTTCCTTTAAATCACATACCAGCCGTCACATCTCTTGCCGTTTGTTACGCCTTATAAGTGGATTTTGGATTTCCAGGGAAACAGCTAGCTCGTTGTGGCTGCAGTCATCCAGTGATTTGCTAATAATTTAGAGTTTGGCAAGTACGACGCAGTGTAGCTTGTCATATTTATTTGCTCTCTTGGCTGTGATTTTAATTCCCCAAATCACTTGCTCAGACAACACATTACTAATATACTTTGTCCTGTTTATCAATGTTTGTTTAGATTTAATCCAGGGGAAAAATTTCAAATGGGGCTACTTAACATAATTGAGCATTGAGAGTATTTGTTTTGGTACTCATGGTTTTGGAACACACACATTAAACAGACAGAGCAGCCGTGGATGAGAAGCTGTTGTTCCCAACTATGGTGGATTACAGAGGGTCCTTTCTTTTTCTTTTTTCTTTTTTGAGAAAGCGTTTCTCTTTGTAGCACTCGCTGTCCTAGAACTTGCTCTGTAGACCAGATTGGTCTCGAATTCACAGAGCGCGTACCACCATGGCTGGCCAAGGGTACTTTCTTGATTAAGGGACAACTAAGCTAGTTAAATTTTCTTTCACTTTTTTTTTTTAAATTCGTAAGTATCTTTTAACTAACCAAATGGATCTCGGTGGCCTGTTGGAAGCTTGGCATTGAAGGACAATTTGGAGACCGTGCCCTAGTTCCAGTCACTGTTAGGTGGGTGGAGTCTTCTACTGCCCTCTTGATGACCCTGTTTTTCTCTTCAGACTCTGAAAACTTCCAAGAAGAGCCATAATAACAAAAATGAATTTTATAGATTGACTACTTGAAGTCTAAAATGTGTGTTTGTGAAGAACATTTTAGAATGCTTCAAATCCTATGACCTCTTGACCATAGATGAAGGTCAGAAGGTAGTGATGGTTTGTTTGACTATAACAGGTTTTGAGGCTGAACAGCCAATAAGGAACCAAAACTAAGGAAATAAGTTACAAGAGCTAAAGTCCCCACCTTCATTAGACATTTTTTTGTGGTCAGAAGTAAGATACAGAATTTGGGGAGATGAATGAACTCACTATAGAGATGCAATAAGTCACTTTCATGTAAGATATGCCATTAGAGGAAGTGGCCCTGTCTTGATGCTGCACAAAGGACTCCATAGCTTCAGCTCAGTGCTCCTCAACCTCCCGAATACTGTGACCCTTCAATGCAGTTACTCATGTTGTGGTGACCTCTCAACCATAAAATTATTTTGTAGCTACTTCAAAACTGTAGCTTTGCTACTGTTATTGATTTGTAGTGTAAAAATAGATGAAATCCAGGCTATCTGATAGGTGACCCCTGTGAAAGAGTCATTTGACCCCAAGTTATGACCCACAGGTTGAGAACAGCTGCTCAGACTTTCTTTCCAGGTTAGGAACTCACTGTCTTCCTTAATTCCTACTTATAAAGACTGCACGGCCAGAGCCTAATCCTTTCAGTGTATGACAATATCCCTGGACACTAAAAGAGTTATCTTCAAGAAAAATTCCATAAATATTTTTGAAATAAATGAATTCCAGTGAATACCAAGCCACTCGTTCACTTTACATTCATTTGCATAGAATCTCATGAGGATATCTTCAAGATCCAATGACTTTTCCCTCACCTATGTGTTGGACAATATATTCAGTCGAAAATTATTGGTGATATCGGCATTGGGGGAACTGCAGAGTTATACTCAAGTCCTGTAGTTCCATTGCAAGAACATGACCTTTCACTCCTGTCGCTCTGCTCTTTCCATAGGAAGTGAGGCATGGAGAAGGGGTAGTGGCGATGGGAGAGGATTCTTTGGTTCTTTTCTTTTCCTGTCCTCCAGACAAATGGAGATGTTGCGTACCTGTGTCTCACTAAAGCAGGAACTTCTGAATGTCTCTATAAAGGCATTTTATGGAATTAAAAAGTAGCCTACTTACTTTAGCCTTTGGCTTGCACAGGGCTTCTCAAACTTCAACTCTGTTCCAGGATTGAGTTACAGTCAGAACAATTAGAAGCATTAGTAAACTAGGGTAACGTGTCAGCATTAATTTTCAAATTTAGTGAGCATTAGCAACTTATTTGGTTGGCTCTTCATACAGGGCCTTCAATCATAAGTGGGAGATGGTGTTAATAAAACAGAGAGCCATTGGGAAAGAGTTAAGCAAAGATTTCCAATTCTGTATTCACTCTTGGTCTATCAGTAGATCACTTAAAACTCAGCCATGGACTTTAGGGAAATTTTTGAGAATAGTTGCTCTACAGAAAAATAAAATCAAATCAAAAAGCAGAATCCAAACTCACATCCAGAAATCATTTCCTATTGCAGTGGACAACAGGAGGACACTTCTCAATTGTATGTCTCGCTACTGATCAATGCTTCATTGGCCCAAGGATTTCTACCCATTAAAATATTAACTAGTATTGTTGTATTACACACCTAGCTGCTGCTTCCAATAAATGCTGAACTAGAAATACAAACTGCTCTATAATTCTGGAGTAGTTCACTTTGTGTGAGGTGCCTTCACTGCAGACATTTTACTATCGTCTGTGCCCACCACCCCTGCCTGCTCCATGGGCTCTGCATCCAGGGTACAAGTAACCAATGATCACAGTCTAAATGAACTTCACTAATATGAACAGATGTTTTGTTGTCATTATTTCTTAAACAGTTATTTACTTTGTAAATAAACTATTTACATTGTACTAGGTATTACAAATGTATAAGTGAATTTTAAAAGGGGGTGTGTTTAGAGTAAATGCAAAAAACTATACCATTTTATATGAAAGTCTTGAATATCTGCAGATTTTTTTTTATATCAACAAGGGTTCCCGGAACCAACCCTCTTCCTTATAGATACTGAAGAACAACAGAATCTGTGAGTGTGTGTGTGTTAAAATCAATAGTATATGTAATACATTGCATGTGTCTGGATGCCTAGTTTAAAAAGGAGCTGTATTTTCCACCCTAGTATTAGGTTCCCTTTCCGCTACTCTCTGCACTCCATCCTGTCCAACCTTCCTTATCCAGCCTCACTTTCATGACCTATCAATGACTTAAGCTGCTCTCATGGATATTCCTTTACTTTGCAGAGCCAATCAAACTAACTAGGTGGCAAGACCATGAACCAACCAACAGGACTGGTTTTAAGACTTATCCCTAGGCCTGTGATACGGCTGCATCTATTATCCACTATAAGAACGTGGAATCCCACCTCTCCTTGGCTCCCAAACATTCTCTAAAGCTGCTATCCTAGACTGGGTTCCCTTGATAGACCTACATGGGACATTCTTGCCCAAGGATTTATGGACAGAATGTTCATGGGAAAGAGGAGTTGGGAAAGCAGGACTAGGCAAATTTTCCCTTCTTTGGGAAAATTCTCAGGGGAAGCTCAAGTGTAGGGCTTCTGAAGCCAATTACAGTTATGCATGACTGATGTGATCGACCTGCAGTGAGTGTGTACAGACAGGATGAGGGCAGGGATAGTAACTGTCGTGATGAAGTACTTCTCCATCCTCAGAAGTTTGCAGGCCTGAGCTACTAGAGTTAGTTCTACAGCTTCTGTGTCTCTCTAGGAAGCTTCTGGCTTCAAACCTCCTCCCTTTTCTTGTCTGAAATCATTATTTCCCCCAGTCACTCTCTCACAGAAAGCCTCACCTCTAGTGTTATTAAATATATCCCCGTAAATGTGTTTTTTTTCTATAAGGGAAATGCTCAACTTATATTTGCACAGACATGAGTTGGAGGTGTTCTAAGTAATCAACAGATCCTGGATGACCATGTAAAAGTGAGATCTGAGATGAACATAGGGACTGAAGGAGCAACTTTACCCATCTTTGATGAACAGGAAATGGATGGACATACATATCAGGAGCATCAGTACAAATAACTTGGAATGACCAACTCAGAATGGACATACCAGTCCATCTTTCTGGTGTCATCATACGGTCCCTGTGAAAGGACATGGCTGGATCCTCTTCCCAAGGGAGATCTAGACTCAAAGGCTGTTGCATCTCTTGTGAACACAATTTCTGATGCTCAGAGTCGGCAAACACAAAGGAGGGCACTCCTGCATGATGTCATCTTATGCAGGCTCATCCCATACTCACACAAGGACTACAAATCTGTTCATAGTTTCCCTGAAGTTCCAATCTTGACATGAGAGTTCAACAATTTCTTCTTACTTTAGGCATTCCAACGATGCTAAGCACGAAACAGCTTAAGCATGAAACAGCCTCCCTGTGACTGTGATTTCCATAGGAGCAGCTACTGAACTCATCTCAGTTGTTGACTACTTTGTTTAATGTCGGGTCAAAGCAATCAGCTGTGGTCCATTTATTGGAAGTGCGGTTGGCACTATCTCGCAAGGATCAGTCATTTTGATTACCCTTTATGCACGGCAGACAAACAGTTACAAAGAAGTTATTAACAGCATGATTCAACAAAGACTGTGGCTCTTCTAGGAAGACACTATCTACATATTGAAATGCAGAATACTATTTTGTGGCATCGATACTGAAATCATTAACAAGAACAGTTCTCATTTGAGAGCACTACAGCCAGGGAAACTTACAAAAACACGTGAGTTACTCTGTGTGAAGAGGGGCTACATCTGAATTCAGCAAAACATGCCTGCGCTTGGCCAATGCTTTCATCATGTTAGCCCACATTGAAATGAACCGGATCATGAGGTAGTCTCATTAGCTTTCCAAAGCAAGGGGATATTTCAAAAGAGTTAAAAACTGGATATTTCCCAAGTTAAAAACTAGAACCTTGGCATGAAAACATTTGTGTCACCAGGCTTCCTATTTTAGGCAATATTCTAAATGTAGTCTATGTATGCACATTTGCATATCCATACTTACAGACACCCATCCATACATCCACCAGAAAACAGCAGATATAGTTTCTAAACCCAAAGCCTGAGGAATTCAGAACAAGTCGGGACAAGCTTTAGATTGTGAATTATTGATCCACAACTTAATACGTGTCTTATAGAGAGTAATCCTTTAGCGTGCCGTTTAACAACGTGGGCGGCTCAGCAAATGTTAGTGTAGGTCAAAGAGCATCTGATCTGGCTGGGAAACAACCACTTGATGGGCAGTTAACACAAGACACTAGAAGTAAACATTGTTCTCTTTCAGCCCACGTCAGTCTTATGACTTAATTTTGCTACCCTTGGCCGATGGCTCTAACGGGAGCTACAGAGACACCTGTAGGAATGAGTGTATCAGCAGTGACCAAAAGGCAAAAGGAAGAAGTACAAGAAAAGCTGCTTGATCCTTAAAGAATGATAGTTCCTTAACTTTGGTCATGCGCTATATGCACCATATATATACAATTGATTGCGTAATTTCCTTATGTCAATATACAATTACACGTACAAAATCAAAACAATAAAGTTTTATGACTACATAAAAGTAAAATAGAATCCATTAACCTAAACAAGAAGATCAACGTGCAAATCTAATAGAGAAAAAAAGGACAGTCTTATTAAATGTTGATTATAGCGACTATTGGCTTCTGAACGGTCTGAATAGGACCTATCTCCACTATTATAATTCCTCCCTTCGACTTGGTAGTGTTTTGCTGCTGCATACCATGTGTGTGGGTATGCATGCGTGTGTGGAGAATAAATGTTCACTCTTTGTGTGACGTATGCACAGACATCCATAATGCTGAGCTGGAATAGGCGTGTCTACTCTCCCAAGCGAAGCAGTCTGAATTTAAAAGTAGATGGAGATATTATTTCCAAACTGACATTTTCAGACTTGCTATATCTCACCGGTGGCTGCACGTGCTTAGTACTTAAGGGATTGCCCATAGTACACTTTCCGTACTTCAGAGAAGCAAAGCTAGGTGATTACCCACAGCAAGAGCCAAACAAATCCATCTCTTGTCTCCTTATAGGCGTCCTTTATTTATTCAGGAGGGTACCGTCGTTGGAAGTTCATGAACGTTTTCCATGTGAAGGAAAATGCGGCACTGCCATGGCTTTTTCCTTCATTTCCTAATGTCTTCACAATATATGTCTCTTCACAGCATTGCCTTCTCCCGTCTCGCCTTATTATGGAGTGTAAGGAATGTGAGGTCACGGACTTGTGCAACATGCATGTGACTTACAAACTAACTTTCTTGGATGAATCAAGCTTGAAAATTCATTAACATACAAGTTGTTCTAAGAGATATTCTTTTAAATAACCTCTATACCTCCTTGTGACACAGTGGAAGAGAGAGGACTGTCTACATAGAAAACAAGAAATGTTACTCATTTCTTGAAATCACCCATTTAGAGATAATTTAATAAATTCAAATACGTGCTTTCATTAATGAGATGACTAAGTTGGATGCAACCAGAAAAGCTCAAGCTTCAGTGTGATGAAAGTATTTTTCAGACAGGATGCTGGAGCCTCCTTGAGTTTATGGGAAACATTATTAGAGAGACTGTGTCTTTATAATTAGAACAGATCTTTATTAACTCAGAGATGACAAGAACATTTCTCATCTTCACTTTTTTTTTTTTTTCACTTACTGTCACTTTGTTGGCACAGATGGCAAAGAGTCTCAGAGTTGAAAGGAATTCTCACAAACTGACAGAGTGATTAGCTGCTGATGCAGCTTGGATGTGAACTAAGGCCACCACAATGCTCGGCCTGGCTCTCTCTCCATGGACACTGGTTCACAACTCATTCATTCATTCCTTGGTGGTACAATGATATCCAGGCTATCATGAGATTAGGAGGGGTTGGCACTCCATGCTCTGATTGTTGAACCATATAACTTCACATACAAATAAATATGATAGGAAAAGAATTAAGAAACCAATACAGTAATATACTGTGGTAGAAAAAATGCTGACATCAAGGTCATTTCCAGGCAAGTTTTCTGTGGTTATATGGGTCAGTCATAGCTCAACAACATTTGGCGTGAAAGCCAGCTCATTGTTTTGCAGGACATCTTTTTGTTAGTTTAACTCCTACCTGTGGCTGGGAAGTTTTCTGATGTCAAATATTGATTTTTGTGAAGAATAAGGATCAATTTTTATGGCCTTCCAGTTATTTCTATTCAAATATCTGTGAGCTGAATTTTTTGGGGGAGCTTATTTTTGTAAAAATTGTACCAGCCAGGTGTGGTGGCGCATGCCTGTAATTCCAGCACTTGGGATGCAGAGGCAGATGGATCTCTTTGAGTTCCAGGTCTGCCTGGTCTACAAAGTGAATCCAGAACAGCTACACAGAGAAACCCTGTCTCGAAAAACAAAAACAAAAACAAAACAAAACAAAACAAACAACAAAAAAGAATGTACTCTTCTAATGCTGTATTATAAAAGGAGATCTCCCTTTTACTTCTAACATTTAGGAGAAAAAAACAAAGGGGGGATTGTCTTTTAAATTACTTAACAACTCTTTGAGTGTATTAACAGAGTGTAGTGTAGGTCTAAAGGAGATGTTGGTCCCACCTGAAAGTCAGCTCCTCTGAAGTCCTCCCCTGTGAGTGACAGAGAGAGCATGTGTAGTGGTGAAGGGAGTAGAGACTGGACTTTGTCTCTTAGGAACTGAGGGACCTTGGAGATGTTATAATCAACCGATGCCTCAGTTTCCTAATCTGCACAATGGGGGGCGGTTAGTAGTACCTGATTCAAAGATTTGCAATAAGGGTTTGATGAGTTTCCAGGGTCTAGAATGGAGAGAGAGCTATAAAAGTGGGACATTTTTGGTAATACTTCCCATGGTTTGTCTGTTCCTTTTTTTTTTAAAATGAGATTGTGAGTTTGGGACACCCATGAACATTTTATTATTAAGCATGTAACATGCAGCCTAATATCCTAAATTATTGAATTATGAGCTTTTTTTTCAAGAGTGTGCCGTGGTATCATCAATGCGCTTGAGAAAACCCAAGATATTTCGGCAAGTTTCTAATAAGTGACTCTTGGAGATTAAAAAACACATCAACCCCAAGATGCTGTGTTTTAATCTCCAAGAGTCTAGATTTAATTGAATCCTGAGAGGTGCAGATGCTTTTGTAACATGGTAGCACAAATCTGCCTGACCCTGAGCTGGGAGTAGAACACAAACCACCTCACTTATTCCTTAAAACACTGCTATGATAATTGTCCCCTTTATCTCTTCTAGAAAATGATGCTGTCACTCTAATCTTGACTGGTATGATAAGAATAATGTTCATAAGACAGTTTTGAGAACTACACCCTAGAAAGTTCATAGGATATTATTAACAGTGTTAAAATTGAAATTTACAATTATTGCAATTCTACGCTTTCTTCAACATATTACCTATGTGTCTGTCGGCTGCCTTCCCTTTCTTCTCTTCCTGCCTCTTTACTCCCAAACCCTACTTGATTTCCTGTGCATCTGGGTTTGAACCTAGAGTCTCATACATTCTAGATCAGTGTCATCATTGAGCTTCATTCTCAACCCATGCTAATGCTTTTGAAAGTTCTCAAAAACAAACAGCTAAAAACATTCTAAGATATAAAAATGCATTTCCTTAAGAAAAAAAATCTAAGAAAATAGTGATTCATTATTTTGGTAGAATATCTCATCTTTTTATAAGAGACTAAAGCTGTATGTATGACATGAAACACCAACCATTATTTTTTAGTGATTTTTTATATTAATTACAGTTTATTCACATTGTATCCCAGCTGTGGCCCTCTCCCTCATTCCCTCCTAACCCCACCCTCTCTCCCTCATTTCCTCCCATGCTCCTCTCCCAGTACACTGATAGGTGAGTTCCTCTTCCCCTTCCATCTGACCCTAGTCTATCAGGTCTCATCAGAACTGGCTGCCTTGTCCTCCTCTGTGGCCTGGCAAGGCTGCTCCCCCCCCCCCCAGGATGAGGTGATCAAAGAGCCAGCCACTGAGTTCATGTTAGAGACAGTCCCTGTTCCCCTTACTAGGGTACCCACTTGGATGCTGTGCTGCCATGGCTACATCAGTGCAAGGGTTCAAGGTTATTTCCATACACCAACCATTATTTAAGAAACATAGACATTTATTTTAGTTAATTGAGTATCTATAGCTGATTGGGGTTACTCTGTAAAAATAATCTTCTTGTTTTTATATGAAAACTAAGAATGTTTTGAAAAATAACCTTTTCCTGGTAATGTACAAATATGTTCACCTTAAGTTGAAATCGAATAACAATAGCTTCTTTTCCCCCACTCTTTCTATTCTCCAACATCTCATTTTTAGTTTTGAATGGGTGTTTTCACAACATCATAGCACCTGTCCCTGCATTACCTGGGTGTCTTAACTGCAGTACCTGTAGGGAAATAGTCACATGTGCTCATTCTTCGAAGATGTGGCAGATTTAGGTCTAGATGTAGCAGGGTCAGGAGAGCTATGATGCAAATTCACAGATGGAGAAACTGAAAGAACTCATTAACATCACATAATCTTACTAATGACTAATTCCATAAAGGAGGGGGTTTGCTTTCTTCAGAGATAAAAGGAGAGAGCTGGAGGGAGGGAGGAAAGGAAGGATGGAGGGCAGAAGGAGAGAGAGGAGGAAAAAAGAGGGGGAAGGGAGATAGAGATAGAGAAAGAGAGGGAAAGAGAGAGAGCAGTTGAAATAAATCTGGGTAAAGGAACCACTGTGTCTCCAGGCTTCAGTATCTGCCAGAACCATAGAAATACCGTATCACTTCATTTCTTTCTTGCACTGTAATAATGTCCTTTTGCAATATAGTATTCCTCTTCTTCCTGGCCTTTTCATAGACAGCCACGACTCTCTTCTGTTTCACTTTGTATGGGTCCCCAGGAGATCTAGTCAGCTTGCTAAAATGTCACTTCACTTCAAACATCAGTTCTATGCTATTCAGCCAAGACCTCCTTCCTGACTTCCAGTTTCCCACTGGGTAGCCAGATCAATATTAAATAGTCATCGTATGTCAAGCAATATGCTAAGCCTTTTTATAAATAGCAATCCAGACAATCTTCACGGCCAGTACTAGAGCATTAGTAAAATAATTTCTGGGTTTATATTTTAGAAGAGGGAAGTTTGCTTTAGCATTCTGGAGACACAAAATGAAACTTGCTTAAAACAACATGTGCTCAAATATTTAACAGTTATGGAAGGAGAGGGAGACAGAAAGACCCAGAGGGGACAGGAGCTCCACAAGGAGACTAACAGCCAAAAAAATCTGGGCCCAGGGGTCCTGTAGAGACAGATACTCCAACCAAGGACCATGCATGGATATTGTCTAGACCTCCTTCTCAGATGTAGCCCATAGGTAGCTCAGTCTCCCAGTGGGTTCCCTAGTATTGGGAACAGAGGCTGTCTCTGACATGAATTCAGTGGCTGGCTCTCTGATCAGCTCCCCCTGGGGTGGGGTGGGGAGCCTTGCCAGGCCACAGAGGAAGACAATGCTGCCAGTCCTGATGAGACCTGATAGGCTAGGGTCAGATGGAAGGGGAGGAGGACCTCCCCTATCAGTGGACTAGAGGAAGGGCATGGGGAAAGAAAAGGAAAGGAGGGTGGGATTGGGAGGAGATGAAGAAGGGGGGCCACAGCTGGGATACAAATTGAATAAGTTGTAATAAATGATAATTAAAAAGGGACATCTGTTCTTTTTATAGAGTAGAAGCCTTCATTTCTCCCTAAGTCAGTCCCCTCTGCAATCCAGGCATGGGAGATGTGAACCATTTGAACAAGAATTACTAGATTTTTTTTAAAAAAATGTTTATTTCTAGTGCCATCTATGAAAATGGGAAGCTAACAGACAGACTGAGAAAATACAAGTATTTAAGCTGATTCTCTATGATTTACGTTTTTCCTACACTACTTTTGGAAGGTAGAAAAAGCAGGAGTTCTGGACTCCTGCTTTTGATTGAACCTATAATCATATAGGTGTGGGGTGCGCCTGTTCCTAGGAGGAGGGTGTTTGTTATGAGTGGTATGTAATATTTGGGGCAGCTCATCTCATTCTGAACCTGTAAGCTGTTTTTCCAAATTTCTGCCTCATCCATCAATTCTATGACACATTCTACCCATTATCTTCCTTAAACATTGTTTTCCATGACAATTGTGCTCTTAGAATATTTCAATGTCAGATAAACTTGAAAACCATGGCAACTCTTAAGTGTCTTTTGTATTCATTCATCCATTTAAAAAAAAACACAAAACAAAACAAACAAACAAACAAACAAAAAAACCACACTGTGCACACACCCCAAGCTAAGTATAGAAACAATCATTGCTAAAAGTCAGGTTACCAGTTCTCAATCTCTGTTTTCAGTGATATCAGCGTGCAATCAATATTCAATTGATAATTGAATACCTACTATATGCTAGAACCAAAAGACTTGTAGAAAGGAACTCCAGTATAAAAACCGTATCAATAAAATAACTGACAAAACACAGAGGTCTTAGAGGAAGATGTGATGAACTTTACAGAAGAACAAATAGGAACAAGTGAGGTAAATAGTCTGGGAATATTAAGACAAGAGGGGAGGAAAAGGAGCTGACAGAGAATGCATTTAGCCATCATTGGGTACATAAAAAAATGCTGTCCATATATACATTAGGATACCCTTCAACTACCCAAAAACGGAATCCTTATATTTCTAGCACACCAAGATAATAAGCCATGTGCAGAACTACATGATCTCACTCAGATGTAGAATCTGAGACAGTTGATCTCACAGAAATTGAGAGTAGAACGGTGGTACTACAGGCTGAAAAGAGTAGAGAGAAGAGGAAATGAAGAAAGGTTAATCTGTGGCTACTGTGTTACACTTTGACAGGAGAAACGAGCTTTGGGGCTCCTATTATAGAGTTTGGTGGCTACAGATAGTGATAACACCTGTACATTTCAAAAGACTGCAAGAAAAGATTTTGAAAGTTTTCAACACATAGAAATGGCAGATGTTTGAGAAGGCAGGTATGTTTAATTTAATTTTAATATTTAATTTAACTTAATATAATGTTTAACTTAGTTTAAACATGTTGCTTTCCCAATGACCATTTGAAACCATTATAAAGTAACTGGCTTGTATTTTTCCAATAGGAGAGAGCCAGTAACCACAACCATATGTGTGTAAGACATACACATTTACAAATAATCTACAAATCACTGCAAACGTTTTCTGAGAGATATCTCTGGAGTTCTTGAATTACTACTGTGATGAGTGGCCCAAAGTCCCCTAGGTACTACAACAGGAGCCATGTCCTTCTAATAAGTTTCCTATGTTTAAGGATGCCTGGAAGAGCCATCTTCCAACTGCTACTCACCTACTCATCTTTAGAGGTTAACAGAGTTTTTGGGACCAAAAGAACTTAACACAAGCTTTTTCCCAGTCCTGTGATGAGTTTTCTACTTTATTCTATTCTTTTGTCCACAGCCAAACAGGATGCTTTTGGAAGCCTTGTAGAAATTTCTAGTTTTTGAAATTAGTATCAGATACTCTTAGACACAAATGTAGATTAAAGATTTGGAACCAGACTCTATAATAAGTAGCTGATTGACCCTTGAGTAAGATAATTTATCTCATTCTTCTCTTTAGGGTTGTTTCATTATCTTCAAATTTGGAATAATACCTACTTAGGGTTATCATGGAATTATGTTACATGATATATTCAAAATTTCTAACAGAGCTATAGACGTATGGTATGCTCTGATAATATAAGGGGCATTTTCTTCAATGCTAAAATCAAATTCAGACCCCAATGCCATTAGGCAAACACTATTCCATTGAGCTACATCTTTATTAACTAACTCATATTCCTCTTCCCCTTCTTCTTTCTCCTTTTCCTCCTTCCCCTCCAATTCTCCATGTTACTCCTTTTCCCTCTTGACAAGAACTGTAATTATGACAGGGGAAGAAAGAAGACAAACACTTGTACAAAATCTGTAGAAAATCAGCTGGTATTAAGCTAAATGATTCCTGTCTCACTTAATCCTTACACAACTTTTGAAGGTAAGAACAATCACTTAAATTTCCACAGGTGAAAGGTGAATTTGATGAAAACTTGCCAAGGTCATAATCATTTTAAGTTAGGATTCAAATCCACTTCTATTTCTAAAGCATACATATGGTTTTCAGGGCATACAAGTTTGAAAACTAAATATTCTCTCTCACACACACCCCTAAAGCCTTGAATAGTATGTCCAAATGTAATTTAGATGTTTTTTTGCACATTCATCTGAGTTCAATGTCTAGTCTGCTTATATTTTTTTTTAAATAAACCAAAGTAGGCATGTCGTGTTTTTGTTTTTGTTTTTTTGTTTTTTTTGTTTTTTTGGAATTCTAATGTACACACACACACACACACACACACATATATATATATATAAATAATAACAACAAGCAATAGAGGAATCATCAGGGAACTTATTAGTGATGTGTCTGTGATACCGTGGAGATGCCAGGAGGCTCTAAGGAAGGGTGTTGGCTCTCCACCACTTACTGCAAAACTCAAAGACCTCAGGGAGACCTTTCCAAGCTACAGTTGGTTTTTGTCAGGCAACCTTTTGTCAAAGCTGGTGCAAAATATGAAATGCTTCATGATTTGCATGCCATTTTCGTACAGAGGCCGTGCTAATCTCTGTATCATTTCAGATCTATGTATGTGTTGGCACATTGAGCCCTGTAGTAATATTTCTAACATAGCTGACTTGAACACAAAACCATCTATCAATAGCTACGATTGGCTAGATAAGTGGAATATAGTGCTTCACTTGCAACTTTACTGTGGTTTGTGTTTTATATAAATATGTCTGTGGATGTGTGTATTCCTCTCTCATTTCTATCTTATGGTTTCCCAAGTAACGAGAAAATTGGTAAAAAGTCTGTCTCCTAGTCAGAACATACATAGTTTTGTTTACAGCCTCCAAGGAGCAATCTGGTGTTTGTCAGCATTGTTTTTTTTTTTTTTTTTATTTGTTTGCTTTGTTTGTTTTGAGAAGTACAAAACACTCCTGCTACTCAATGACTTGTTATTTCTTTCTTGTTTGTATTCAGAAGGTGAAAAATCTACAAATTCAAGTACATCTTTCAGTCAGAAGCTGTTGACAAGAGGATGTACCTGATCTGGTAAAATAGCAACAAAGTGCTTTTGCATCTTTAAACAGTGAAATAACAATTAATGTATTTGTATATTTCCATAAACAATTTTGTCAATCTGATATTTTTTAAAAATGTATGTCTGATTAATAATTAAAACCATTTCAATGTGGCAAAACAATTTGAATTTGACCAATACAAACACTGCATTAAGTATGACAATAGCTAGGAGCAGGGCAAACCATTCAAGGCAGAATCCTGTCTTTTTGCTACCTAGATGTACTTTGCAGAAGCCTTGGTGCGCAAAGAGACAAAGAGTTGGATTTGCAAGGTAACAGCTCCTTTTACTCTTTAGTCACATCTTCTAGGGCCCTAAAATTCAAGCCTCATAGACACATAACTAAATAAATTATAAATAGAAGGGCAAGATATATTATACTCCTTAAGAGCAAAGGTGTTATCCACTGCTTCGTCCTTACATGTTTTAGAAAATACACTGGCCTGGGACAAATTCACAAATTTAACATTAGTCCATTTCCCTGTTAAAGGTGCATGGTGTACAGTAAAGATAAAGATTACTTTAATTAACTCATCACTGAGTCCCATAAAACTTAATTAAATACTTTATTTTCACTTGTGTGATTTCTCTTTCTAAAGTGTTCCTAGTCTTGCTCTATGCAATTATTCTAAAGCTAATATTTCAATGAATAGGCAAAGGCATTCTAGTGCTCTTAAATTCCTCAAGCCATTTGCTGTGACCTTTAGATTTTGAAAACGTGAATGTTTTATGTTTCTCTACATTGACAAGATAAACGTACATCCCAGCCAAGTGATCATTAGAGCAGCCTCAGCCACTGAGGCAAATGCAGAAACAATGACTGTGGGCAGATTTCACATATTCTGAATTACTTTTCCCTCCTGGACATCTATTGGACTGCTCCCCAGGGCAGCTGATTTTTACCAAAGTTCTCTCTAATGCTCTCCACAGAGACAACATAAAATAATCATTTAATAGTTAAGCCCTGTGAAAGCTGGCTTTCGCTCTTCCAGCTACTTTGATATCACATAATTATGCTCATTTTTAAATGAATGACAGTGAAGCTTTTAGACGACAATCTAGCATATGAAGTTTGGTTTGGTTGCAGTAAGATTTGTCTGTGTCTCTTGCCTGTGCAAGAGAATGTCTGTATGTAAACCAACAGAGCAAGGCCATCCTTGTCCTTTACAATTCCAATCCAAGGCTAGAGATGGCTGAGTGGTTAAGAGGTACATACTGCTTTTCTAGAGGACCGAGTTCAATTCCCAGCACCCACATCAGGTGGCTCACAGCACTTATATCTCTAGTTCCTCAGGGACATCTGATGCCTTTGGCTTCCTTAGTCACGTACACAAATGTATTTTAAAATTCATTTAAATTTCCTTTCTAGTTTCAGCAGTTGGCAAAGATTTCTGCTTCTAAGAGCATGATGATTTCACCGTGGTAAAACGAAGGTACTGATTTACAGCCTCATTTCCTCACTTCAAAGCGTGTTGTTTGGAAATTCTGACTTGAGGTGTTCTTACGCTGTTCACAGAGTCGAGACAAAATGGCATTTAAATTACCAGCACTAGGCGTAGGCACTACTCCTTGGTTTCTAGATCTTATCTTTTCTTGCCTTGTCATTCCCTTTCCTGACCGACTGCTTTTTTCACCCATCTCTCACTGTTTTTGTTCCCACCTTTTCACTCATCTTTCTTCATGCAGGTCACCTTATGTGTCCATTCAAATTATTTATCATTTCTGCTTTCTATACATACATACAGAGTACCTAATCGCTTCTAGGAGGTAAATGTATTATTACCTGCTTTAAGTCAATACAAATATTTATTTTTCAAAATAATTTGAAAAGTTTTCGTGTGTGAATGAGCTTATGTGCTCTCTCTCTCTCTCTCTCTCTTTCTCTCTCTCTGTGTATGTGTAGAAGCTCACAGAGGGCAGAGGGTGTGAGACCCACTAGAACTAGATTTGCAGACCTTTTTGAGCTGCAGATGTTGGTGCTGAAAGCAAACCAGGAGTGTCTGCATCACCAGTAGGTGCTCTTATAACTGAGCCGTCTGTCCAGCCCAGTTAAAATATTTCTAACACTGAATGATTCTGTGAATTAAGTCACACTAAGGGAGGATTTGTTTCCTTGCTGGCTTACGTTTCGATTAGAAACCTACCTGAATAGATGAGGACGCATTCAAGAGTAAAAATGAAGAGATATAGGGCTCCAGCTACTGTAGTGCCAGGAGCCACTGCATGTCTGTGCATCTGCAAGGCTGGTGGTGCGGAACTGCTCCAGCTTCCTGATCTAGAGTAATAAGCGATGCACAGCTTCCGAGCCCGATCACCTGACGACTTGCAACTCCTTCCCACTGACAAGACCGTGGGAATGGAGCCGGCGGCCCACAGGGAAGGAGTCGTGGTGGTCCTGAGATGTAGACCCATTCAGCAACAAGTATCACTTCTTACCCAAGGACCATCATCAACACGAATGCCTGGGCCACATTCGGTAGAATCAAGTACGCGATCCCCAAGAACTGGTCTCACTCTAACCTGCACTGGACAGCCTTTCTCAGAGTCACTGGCAGTTCACTGTGATGGTGAAGAGGAACAGAACCTGCCCCCCAAAAACTCCCAGACAAACACCATAGAAGCAAGAGAGCCCAGTGGCTTTTTCAGTTAAGAAAAAAAAAAAAAGAAAGAAAAGAAAAAAAGAATCGTATCTTAAGCATTGTATAAATAAAGTGTGTGTGCTGTGTGAGCGTTCCCATGTATGCCTGTGTGTGCATTTGTGTGCCTGTTGATCTTAGTTGGAAAGAATGAGATGCATTCAGTTTTTCTGCACTTCTGTTTTTTGTGTAACATTAAGTTCTGCATGAGTGAGTTTAAAGTTTACCAGTTTTATGGGTCCAGTCTATCCTGAAACAAAGCCTACATGGCTTTGGGTCTGAAACTTTGGCAGTACCACTGAGGAGGGTCCTACCAAAAAACACACAGAACAAAAGTGATTATAAGGTAAAGATGGATATTTTTAGTGTAAGGTGTGGTATGAGTTTGATCCTAAAATCTTGTGGTTCAAGCTTCTCAGAATAACTGAATTGCTTGGCTTGGGAGATTTATTTGTGTGACTGGAGCTGGGTGGAGTCTAATGTGTGACTCCATGTGGGTGCAGCGTTGTAAGACTTACAGAGGTTGCATCTTTACCTTGCGTTAAACTCATCTCTTGGGTCTTAACTCATTTTGCTATAGATGCAGGAAGAATACCATATTTTTCTGATGAAAACTATCACCAAAAGTCAAGCTGTGGACAAGGCTGGGGAACTTCCTCAGCAGGAAAAAGTGCTTGCAGCATGAGCCAGAAGACCCGAATCCATTTCCCTGAAACCACATTAGAAATGCCAGGTACACTAGCTAGCTTGCATCTTTAATCTCTGAGCTCCAACCAGAGGCAGGTAGAGAACTGGACAGATGCTTGAAAGACAGCAAGCCTGGAGTATGCTCTGCAGACACCAAAACAACAGGAGAGACCCTGCCTGAATAAGATGGAGGAAAGAAAAGGCTCCTGAATGTATCTTCGGACCTTCATACTCACACCTCAGTGTTGCACTATTGTTCTCTCTCTCTCTCTCTCTCTCTCTCTCTCTCTCTCTCAGACACACACAGTTATAGAAACCGTAGGAGGCAAGAGATTGACAATGCTTTGAAATCAAAAGGAAGAGTAAAAGCATGAAAAAAATTTTTTTTAAATGGAAACTATAATTCCACTTGAAATCAACCTGTGTTCTCTAGATCTAGGCAACCCTGGAAATGGGGACTTTATAATGTGACATCAGCAGTAATGATGAGAAAAATAAAAATCCTCAAGGGATTTTAAGAGTTAAAAGGGTGTCATAGCTACACAGACTACGCTAGGTCAATTAGCATTGTTACCTTTTATCAAATATGCAGAGTAAGTCTCTGATGTCAGCTTCTGACTTAGCAGAGGAAACTTAATAGGGATGGTTTTACAAAGCTTTCCTTAAACTATAATTTAAAAGCCTTTGCCAATTTTCACAATAAATGAATCTTTAATATTCTCCTGAGCAGGCTTAAAACTGTAAAACTGCTGCCTGTAGGCATGTTCAAGGCCACAGCAGGCAGAGACAAGGGAGAAGGCCTCCTGCCCTGACAAACCAGCACGGTCCCTGAACATGTAGTCTTTGATGTCTGCATGGCAGAATTTCAAAGACTCGTGGACACATAGTATTCAGTCAGCACACAAAATGACGCTTGGCTGCAACTTTCTTAAAGGTTTGAAAAACTGAGACACTTGTAGATCTGAATCCAGAGATGCAGTCTCTAGAGAGCAGGGTACCCAGAGGGCTGTGGCTAGAGTGAAGGGGCTGCTTATTAAAAAAAAAAAAAAGAAAGAAAGAAAAAAAGAAGAAAAGAAAAGAATGGGTCTCGCTGTAATTTTCCCAGAAGACTCTGTACCACTGATTTGCCTCAAAACAAAGGTTATGTCTAACGAGATAAGGTGAAGGTCTGGAAGGGTATGACAGTCGAGTCCTCCACAAATATGAAGATCTGAGATCTGATCTCCTGCACCCACTAAAAGTTGGGTGTGGTGGTGAATGCTTATAATTCCTGAACTATGGGATAAGACAGGTGGACACCAGGAACCTACTGGTCAGCTGCATGACTGAATCAGTCCAGGTTCAATGAAAGACTCTTTACCAAAAAATGTAGAGAATGATAGAGGATGACAGCCCAACACTGACCTCCAGCCTTCATACTAATACACAAGGTGCACAGACACACACATACCTAAACACAGCCCCAATGCAACGAGAGACGCTTTGAGACCCTTGGTGGATTGTGAGTAAGAATGTTGTATCCCGAAAGTAGTTGAGGTAACAAGGAGGCTTTCTGCAACATTCCAGTGTCTGCTGAGTGCTGTTTGTTACAGAAATGACAAACACAGGTAAAATCTTGAGCCAAGAAGATGAGAAACCTTTGGGTTTCACAAATAAAGGTTGGCAGTATTTAAGGAAGTTGAATGTGAGAAATAATCCAGGGGGCAATTGTTGCAAAAAGGTTTGTTCGCCGATTTTCTAATCAGTGACTCCGAGGCTCATACATTCAGCACAGTAGCCTTTGTGGAGAAATGAAAATATGTGTCAATGGTGCAGCCTGCACAGCAAATTAAACATGTGGGAGTAAATGCTATTATGCAAGATCCTGGCATCTGAGGGGGAAGAGCAAAGAAGAAATGTATTCTGGGAAATTCCCGCTGCCAAAGAGAGCTGGTGTAATATTGAGAATGTGATAGAGAGACCAGAAGTAAACAAAGCTTTCGTTCAGGGAACCAAGAAGAATAAAGATCACTATTATTGGCCATGTCTACTGTACATACTAAGTAGTTTTTCAGTCAGTGCTTTATTTCTTGCATGTATCCAAGAAGAACTGAACAAACATTTGCTAGAGATAATAAGAAAGAGGAAGGCAGACAGGAACTGACCAGGGAGAGATGAGCCAGAGGGAGTTAACCTATCAGTGACTGGTCTATCTACAGGCAAAAAATGATAACATATGTAAAATGCTTATAACTGTGTCTGATATACAAGAGGTGCACAAGAAATGTGTAATATCATGATTACCACCACTGACATTATCATTTGGAGAGAGAGGGTGTCAGAAATGCTTTCTTTGTCTGAATTACCAACAGGCCCTCCTTGAAAATCCCACCACTTGTATGTCCACCAATTTTGATATATCCTCCCCACTTCATGGATTCTTTTATGCCTGATTTGCTGATAACACCCTTCTCACAAAATTCAGTGGGTAACAGCCAGACATCATGCAGAAAGAGTGGGGCAAAGTGATGGGCAGGGAGGGAAAAGATGTACAGACAGACTTTGGAGCATAGCTTTAAACAGGATGTCTCCATCAAATCCCCCTCCTCAGAGCTCAGGGAAACCTGCAGAAGAGAGGGCAGAAAGACTGTAAGAGCCAGAGGAGATGGAGGCCACCAGGAGAACAAGGTCTTCTGAATCAACTGAGCAAGGCTCATTCGAGTTCACAGAGACTGAAGTGGCAATCACAGGACCTACAGGGGTCTGCACCAGGAGGCCCTCTGCGTGTATATTATTGCTTTCAGTTTAGTATTTTTATGGGACTCCTGAGTGAGTGAGTGGGTGAGTGAGTACGTCTCTGATTCCTGTGCCTTCTCCTGGGACTCTTTAGCTTCTCTGTTGGTTTGCCTTGTCCAAGTACAATGTGATGGTTTTTGTTTTATCTTATTATATTTTATCTTACTGTGTTTGGTCCTTTTCTCTTAGAAGCCTGTTCTTTTCTGATAAGAGACAGAGACAGTGGACCTGGATGAAAGGAGAGGTGGGAAGGAACTGGAGGAGGAGGAAAAATATACTGTATGAAAAAATAATCTATTTTTAATAAAAAGAAAAAAATTCATTGGGCAATTTTGAGTTTATATCTATCCTGGCTACTGAATTCATTGCCATCATTGATCAATTCTTACTTTTCAGAGACCCATCTCTCTTTGGACTTCTGTCAACTTTCCTGTTTACATTTGTTCCACGCTTATAGCTATGTCCAGGTTTTTACAACCTAAGGGATAGGAAAATCTAGGGAGCTTGAACAATTATGGCTCTAAAATGCTCTGAAGACTGTATTATCAGTAGCACAGAAAGTACATCAGTACTTTTTTATAGGCCATATTCAATTTATTTCCTTTTAGGAGTGGTGGAGATGGAGTGGAAGCTGATCAATTGAACTAGAGCTCTATAGTTCCACAAAAGATTTCAGAAACACATGCATGTGATGGTGCTCATATACGGGTATGGTCTATTTTTCCATCCTGAATCAAATACACGCTTCATAAAATAAAATATGATTTTCAGAAGTAATATGTTCAAATGAAGGAATTACCTTGAATAGACAGATGGTATTTTCTTGAGGTTTTTTTTAAGTGACCACACTTCCCAAGGCATCAATGCTTGGTGATGAAGAAGAGACAGCCTCTGGGTTTGCCTCTCTTGGCAGTTTGGCACTATAAATGTAATCAACCTTCAGGGATAACTTTGTAAACACGATAATACTTTTATAATATATATGTTCTAAGTTTCCCCTTCTGGTAATTTTTCCTCATATTATTTGTTTCAGAATTCTGACTGGAAAAAAAAAGATTCATCATGTATTTTCAAAATAGCAGTTAACATTGAGGAAACACAACAAATTTAACAAGCAAAAAGAAAAAAAAAAGTTCTTTTTTTCCACCAGGAGATTGATGTGTCTCCATTATGGCTCTCGTCTATACCAATATTTCTGAATCTCTACGGTTTATAGCTTGGTTTACTTAATGGCCAATATGCACTTATAAGTAAATGCATAGCATATTTGTCTTTCTGGGTCTAGGTTACCTCACTCAGGATATTTTCTAGTTCCAACAGTTACTTGATGAGTAATACTCCATCTTATAAATGTACCCTATTTTGTCTATCCATTGTTCTGTTGAGGGACATCTAAGTAGTTTCCAGTTTCTGACTATAAGAGATTTTGTGGGTAGGCTGGGGACAAGTCAGGATGGGAGTGGGAGGGATCAGATGGGGGAGGGGAGATAGACTAAAGGGAGAGAGCGTAGGGAGGGACAACTGGAAGTAGAGGCCATTTGGAGGATAGGGTGGAAAACTAGAAAACTTCCTGGAATGAATGAGGGTGATCCTAATGAGGATGTCTAGAAAGGGGGGTTATAGAGTCTAAACTGGCCATCTCTTATAGCTAGGCAAAGCTTGCAGTGGTGGGACTGGGGTTACATTTGGTTGAGTTGTTGGCCAAGGGGCCCTTGCAGAGATCTCTAAACAATTCAAGATGATACTAGGACAGAAGGTGGCAGAGTATAGGGAGTCTTATGGAAGATGGAGGGGATAGAAGGACCTGGAGGGGACAAGAGTTCCACAAGGAGACCAACAAAAACCAAAAAGAAAAAAAGAAAATAATCTGAGCCCAGGGGGTCCTGCAGAGACTGATGCAGTAACCAAGAACCACACATGGAGAGGATCTAGACCCCCTGCTCAGATGTAACCCATGGGCAGCTCAGTCTCCATGTGGATCTCCTTTAAGGGGAGCAGGGGCTGGCTCTGTCATGAACTTGGTGGTCTGCTCTTTGATCACTTCTGCCTAGCGAGGCAGTCTTTGCCAGGCCACAGAGCAGGAGGATTCAGGCAGCCCTGATGAGACTTGTTAAGCTTTGGTCAGATGGTATGGGAGGAGGTCCCCCCTTTTCAGTGGATTAGGAGAAGGGAATAGGGTAGAGGGAGGGGAGGGAGGTTGGAACCAGGAGGAGATGAAGAAGGGGGCTACAATTGGAATATATAATGCATAAATTATAAAAGAAAAAAATTAAAGAAAACTGACAATAGGGCCCCTTTGACAGGGTCAACTTCCACACAGCACATTGAATGTAGAGAGGTCGAGCTGGTGTCTGCATGGACCCTTCACCCCTATAGTCTAGTCTCTTTGGTATGGGAAGAGAAACGTGGACACCAACCTAACCACAAAACCTTTGACTTACAGTCTGTCCTGTCTGCAAGATGTTCTGGGTCGACGGTGACACAGAACTTGCGGGAGTGGCCAGACAATGGCTGATTTAACTTGAAGCCCACTCCAGGAGAGGGAGCCCATATCCTACACTGTCTGGATAGTCAGGAAGCAGAGACTGGACAGCTTGGAGACTTCGGTTAAGGCCAAACATGGTTGATCTAAACAAACAAACAAACAAAACAACGCAAAACAAACAGCAATGAACTAACTCCTAACGGTAGTCTGCTCTCTTCTTAGATCAGTGCCTTGATCTGTCATCGTCAGAGAGGCTTCCTCTGGCAGCAGATGGGGAGACAGAGAGTCCAAATTGGAGGTCTCTATGGGGTCCCTCCCCTTGGAGCTCAGGGGGGAATCTCATGGAAGACAGACAGACAGAGAGAGAGAGAGAGAGAGAGAGAGAGAGAGAGAGAGAGAGGAAAGACTGTAAAGTTAGAGGGGATGAACACCAGAAGAACACGCCCACAGAATCAACTAAGTAGGGCTCATTTGGGCTCACAGAGACTGAACCAGCAAGCATGGGGTTTGCATGGGTCTTCGTTAGGTCCTCTGCATACATGCTGTGGCCATTAGCTTGGTGGTTTTGTGAGACTCCTAACGGTGGGAGTGGGGGTCGAGCTTCGATATGAGAGCTTTTGCCTTGTCTTATTATATCTCCTTTTGTCGTGTTTGGCTGTCGTCTCTTTTCTGAAGAGGAAACAGAGGAGGGTTGATCTGGGGGAGAGGGCTGGGCTGCGGGAGTTGGGAGTAGTAGAGGGAGGGAAAATTGCATTTGGGATGTATTGTACGAGAGAATCCATTTTCAATAAAAAGAAAAAGAAGTTTTTCAGTGCCTTCAGTGAAACCCAATAGACCTGAGCTTCCCGTGTGCACACAGATGGTCCTGTTTTGCTAACCCAATTTGTCCTGACACCAGCCAGGTGTCTGTAGGTCAGTCACCAGAAGTCCTAGGAAACTAGGGCAGACTTCTTAGAGTGTGGATCATGATGTGCGACAGGATGATAACGGGCTCATGGATGACACAGGGGCTCGTGTCACATTCCGGACCCCAGTCGCTGAATCTCAACTGCATGGTACCCTCCCTTAAACAATGTACAGTTAACAGGCATTCCATTGTGAGGAATCCTTAGGCTATCCTCAATCCAAGTTGCTGCTTCAAATACTGACGGGACACTCTATAGCCCAGATGAGAAGTAATTAAGAAAAAACTGGACAGCATCACGGAAAAAAATTTTTAGGTTAATATGCACAAATATAGGGAATCTGGGATATCTTCCAAACTACCAGGGCATGAGAAATAGAGTTTACCCCCAAGAGAGCAAATAGTTTTCACAAAAGTACCCTAAATGCAGGTAGAAAATGAATGAAATGGATGCTATTTCTTGGTTATAATTCCCTCACTTAACTTTCAGAGTTAAAAATGTCAGCCATTAGCCATTAGCATCCGCTCAGACCTGCAAACTGCACAGCTTCCTCATTCATAATACCCATTACCCTAGCTGCTCGCCTCTTGAGTGGCCTGTTGCCCACCCTTTCTTTGCTCTGACTTAGCCTGTGCACTCTGGCCTGAAAGTTAGGCCCAGACCCAAAGACTCAGTTTAAATAGGTGAACTTTGACTAATGAATCAGATAGTTCGGTCTTAGTGATGGGATTAATTTCTGAATATTTACCTTGACCAGTGTGCCCTCAACCACTCACTCTACACAAATCCTCCATCTCTGCTAAGTGGAATCATTCCAAAGGTTGGCACCTCTAGGCCTTGACCTATAAGAAACTCTTTTCTGTGTCTGCCTTGCTCTTTAGTTTAACTCCAGCACCATAGCTTAAAAAACAGCTTTCCTGACCTGCTGTTTGGACAGCCCTCAGTTTACATGCCCTTTTCACTCTGAGGTTGCCATTGCACTAAACTGGACCTCAAACATTAATCTTGTTTCTCTGAAAGAAGGCAGCTACTGTGTTCCCTTCAAGTGTGTACATGACTGTGAGCATAAACCGGAAATTTAGGAGCTACTTTACATCAATTCAAATTTACCCTCCAAGGAGAAAACACTGTGTGTGTGTGTGTGTGTGTGTGTGTGTGTTTTGTGTTTTGTACACACAGTTCCATGTGCCTAGTGTAATAAGCTATTCGGATTATGCGAGCTATAAATAGACTTGTCCTTAATTAAAACAGGTGGTGACTATTATAAAGAAGTACTAGACGAAGTTTTCTATTTCGCTTTTGTTCTGCATAGTTTCACTGAGTTGTGATCCCCGTGTGGGGAGACCCGGCTGGGAAATGGACTGTGAAAAGGCCTGGGTAGGACGATAGCTAGTAGTTAGCAGTGACATTCTGTGTGGTGGGCAGAGCGAGTGCTAAGCACCTTAGAGGTAGCTAATGTAATGATCTGAAGCATGACCAAGATCATGCCATCGGACCGTGCACTGGCTTCACAAAGGGACTTGTCAGAGAGTGAGGACAGAAGCGGAGATCAAGCTGTGTGTCACTCATTACATTTTGCCCTGTGCCCTAGGACTGAAGAGACGTCTTCTTTCTTCCTGCAGACATACTCTCAGATGTGCGTGTGTACGCGGACACACACACACACACACACACACCACCACCACCACCACCACCACCACCTACCATCTCCCAGCTACAGAGAAGTCAGGAAATGAACTTTGTCAAGGTCCTCAGGGAATGAGCGGCCCTCAGATGAGCAGACGACCCGGAGCCAGCCCCAGCATCTGCACACTGCATCACTGTGGTATGCTGTCTTGCATGTAGAAAGTCGTCCTAGTTTACACTCGCTGAGCTCGCAAGTACGCCGAGTCCTCACAATAACCTCGTGGAATCAGACCCCCATAGGACACAGCATTGGCTCAACCCCTGTAAACCAGAGATATGGGCTGTTGTAGGCATGGCTGGTCCCCTGGTAGCATGAAGCCAAAATATCTCACTGGTCAGAACTAATTGGCTAATTGATATGCTTCAGACATCTTACCAAGCAAAAGACACTTTAATTAAAACAAAATATTATCTATAGCAGTGGGATTTGAACTAATCAGAGATGAGAAACAAGAGTCAGAATCGAAATGAACAGATTCCCTTCCAAGCAACTCTAACCAGGTATTTATGGGATGTTGCAACCAGTAGGGGGACTGGCTAGCTAAGGCACAAAGAAAGAGCCGGGTCTGCGGACAGGGGCTACACTTTAGGAAATGATAAAATCAACACAATGAATGAGATAGGGGAGGATAGCCTACTCATCAGTGGTATGGAGCAAAGCTTGGCACTGGAATAAATAGTTCTATTTACAGTTATGTGTGAAGTGACCGATAGAAAGACTAGAAAGACCGATAGAATAAAGTTATTTATTACAACAAAAACAACGGTTTTGCTTGAGGCTGAGCTTAACCCCTTAGCCCAAGCTATCTTGAAACTCACTATGTAGCTCAGGTTGAGCTCAGACTCATGGTGGTATGTCAGCCTTAGCTTCTCCAATACTCTGATTCCCCACGAACGAAATGTTAACAGCAGAGTGAATGTTGGAAATAACTTATAGGCAAAGCACAGAACAAACTTACAAAGCGCATCAAGCAATCACTTTCAACAATTCATACAGACTCTTTCTTGTCTTTTTCCTTGTTGGTGTACTTAGCATCTCCCTATCCTCTTCCCATACTGTTAGAGAGTGCACAAGAGACCACTGGTTGTGTCTGTCTCTGTAGAAGCAAATTAGTTGGAAGAGGAATAGAAGTAGGCAAAATTTTCACTTTTTATCCATTTTGGGCCATGTTACATATGACTTTTTCAAATGATCAAGCTAAAAAGTCAGGACAATCACAACAGGAAAACGTTCTGAGTTGATGCCCAAAGCTTTTACTTAGTGAAGCTCCGTGTCAGTTCTTTTAAACTTACAGAGATGAATTTTCTTATTTTTAGGAGGGGGATTCCAATGTGTCTCTTTGTTTTAGGAGGCTTAAATAAGGTAATGTATGGAAAGACTTTTTACTATAGACACTTACAGAGAAACACAAGAACTATTTTCCATACCTCCTTTTCCTTGGAGATAGAAACCAGAGAACACAAATGTGTGCCACTTGTGGATGTGGGAGATTGAGGACTAGAGTTAAGGCTTTCAAGTTATTACATTAAAGATTATACTACACTCACATTCTCTGTATTACACATGTCTGTTGATGTATAGAATTCAAATGATACACATATCTTTATAATATTTTTGTATATAAACTCTGCTGGCTTCCCTTTATTATTCTGGCTTTTTTTTTACAGGGCTCTGCATTTCATAAAATCATTTCACTATGCCTGTTACAACTACTGCAAAATCCTTTCAGCTATATTGCCCTATCAAATTAAAGTACAGCATTTTTTTCCCAAAGAGATATCTTAGGTCATAATTTTCTCTAAATTGAGTTTTGTACTGGATTGTCTTTTTCATAGCAAAAATGAAGGTGGGCATATATAGTTATTGCTTGCCAGAGCAACAACTGGGGAGTTAAAAGCAAAGGAAGCCTCCGTCATCTTGGCTGTTGCTCTTTGAGACAGACCTGATGTATAACGCACCGCTACACGTGGTTAATAAATCTGATTGAAGTAGGAGATGACTCAGGCAGAGGTGACACAGCGAAGCCAAGTCAGGAGGTTAATAGCAGCAAAATTCCTCGGTAGTTAAGATGATGGCCAATATTTACAAGGGAACACCTTCAGAAACCAAGTTCAGATATAGAACAGTCATGATTTAATACATTATTACAGTGCCTGCATAATCTTCTTAATTCAAATAAGTCAAAGCTAAAGAATAATGCATTAGTAAATAAACACTTGCTCTCAATCAGTAAAGAATTATAGATTTTCAGAGTTTAGATAATGTTCATTATATGTGTATTTGTGTCTATCTCTATGTATGTCTATCTATCGTCTACCTACTTTATCTATCTATCTGTCTACTTATCTATCATTTATCTATGTATCTATCTATGTATGTATATATCTATCTAGCTAGCTATTTATCTATCATCCACTTATGTATACTCTATAAAACTGGGAAACATAATTTATTAATCTTTACATAAAATTAATACTAGAGGCCTAGACTTGGAACCTCTTGGGATGTAGACCAAATGAGGAAAAAAACAAGAATTATGTAGAAGTATTTCTACTATTTATATATAATTCGTGTGTCTTCCCGAATGCTAGATGGCAGTCTGAGATGTTGAAGTCTATGTCTTTTCTCAAGAAGAACTGAGAAGCAAGCCACAAAAACATCCATCTCACTGAAAAGTGAATCTGAGGCCAGCCTAGTATTGATGGCATTTCCTTTCTTGGAATTCGCTGTGGGAAGAAAGACCAATTGTGCCACAGGCATAGACTCTTGGGCCTCACAGATCGCAGGACCTCACTTGGAGAAAAATTCACTTTGAGCCTCCTAATTAATTTTTGTAAGCAAACTATCTTGGATAGCTGGTGTGGAGCCTATTAGTTTGGTTCCTACAGAGGAAAACTATCCTATCCTGAATTTTCCTCTGAAATGAGAGCACAGTGTTCCCATTTAGGCTCTCTCTAGAACAAAGGATATCTGCTCATGCTAAAATACTCCTAATGTCACTTCTCCTTACTACTACCATAACTATTTTATTGCTTTTGCATGCTTTTTCTATGCCCATCCGATACCTAGTGTGGTGCTGTAAAGCCAAGGGGAAGTTAGTAAGTCTTGCTAAAGTCTGGTTATGGTATATTCCTCAAAGGCCCATGATTCAGTTGGTTGGTGTTCAATTTTGTGCTGTTAAAAAATAGTAAAACTATTATAAGGTTGAAGGCAGTGAGAGAACAGCGGACATTGGAGGAGAGTATTCAAAGCACTGTAGTCTCTCAGTCACTTCCGCTTGCTTTCTTTTTGTTCTACCCTGGCTGCCGTGAGGCAGGAAACTTCCTCTGCCGTGAGCAGTGTGTCTTCATACCACTGGCTAGGGACTGTGACTCTGTGACTATAAACCAAACTAAATATTGCCTCCTTTAAGGTTGATTACCTCAGGTATTCTATTACAGTAATGTAACTACGCAAAAATTACAAAAGTCTACTTGCTCTAAATTCATTTAGTCTTCACCTTGGGCTTTCTAGACGTTTTTAGGCATTAATTGGTTTAGTTTCATGGGAAAAGATCAAAATAGATGATTTTCTCATCATCAGAACTGCAAAACCAACAGGGCGATCCCTCACCACCAATCCTTTTATGTTAAGTCTCTTGCACTGCACCTAGCGTAATACAGATAAAGAAAATATTGTGCACCTAACAGTAAATGGATTTAAAATGAATGAAAACAGATGTATAAGACTGTGATGACGAATACTGATTTTTACCCTGACAGGACTTAAAATCACCTAAGAGGCAAGTCTCTGGGCAGACCTGTAAGGCACTAACTTGGTTAGGGTAGGGTCTGGGCATGCTTGTGAGGCGTTCTTTAGCTAAGATGAACTGATTTGGGAAGACCGGCTTTAACTGTGGGCAGCACCTTGTCCTTGACTGATTAAAAAAGAGAAAGCAAGCTGAGCAATCACATTGCTTGCTGGCTTCTTCCTGGGGATACAATGTGGCCCAACTAGTGCGAACTGCTGCCATCATGATTTCTTGTATTGTTGGCCTGGATGCTTGGCTAAACTGTCCTTTCCTTCCTTAAGTCGCTTTGCCGCTAAGTCACAGCAACTAGGCAAATGAATCCTGGGCTCTAACTACAATGGGATTATGTTACTTACATGTAAATTGTGGGGTAAAGAGCATAAATTATGTTCAGTTATTGAGAGAAAATTAGTTAAAGCATACTAATACTCAATATGTTGTTCCTTCTATATTTAGTGGTGTAGAAAGATGACTAACTATAGAGAGGTCTTCACAATAGCCTTCATTGTTTTCTTCTTAATGGGATAGAGATGATAAACATAACTCATGTTTCCCCCAAATATTGCCTCTCATGCACTGACACTAGGAATCTAATTTACGTATATAGCGTTCAAGAAATATAAGAAATCTATTTTGAGGATGTTTTAAAACATACATAGTTTGGCAAGCAATTTGGATCTCTCCGTTTTTCAACAGAACAGGAAGAGAAGAGAATTAACAATTCACTGCTAATTATGGGAGAAAACTTTGAAATGGAAAGAAAATTCCACTCTTTTTGGTGAGCACAGAGGGACTCTGGTACGAAGGTGGGTCTACGTAAAACATGCCTTATCGCTTCCATGTGTTAGGCTACTTTCCCACCAGCCTCACTTTACTGTCATGCTCAGGTTGCAGAAGTAAATTCACATAAAATATATGTTACTACCTTCTTAAGGTAAGCCTGTAGTGGCAACAGCAGGCGTTAACGGGTTACCCAAATTTCTCTGCAAGGCCACATACATTTTGTTCTCTCCCTGGAATGGATAATGTCTATTGTTTGCCCATCACTACATGCTCAATCTGAGCTTCTGATGACATGGGCTGGGACTGAACTATTCTTCTCTGAGGTTAATTAGATTGACCAACTTTACTGCACCGAGAAGATCACGTTAAGGGTGACACTGGTTTTGTTCTTTTACAAAAGGGAGTAGAGTGGTAGTTAGGCATGACAATCAAAGACGATTTAGGAGGGGTGGGAATAAAGTGATTATATGACAATTACTCAAAACACAGTTGCTAATATTAAAAATTATAAAATTATCCATGAGGTAGAGAGCAGAACTGTACTGAAATCAACTCTGAATTTCATTATATTTTTATTATATATATTTTTATTGATTATTTGGGAATTTCACCCCATGAACCCCAAGCACACTCTTTTTCTAGCCCTCCCATGTCTGCCCCACCATCATTGTGACCCACCCCCCAAAAGAAAACAAAACAAAAAATAACAAACCAACCAACAAACAAACAAATAACCCAACAAATCCAATTTATGTTGCCCATATACTCACTGGATCATGGTCAAACTCCCCAGGGGCCAGTCTCTTAAAGTAAACTGAATTCTTCCCCACCTGCACCCTCTCCAGAAGTCATTAGTTGTAGAGAGCCACACTTCAGCATCCTCGTCACAACTTTCAGAGTTCTCATTGGTGGCTTCCAGTCTACTCTGTTACTTTAGGGGTGGGGTAGAGTAGGGGTAGGAGGGTTGTCACAGAAGCCCTCTGTGTCCCTCTTTCTCAAATGTGAGTGTGCAATTATTGATATCACTGCAGCAGAAGCTTTCCCGCCCTTTACAGCCAGCAGAAGCATGGGTCATGGACTTCCACAGGGTTTCTGAAGACAACATAGACCACAGCCATACACATGGTCTGCATGTGCCATAGACCTCAGCATGGTCTCTGGTGGCAGTACAGAGCATGGACATCAACACAGCTGCAGTAGGACCACAGACCCAGACGTGGCCTTAGGTGGCAGCAGAGGCCACTCACATCAGGATGGCTCCCTTTGGAAGCAGGGACTCTGACATCAGCATAGCCTCAGGCAGTGGCCCAGACCAAGGACATCCTTAAGGCTTTTGGTGGTACCTGATGCCAGCGACATCCACACAGCTCCCTCCTGCCTTAGAACAGCGAGAATCCACGTGAACCTTGGATTTCAACAGGACCTGTGGCAGAGGACCACGATACCAAAGTGGCCTCCATGGGCACCACAGCACGAAAGAGGTCTTGTAAGAAGAGTCAACCCAGAAAATGATCTGTTCTTCGTCATGGCCACCTTTTCATTGCTCAGAACCAAGGGGATTGTGAGGCCTGAGCCTTGTGTTCAGGGCTGAGTCAGAGTACAATCTCCAGGCCGCTGCATACCATCCTGTTGGCCCTACTAGCAACAACATGTTTCCCTGTTCACCACAGGCTTCTCAGGGTGTCCAGCTCCACCCTCTCCACTGCTCACTCACTGCTCATTTTCTCCATCTTTCCTGCCTCCCCAACAAATATTTGTTCGTTATAGTGACAATGGAAAGTGCTGTGTGTCACCTAGGAACAAATGATGGCATTTTCTAAATCTAAAGCCACAGTTTAGTTGCACTATACCAGCAAAGAAGACAACTGATACACTTTTATTTATGTTCTGTATTTTTTGAATTAAATTTTAAAAAATTATTTACATGTATGTGTGTGACTCCATGCATTTATATGCAGCATGTGTAAAGTGCCCATAGAGGCCCGAAGGCTACAGATAGCCAGGAACAAGAACTATAGGCAGCTGTATAGCGATCTGATATGGATCGCTCAGAACCAAACTCAGGTCCTCTGCAAAAGCTGTAAGTGCTCTTAGCCACTCAGCCATCTCTCTAGCCCCTAATGTTTACATTTGATTTAAAGCAACACTTTGTTTCATTATAGCAATTCAATTTACATATTAAATAACATTATAATAGAATGGTTTGATACAGTTTTAAATAGAAGTAAAATGGGATAAAATGGACAACTTTTTAATAAGAAAAAATATAAGGGCCCAGAATCATGTGATGTATGTAATAAGTTTAAGGCGGTTTTTTTATTCCCTTTGTCCACTGTTTAGAGAATCGAAGGTACCATGTATCTGAACAATACTAGCAAAGAGTATCTACCTGACCATTTAGCATGATGTTAAATCAGGACAGGTTGAGAGAGAATTCAAACGCTGTAACTATCGGGAAGCTGAATTTTGGGGTCTTCAAATAAAAGGCCAAATCATGGCACTTCGAGTTACGTGTTCATTTCTTTTCCTCTTATGTCGGCATTTTATCACAAGTTCCCTTGGTGTCTTAGAGTAAACTCCACGTTCTTTTTATGTCTTAAGTGGATGGACAAACTTTTAAAACCCGAGTTTTAAGGAAGATCCAAGAGCGCTGCTACCTGACTGAAATTTGTGTGTGTGTGTGTGTTTAATGACAACAAAGCACTTGGTAATCACTGAGGAATAAAGAAAAACAAATAGAATGAAGACATGTAGAAACACACAAGGCTTAATTATAGCTAGATACCATGGGTTTATATTGAATATAGAAAGAAAAATGAAATAATTATATTATTGTCAACAGTGACAGAAGACAACCAACTGAGACACTTTTAAGATGATACATTTCAGAAAGTCTAAGAAATATTTCCTTCTATGAAAGATCTCATATGGGAAAAGAGGGAGTAGAAGAATACATACATGACTCACTGTTCAGGAATGGGAACAGGTTTTATGCCTTCAAAAAAGGACTTGAAATGTAACAAACACAGACCTGCTTAGAGTAAGGATTGAACACAAAGTAATTTTAACTGCCCTGGATTAATAGAAACAAAATGGACTTTAAGAAGTAGTTGTAGCACTTGGATGTATTTCTATTGGGAGAATTAAAGGGTTAAAATAAAAAATATTGAACCGGGAGCATATATTGGAGATGAAGTGTGTTAATGGCGGAGGGATCAATCGGGCAGCAACCCACATGCGGTGAGCCCAGGGAAGCTGAACATTTAGAAGGAATTACGTAGAAGCAACCTGTAGAACGGGGCACAGCTTCAGCTTTCACTGACTTCCGTGAATGGTTTATGTGGAGCCATCTTTTACTTTCTCTCATGTGGTGAATGATAATGATTCCCTATAGCATTTGCTGTTGGAGAGGTTAGTGGTGTCTTCTTATTTATACTCTCTCTGAAAATGGGGTTCAGCAGTGTCAAGATATGAGCAAATGTCATTATCAAATCGATTGGATTTAAAAATAGCCATGAGAACACATGTCTGGCTATTTAAGGGAGTTTTCAAATAGGTTTGACTGAGGAGAGAAGAGCTGTCCTGAATGCAGGTGGCATTGACTTATGGCCTGGAAGAAAAAAGTGAGCCAGGAACAAGTATTCCTCTCTCTCTGCTCCCTGACTACAGATGTCACGCCATCAGCTGCCTCAGCCCTCACCTGCTGTCATGTGTCTCCCTTACCACCATGGACTATGCCTCTCAAGCAGTGGGCCAAAAGAAACCTCTCAACCCATGAATCGTTTTTGTCAGAAATTTTTGTCACATTAACAAAAATGAGATCTAATAGAAATCAGGTCTGGAAGCAGAATGGGTTTATAGATACAGTCGCAGAGAGGAAGTTGCTTCCCTTACAGGAAGATAATTGCGCTGAAAGGAATGAGAATATATGATGCCACATACAAGTCAGTATCAGAGACACTGTCTGTAGCCTTAAAGCAGGGCCTATAGCCAGGAGTAAATCATTCCCAAAAGGAAATTGAATTGAATTGAATAAATGTAAAAAGGAGGGGGGGGAAGAAAGATAGAATACCTTAAAAATAAATAAGCATGGGAGATCTTTCCATCTTCTGATATCTTCTTCAATTTCTTTCTTGAGAGACTTGAAGTTTTTTTCAAACAGGTCTTCCACTTGCTTGGTTAGAGTCACACCAAGGTACTTTATGTTATCTGTGGCTACTATGAAGGAGGTAGTTTCCCTAATTTCTTTCTCAGTCCTTTTGTCTTTTGTGTATAGGAGCACCAATGAATTTTTTGAGTTAATTTTGTATCCAGCCACATGGCTGAAGGTGTTTATCAGTGGAAGGAGTTCTCCAGTTGAATTTTTGAGGTCACTCGTGTATACTATCATATCATCTGTAAATAGTGATACTTTGACTTCTTCCTACCCAATTTGTATCTCCATGCTTGCCTTTAGTTGTCTTATTGGTGTATCTAAGACTTCAAGTACTATGTTGAAGAGATATGGAGAGAGGAGGCAGCTTGCCTTGTCACTGATTTCAAAGAGACTGATTTTTCTCTCTGTTTTAGACATATAATATAGGATAAACACACTAAAATCTGTATACCTAAAGAAGCTCAGCAAGAAGGAGGATCCTGGGTAAGATGATCAATTCTCATTCAGAAAGGCAAACGGAAGGGATATAGGAAGAGGGAGAACACAGGAAACAGGACAGGAGTCTATCACAGAGGGCCTCTGAAATATTCTACCCAGCAGGGTATCAAAGAAGATACTGAGACTCATAGGCAAACTTTGGGCAGAGTGCAGGGAATCTTATGAAAGAAGGGGGAGATAGAAAGACCTGGAGGGGTCAGGAGCCCCACAAAGAGAGCAACACCACCAAGAAATCTGGACACAGGGGTCTTTTCTGGGGCTGATACTCCAACCAAGGAGCATTCATGGAGATAACCTAGAACCCCTGCACAGATGTAGCCCATGGCAGTTCAGTCTCCAAATTGGCTCCCCAGTAAGGGGAACTCAATGGCTGGCTCTTTGACCACCTCCACCTGAGGGGGGAGCAGCCTTTCCAGGCCACAGCAGAAGACTATAAAAGACAGTCCTGATGAGACCTGATAGGCTAGGGTCAGATGGAAGGGGAGGTGGAACTCCCTTCTCAGTGGACTGGGGGAGGAGCATGGGAGGAGAAGAGGGAGGAAAGTGTGATTGGGAGGGGATGATGGAGGGGGCTACAGCTGGGATACAAGTGAATAAATTGTAACAAACAAACAAACAAACAATAAATTAATAAAAAATAAATAGGATAGTAAGGCATTGCTTAATGAGAATACAGAAAAAAAAATACAAATTGTCAGATGTCATGGGCCTACTTAGTGGCGGGAAGAGAGATGAGCACAGTCGATAAGATTTCACATGTGACTTGGAAGGTAGTCCCTGAGATTTAACAACAATAAGTCTATTTTGGGCTGCCTCCCTAGTTTTGCTACCAACATTCCAAAGTATGTTTGCTTCTTTTGTCGAAAGGCTTTATTTTCAAGCTCAAGAGCTTTCCAGGATGACCTCTTAAAAAAATTAATTCCTTTAAAAAAATATTGTAGATGGCTAAATACGTAGCCTCAATGAAAACCAGCCACTCTGAGATACTTGATGTTGAGGTCACAGAGTCCTAAGTGTTCCTTCTTCTCCCTCACTGGGGGGAAATGTTTCCTTTTTTAGTGTGAGCAGCCTTTGGAAGCACAGCTTTATGATGCTTGGCATTTAGGAAACTACCGTTCCGTGCAGGGAAAGGGGTACTAGATCACTGCACCTCGGCTTTTCACTTTCCCTCCTCACTCTGAGTCACAGTTAATTTCCAAAGCTTTCACTTTGTGTTGGTGACCTGGATCGGGATCTCTTCCTTTTGGAGAGCTTGGCTATAACAATTCAGGTCAGTGTTTAGCCTTTTTCTTTTGCTTTCTGCAATAATGAGCAGGTCTCATCACTGAGGGACACTTAATGGTATGCCTGTCCATGTGACTGACAGAACCACACTTAGCTCTCAGGGAGAGCATTCTAAAGTATTGTGGACTGCAGTGAATATCTGAGAAACAGACAGAACAACAGATGCTTGTTCTTTTTTTTTTTTTTTTTAAAGCTTTATGAACTCAGAATCTAACTAAATATTTGAAATAATTTTCAGAGAACTAAATTTATGCCATTGATTTAAGAATAAGTTATAGGGCACAAAATATTTGGATCGTGAAATCATACTTACCAGCGTATTTAATGACATGACAGCTCAGAGGAGAAAAAAATTAGAATATATAAAACAAAATCTCTTTTATTTAAAATATAAAATTATTTATATAATATTTAATCAATTTCTTCAATTAATCAATGGCCAAGTATTTAGCCATCTACAATATTTTTTTAAAGGAATTAATTTTTTTAAGAGGTCATCCTGGAAAGCTCTTGAGCTTGAAAATAAAGCCTTTCAACAAAAGAAGCAAACATACTTTGGAATGTTGGTAGCAAAACTAGGGAGGCAGCCCAAAATAGACTTATTGTTGTTAAATCTCAGGGACTACCTTCCAAGTCACATGTGAAATCTCATCGACTGTGCTCATGTTAGGTGTCAGTGTATCTGGTGTGTGAATGATGGATATAACACTGATAACTATCTTGAACTCAGGTGTCTTTGGCTCAGGTCTTGCCATTTATGCTCAAAGATCAGGGTCTTAACTATGAACTACGGCATCATGATGAATGTGAACTAAAAACTTTCAGTTAAGTCACTGACCATAGTTTCAAAAGAGAAAACAGGTAAAAACGCTTCTAATGTTTACCCTGTCACTTTTAAATAGCTTGCAATGTAACGAATTTCCTTATGCCTGTTCATACTTGATTGGATTCAGCTGACTTCTCCCCAACTCTTTGCTGGCTCCCATTCTCTGCCTTCATTTCAGCAAAAACTTCTCACTGCTATGAATCCTCCTTGTACATATTTATATCACGTTTGCTCTACTATACATACTATATTATATATACCCTACTAAAATTAGTGCCCAACCCTATATCCAATCATGCCTCTTTCAGCTTTCTGCTCTCCAAAGTTATCATTTAGTACAAAAAGGAAATAACATTTAGACACCTTAACTCATAAAAATGGTGAAGACTCAGATCTTCCTTTTCTTCCCCATTAACTAGAATTAAAACCCTTGATTATTCAAGAGGCAATCATAAAAAATTCTGACAGAAACAGGCAAATTGTCTCGGGAATTTAGGATTGAAGCAAGGAAATCACCAGTCTCTGGGGTTCTTTTCAACACTCTCCTATTTCAGACTATGCATCAAGGCAGCCTTAGCCTAAAGCAGACAACAGGTACATATAACTGAAGAAGGATGACAGCAAATGAGAAGCATCCTACTCCTTCTGGAAAAACGCTCAGGATCAGAGAGCTGGGAGAAGCCTCATCCTGAACACTAACTATTTGCAAGAATGGTAATTTCGCATTTTGCCTGTGGCATCATCAATAGCCTACAAAGAGACTGATGCACTCCTCACTGACAGTGGCAGGCTAGTGCAGCTATACTGGTGACAACAATAAAGGATGGCCCATCCCCTCCTACAGCTGTCAGTCTGCAAGGGCAGAGAAGGACAGTGAGGTGCAACACTTCCATTTCACAGATCTAGTTTCCCACATCCCTGCTACAGGACGCCTGTGACCCACAGAGGTACTCTGTGTGACCTCGTTCACAAGTCACACCAGGAGCTCAATGTACCAGAAGCTCTCAAGATAGAAGTAAGGACACTTCCATGGGAACAGCTAAAAAAAAATTGCAATTATAAATAAACAACCAAAAAGAGGCCAAAACTTACATGTGAGGTTGAAACAAGGGCACCACTAAAACGAAGATTTTACTTCAAACATCCAGGTTTTTTTTTAAAGTGTATAGAAATGTCCAAGGTAAGTTTAAATGTAACTCCACATACCAAGAACAAGAAAAACCACAGCTGGATGAGAAAAGGACAACTGATAGTAATTTTAAAAATATTTGAATCGCCACAGAGTGACTTGAAAGCAGTTATAATGAAGTGACCAAGGAATGGGCAGATATTTGCATGGCAAGCATATTTACATGCTGAACTATTAGGGAATTCAAGTCCTCAAAACTCATACTGAAAAAGTAGCATGTAGAAAAATTTAAAGAAAAATATAACAAATTACAATCTTATAGTCACATAGGTTAAAATAGTGGAATTAAAGGTATATTTATATAACTTATTCACCAAATTCAACAACATGGAAAACATGAACCATTTTTTTTTCTATGACCACTTAAGAGAATTGGGCCAAGTCCTATAAAGCCACAAATCATCAAAACTAAAATAAAATGAAGTACATGACCTGAATCATTCCATCATGCTTAATGGAACCAAATGTTTAATTAAAATCCCAGTTAGAATGACATCCAGGCCAGGTTATGTTCCTGGAGAACTTATCAAACACTTAAAAAGAGGAACTGAAAGACATGCTGTGCAAGCTCTTACAGAAAGGAGAAAAGGTTCAGATCACCAATGTTGGTTATCACCTTGACATACCTGTGAAGAGAAGAGGGCATCTCAACTGAAGAACTGTCTCAATTAGTGTGGCTGGTGAGCGTGCCTGCAAGGCAGTTTTTATTGCTAATTAATGGGGGAAGATCACTGTGGGTGGTGCCACATGTGGGCATGTGCCTGTGTTATATAAGAAAAGTAGCTGACCAGGAAACTCTGAGCAACTGGCCAGCAGTGTTTCTCTCTGCCCTGACTTCTCTAGATAAGGGACTGTAACCTGAAACAAACTCTTTCCTTAGGAAGTTGCCTTTAGTCATGGGATTGATCCTAGTTAACAGAAAGTAAACTACAACAGGTGGGTTGGGTTGTCAACTGAAATTTGGTAGTGCACCGCTTGCCTTGCATGGGCAAAGTCTGGGTCCACGCCTTGAACTGCAAAGGAAAACGTAAAACAAAACTCAACACACCATAAGTGTTTATTTTGTGTGTCCAGTATTACCCAGATTAAAGTGTACAAAAATCCTGGGTGTGGGGTCAGACAACTGTAATTGCAGCAACTCAAAGAGGCAGATGCAGGGAATCTCTGAGTTCAAGGCCAGCCTGGTCTACAAAGCAAGTCCAGAACAGCCAAAACAACACAGAGGAAGCTTATCTCAAACAAGCAAGCAAACAAACAAACAAACAAATGAACAATCCCCCCAAACAAAAAAAAGTGTACATAAAATGAAATTATGAACCAATATAACTCATAAACATCTTTAATAAAACATCAGCACATTAAAAAAGAAGTACAAATGAAGAATGGTACACTATGATCAAGTTAAGCTTAGCCAAAGAAAAGTTTCAATATTTCAAAATCGGTCAGTATAAACATGCTATATCAACAGTTTAAATAAGAAACAAAATTGCATAAGTCGAGAACGGTATAGGTACAAATCATGTGGAATCTGCAAAAGTTTATGTAGCTTACACATAACTTTGATCAAATAATACAAAATAAACACAAAAAAACCACAATTGCTTTTCTTTATGTTAAAAGTGAATAATAACCACTGCATGTCCTGCATGCCAGTTCCCAGGCTTGAGCTCTATTGGCAATCCCAGAGGCAGCAGTCATCAGAGATTACCAGGTGAGAACCCTCCCCAAACCCAACAGCACTTGGCCCTCTGTGTGCCAGTTCCCAGGTCACAACTCTGCAAACCAAGAGGCAACAGTGAGATTGGAGAGCCTCTTCCACAACCCAGCAGGAGTGTGGTTTGCACCATGCTCTCCCAGCTGGAGACACCAGGCCCTAGCTCTACTTGAAATTCCAGGTGCTGGAAACCTTCAGGATCCTCCAAGCCTGCCAACATCTGGTACAACCCAGATGGTTAAAGGCCAGGGTTAAGAACACGCTCAATGAAACGCTGGGCAATATAGCACCATTAAAACACAACTATCCTACTACATCAAGCCCTGCATGTCCAAACACACCTGAAGTGCGGGAAAACAACATTGAATCTCTTATGAAGATGACAGAGGTCTTTAAACAGGAAATAAATAAATCTCTCAAAGAAATACAGAAAAAATACAATCAAACTGGTGAAGGAAATTAATAAATCCCTTAAAGAAATACAGGAACATATAAGGAATCAGGGGAAGGAAATGAATAAAACTGTTCAAGACCTGAAAAATAAAATAGAAACAAAAAGACAACACAAATTGAGGCAATCCTGAAAATGGAAAACCTAAGAAAGAGGACAGGAACTACAGATGCAAGCATCACCAACAGACTACAAGAGATCAAAGAGAAAATCTAAGGCATAGAAGATATTGATACATCAATCAAAGAAAATGTTAAATCCAAAAAGTTTCTAACAAAAAAAACATCCAGGATATTTGAAATACTATGAAAACATCAAACTTAAGAACAGAACACCAACAGCACAGGTTCTAAGATCAACAATCAATAAATGGGACCTCATGAAACTGAATAGCTTCTGTAATCCAAAGATACTGTCACCAGAACAAAATGGCTGCCTACCGATTGGGAAAGAATCTTCACCAACCCTATATCTGACAAAAGGCTAATATCCAGAATATATAAAGAACTCAAGAAGTTAAACAGCAAAAAAAATCAAGTCATCCAACTAAAAAATGGGGTACAGAGGTAAACAGAGAATTCTCAACAGAGGAATATTGAATGGCAGAGAAACACTTAAAGAAATGTTCAACATCCTTAGCCATCAGGGAAATGCAAATCAAAACTACCCTGAGATTTCACCTTATACCCATCAGAATGGCTAAGATCAAAACTCAAGTGACAACACATGCTAGAGAGGATATGGAAAAAGGGGAACCCTCCTCCATTGCTGGTGAGAATGTAAACTTATACAACCACTTTGGAAAACAATCGGGCACTTTCTCAGACAATTAGGAATAGTGCTACCTCAAGACCCAGCTATAACACTCATAGGCATAGTATACAACAAGGACATTTGCTCAACCATGCTTGTAGCAGCCTTATTTGTAATAGCCAGAAGCTGGAAACAACCCAGATGATCCTCATTTGAGGAACAGATACAGAAATTGTGGTACATTTACCCAATGGAATATTACTCAGCAATTAAAAACAAGGAAATCATGAAATTTTCAGGCAAATGGTGGGAACTAGAAAAGATCATCCTGAGTGAGGTATCCCAGAAGCAGAAAGACTCACAGGATATATACGCATTCATAAGTAGATATTAGACATATAATATAGGATAAACATAATAAAATCTGTACAACTAAAGATGGTAATCAAGAAGAAGGACTCTGGGAAAGATGCTCAATCCTCATTCAGAAAGGCAAAGATGGACATCAGAAGAAGGAGAAAACAGGTAACAGGACAGGACCCTACCACAGAGGGCCTGTGAAAGACTCTACCCTGCAGAGTATCAAAGCAGATGCTGAGACTCATAGTCAAACTCTGGTCAGAGTGCAGGGAATCTTATGAAAGTAGGGGGAGATATAGAGACCTGGAAGGGACAGGAGCTCCACAAGGAGAGCAACAGAACTAAAAAAGCTGGACACAGGTGTGTTTTCTGAGAATGATACCTAGAACCACTGCACAGATGTAACCAATGGTGGGTCAGTGTCCAAGTGGGTTCTCTAGTAATGGGAACATAGACTGTCTCTGACATAAACTGATTGGCCTGCTCTTTGATCACCTCCCTCTCACAGGGGTGCAGCCTTACCAGGCCACAGAAGAAGCCACTCCTGATGAGACCTGATAGACTAGAATCAGATGGAAGGGGAGGAAGACCTCCCCTATTAGTGGACTGGGGGAGGGGCATGGGTGGAAAAGAGAGAGGGAGGGTGGGATTGGGAGTGGAAGAGAGAGGGAGCTACACGCAAAATACAAATGGAATAAATTGTAATTAATAAAAATAAAATATTTTAATAAGAAAGAACAAAAAAGAATAACAGAAATAGAAGGAAAAAATTTGCAGATCAAAGGCTCAGAAAATACCTTCAACAGTATCATAGAAGAAAATTTCCCATACATAAACTAAGAGATGCCTATAAATGTATAAGAAGCCCATTGAACATCAAATAGATTGGACTAAAAAAGAAATCCTCCTGCCACATAATAATCAAAACACTAACTATACCTAACAAAGAAAGAGTATCAAAAACCTCAAGGGATAATGGCCAAGTAACATATAAAAGCATACCTATTAGAATTGCACCAGACTTTGTTATAGAGATTTTAAAAACCACAAGGGCCTGGGCAGATGTCTTGCAGACCCTAAGAGACCAGAGATGCCTGCCCAAACTACTGTACCCAATAAAGCTGTCAATCGCCACAGACAGAGAAAACAAAATATTCCATGACAAAACCAAATTTAAATAAGCCTTTTCACTACCCAAGCCCTACAGAAGATACTAAAAGGAAACTCCAACACAATGAGGAAAATCACACCCAAGAGAACATAGGAAATAAGTAATTTCGCACAAGCAGAATCAAAAGAAGTGAAGCACACTACCACTTACAACATCAAAATAACAGGAATCAATAATCATTAGTCAAGTCATAATATCCCTCAACACATTGACTCAATTCCCCAATAAAAAGACACAAGGTAACAGACTGGATGTGAAAGCAGGTTTAATCTTACTGTTTCATACAAGAAACACACCTCAGCAACAAAGATAGACATTACCTCAGAATAAAGGGCTGAAAAGAAGTTTTCCAAGTAAACAGAACCAAGAAGCAAGCTGGAATAGCCATTCTAACAAGTAATAAAATAGACTTTCAACCACAACTGATCAAAGGAAATGGATATTCAAAGGATAATTCCACCAAGATGATATTTCAATTCTGAACATCCATGCCCCAAATAGAAGGGCACTGACATTTGTAAAAGAAATACTGCTAAATTTTAATTGAAACCCCACACATAATAGTGGAAGACTTTAATACACCACTATCATCAATTGACAGGACAATGCGACAGAAACGAAACAAAGAAATGATGAAACTAACTGATGTTATGAACCAAATGGACCTAACAGCTATCTATAGAACATTCCACACAAACACTAAACACAGCATCACACAGAACCTTCTCCAAAATTGACCACATACGTGGTCATAAAGCAGGCCTCAGTAGACCACAAGACAATTGAAATAAACCCTTGTATCTTACCAGACCACCATGGACCAAGGCTGGATCTCAGCAACAACAGAAACAACAGAAAGCCTACTAACTCATAGAAACTAAACAACTCCTTACTCAATTTACCTCTGGGTCAGGGAGGGAATAAAGAAAGAAATTAAAAGCTTTTTAGAATTCAATGAAAATGAAGGCACAAAACACCAAACTTTACATGACACAATGAAAGCAGTGCTAAGAGGAAAGGTCATAGCAATAAGCGATTTCATAAAGAAATTGAAGAGATCACATACTAATAACTTAAAAAGCACACGTGAAAGCTCTAGAATTCTAGAATAAAAAGAGCAAACACACCAAAGATGAGTAGGTGGCAGGAAATAATAAAACTCAGAGCTGAAATCAATAAATTATAAATAAAGAGAACAATACAAATATTCAACAAAACTTAAAGTTATTTTTTTTTGAGAAAATCAACAAGATAGACAAACCTTTAGCCAAACTAATTAAAAGGCAGAGAGACAGTATCCAAATTGACAAAATCAGAAATGAAAAGGGGGACACAGCAACAGACACTGAGGAAATCCAAAAAAAATCATTAGGTGTTACTTCAAAAGCCTATACTCCACAAAACTGGATAATCTAAATGAAATGGATAATTTTTTTTATAGATTTTATTTACCAAAGTTAACTCAAGACCAGGTTAACAATCTAAATAGCCATATAGCCCCTGAGGAAATAGAAGCATTCATTAAAAGTCTCCCAACCAAAAAGAACCCAGGGTTTCAAGTTGTCTTCATTTCAGGGATGCAGGGATGGTTAAACATCCAAAAATCCATCAGTGTAATCCACCATATAAAAAAAGTGAAAGGAAAAAAACAACAACATGATAATCTCATTATAAGCCAAAAAAGCCTTTGATAAAATCCAACATCCCTTCATATAAAAGGTTTGGAGATATCAGGGATACAAGGCCCATAACTAAACATACTAAAAGCAATATACAACAAACTGATAGCCAACCCCAAATTAAATGGAGAGAAATTTAAAGCAATTCCACTAAAGTCAGGGACAAGACAAGGTGGATAATTTTCTCCATATCTATTCAACATAGTACTTGAAATTCTAGTTAAAGTATTAAGACAAGTAAAGCAGATCAAGGGGATAGAGATTGGAAGAAAAGAAGTCAAAATATCATTATTTGCAGATGATATGATAGTATATATAAGTCACCCCCAAGTTTCCACCAGACAACTCCTATGGCTGATAAACACCTTCAGCAAAGTGTCTGCATACAAAATTAACTCAACAAGTTATTAGCCCTCCTTTATACAAGCAACAAAATGTCTGAGAAAGAAATTAGGGAAACAGCACCCTTCACAATAGCAAAAAATAATATAAAATATATTGGTGTGACTCTAACCAAGCAAGTGAAACAGTTGTGTGAAAAACTTCAGATCTCTGATACTGAAGAAGATATAAGATTAACTAGCCTGTTTCTATGCCAGTATCATGTAGTTTTCATTACTATTGCTCTGTAGAACTGCTTGAAATCAGGGATTTAGATATTGTCAGGATTGCTTGTATTGTACAGGATTGTTTTAGCTGTTCTGGGGTTTTTGAGTTTCCATACACCCAAAAGATGCTCCACCATACAACAAGGATATTTGTTCAACTATGTTTATAGCATCTTTATTTGTAATAGCCAGAGACTGTAAACAACCCAGATGTTCATCAACTGAGGAATGGATAAAGAAAATGTGGCACATTTACACAACAGAATACTACTCAGCTATGAAAAACACAACAGAATACTACTCAACTATGAACTTTGCAGGCAGAAAGATAGAAGTAGAAACGATCATCCTGACTGAGGTAACCCAGACCCAGAAAGACACACACCATGGTGTATTACTCATTCATAAATGGCTATTAAATAGACAGTACAGGATAACCATACTAGGGTTCACATTCTCAAAGAAGCTAAGTAACAATGAGGGCCCAAGGGAGGTTGCTTTAATTCCACTTAGAAGGGGAAATGGGATAAAGAGTGGAAATGTATGAAGAGGCAGTACTGGGTGCAGGAGGGTGTGCGGAAGGATCAGATGTGTAGGGAAAGGAGGGGGAGAAAGATGAGAAGGCTGGGAGAGAGAAAGAAAACCTAGAGGGGTCATCTCTGAGACAAGCTGGGTACCTAGGACAGGGTAGGCTTCTAGGAGGATGTAGGGGTGATTCTAGCTGAGACTCCTAGCAGCAGGTGTCATGGACACTGAAGTGGTCACGTCCTAGCCAGGCTGGACTTCCAGTGGAAGGAGGGGGACACCAACTCACCCAGAAATCTTCGACCCAAAATTTATCCTGTCTACAAGATGTACAGGGATAAAGATGGAGAAGAGATTGAAGGAATGGCCAGCCAATGACTGGCCTGACCTGAGACCCCACACCCCATGGGAGAGAGCCAACCCACACCCCATGGGAGAGAGTTCTGCTGTGCTTGCAGGCAGGAACCTAGCATAACTGTCCTCTGAAAGGCTCTACCCAGAAACTGATGAAAACAGACCCACAGCCAAACACTAGGCAGAGCTCTGGGAGTTTTGTGGAAGAGTTGGCAGAAAGACAGAAGGACCTGAAGGGGACAAGAACTCCACAAGAAGGAAAGCTGAGGCAACCAACATGGGCCCATGAATGAAGCACCAACCAAAGAGCAAGCATGGAGTAGACCTAGACCCCAACACATATGTAACTGATGGGCAGCTTGGTCTTCTTGTGAGTTCCCTAGTGAGTGGAGCAAGGGCTATCTCTGACATGGATTCTATTGCCTGCTTTTGGATCACTTTCCCCTGGTGGGGCTTGCTTTTCTGTCCCCAGGGGAAAAGGCTTGGTCCTGATGTGACTTGATGTGCTGGGGTTGGTTGATATGGGGATGGAGGTAGAGTTTTTCTGAAGAGAAGGGAGGTTGGGGCAGGGAGGAGAGAAGGGAGGGGCTGGGATCACAATGTAAAGTGAAAAAATAAAAACACCAATATAATAATAAAAAGAAAGGGGGTAATACAGAAATAGCATATAGAAAATATGCAGAAATGATATAAGAAAAGAATAGTGAATCTGTTCTTCAACTATTAAATTGTTATCATTCTCAAATATTTTTTAAATTTATTGGTATAGAATTTGTATATAAATAAGGTTATTTTTGATACACATATGTATGTATGTTTCTACTCTGGTATGAAGTATTAGACCTTTACAACTCATTTACAAATGCACAAATGAAGCTAGGCTCTCAACCATGCTGCTCACTGGTCATGCTTAGACAAAAGGGGAGAACCACAGCCTTAGACACAGTACATAAATTAACTAAAATTCAGATCACCTACGTGCAAAATGGGCCAATATTTACAAAGACCATGAGAAAACCTTAGGCACCTGGGACCAGCTGATTCACAAAAGGTGATTTATGATTTGGGCTCTTTAAAATAAAAACAACTGTACAAGTTCCTGTAAAGAGAACGGAAGAACAAATTACAGACTGAACCAAGGTATTTACTGGGAGTATATCCAATGAGCTAATTCATATCTTGAATCATGAATTCTCAAAAGCTGAACTAAAGAGAAATCAATCAAAATGGCCAAAACCATGATGTGGCATTTCGCTGTGTAGCACTTACAGACAACAAGTAATTACATGGAAAGATGCTTGATACATCAGCCACTAAGGAAATTCTAACTGACACAGCAACAGAATGACTAAAATAAGAAAGAAAATATCCTTGACACCAAAATGATGGTAAAAAAAATTTCTTCACAGTAAACACTTTCACATTCTTAGTTCTTAGCTCGTTCATCAGACAAAAAGCATGTAAACATAAAATTAATTTGATTATATTGAGAACGTAGGATTACTAATTATCAAAAAGACTTAAATGAGAAAACAAGCCAGACTTCTCATATAGAGACAGACTAGACAATCTAAAACCAGAATCTAAAAAAAAATGTAACCATAACTTTATTTATGCCAATTTTATAAACCTCATTTAAGAAATGCCTTGAAACTAAATAGTCTTGTAGGGCAAGTTTCTTCTCTTGAAAAACAGTATGTTTGGTAGGTACTATAAAACATGACGTTTTATGTATTTATTCTTATTTTTAAGGTAAAGTTCAAAGTACTAGTGTCAGTTGAAATATAAATTCATGAAGGCAAGCGCTGAAACCGATTTCTTTTTCTGTAGTAACACAAGAAAACTCACTCATAATTCAGATACTGAATCCAGAAACGAAGCCATCAAGTCAGTTGATGCAGGTGTAGCTATCATTTCGTGAAAATTTAGAGCCGTTTTTAACAGAACGGAGAGGAAAACACCAATCTATTAACATGAGGCTGGAACTAACTAGTCTGACAATTTTAGCCCACAGGGATCTGTTCCCTCACGGCTCTCCGAGAACCTTGGAGAGGCCCACAACTCTTAAGGTAGGCCAGTCCTTTGTTCTTCCTGTCCTTGTTTGGGAGGCTCATTTGCTGAGTACTGTCTAAAGTGCCATCCTTCCTGTATATGAAGCTGAGTCCTTTGGAAGGAAAGAGAATTCTTGTCCTACAGGTAAGAATCACCGTGCCAGAGAATCAGGGCCTAGCCCGACAGGGTTTGGAGCAGTTTTTCCTGGCTCCAGAATGACAGGGTTTCTTCCCCTGAGTAAGCATTGGAGGATGTTGCTGAGGTGCGTTGTATTTTAACTTCAGCAGGGCTGTTTCAGCAGGCCACTTCATTGTGCGCATGTGCCTATGTGCGTTTATGTTTGGGCACATACACTGTCTGGACATGTTTGAGTGCAGGTGTGCTTGCGTGTAAAGATCTGCATGTGTGTGTGTGTGTATGTGTGTGTGCGCTCGTGCAAGAGGCCAGAGGCTGACACGGAATCCTCAACCATTTACCGCGTGACTTTTTGATACAGGCTCTTTCTCTGAACCGGGAACTAGCTCATCAATTCCATTTGGCTGCCTGGCCATTGCACCCCTGTGATCGATTTATCTCCACATCCCCCGTCTGGGGTTACAGGCAGCTGCTATGGCCAAACTCTCTTGCTGTGGAGCAAACTCAGATATTCATGTTTGTCTAGTAAGCCCTTTACCAACTGACCTATCTCCCAGCCTCTAACGGATTTCGGATGCTCTTCCACACTACGTGATCCTTGTGGGAATGGTCACAACAGGAAGAGCTATTGTTCAAAGCTGATTCTGAGGGTGAAATATTTTGCACGTAGTTTTACCAGTTTTGCATCCAAATTATTCGGTAGTTAACTTTTCCCCCCTGTGGCTTTTAAAATACGACTATACTGGATTACCAACCAGCACTCCCCCAAATTCTATTCTTAGAATCCAGTAGTAGGTGGAAACTCTTTTTCTGCCGTGTAGACTGGTGCTAAAACTCCTAAGCTTCACAGCACAATGACTTTGGTATTTTAAGCCACACAGTGCGAAGGGAGTTGCTTTTATGTTTAGAGGGTGTGTTAGTGCTCAGATTAAAAGGGCCAGGTGATTGCTTTCCTGAAAACAGGAAAAGTATTTATTTCATGCATAGTCAAATCGGACCATCTTTTATCCCCCTGATACCAAGAAGAAATGTTCTTGGCCTTTTCTTTTTTTTTTTTTTCCCACAAGGGTCATTTAAATCAGTTGAGAATCCCTCCCTCCCCCCTTTTTTTTCCATTTAACTTCCAATTATAACTGGCAAGAAATTATGCCCCTATGTAAAGAGATGTGATTATATAAATACCCATTCACACATAGCATTTGACCTTGAGAGTTTATGAGGTGTCAGCATTCAGAAGGCTGAGACAGGAGGAGAGTGAGGCTGGGGCCCACCTGGACTGAGCTATGTAGTGAAACTCTTTCTATCCCCCAAAAACCGCATTAAAAAAAAAACAAAAAAACAAAAAACTGCACTTGAATTTCTCCTTACAGTCAGGATTGAGCTATGTGAAAATCAGGGTAAAATGTTGAACCGGATCAGAGAACAACCTGACCTTTGACATTGCAACATGATACTATTACCTAGAAAGTTCACGTTTTGGGTGTGCTGGATCAAGTTACAACATACACAAATACATGCATGCACACACACACACACACACACACACTCATACACACACACACACACACACACACACACATGCACACACACACCCTCGAAAAAATTCTCATGTAATGTTTGAGTGGGTTTACATTTTGTTTGTTCATAGCTCCCTTTGGCCCCATGTGGACAGTAGACGGCCAGCTGAATATAAAGTTTAAACTTCTGTGTAGCAGAGATGCAGGAAGATTCCAACATCCCATTATTGACTTGGGGATCTTAGAAATCTGAGTTCAGACCTGAGTTGTAAAAAGAGACTTGATGGAAGTGCGGAAAATGATCATGCTTACGAGTCATAAGAGACTGCTGTGATGAGACACAGAATGCAAACAGCTGGTTCCAAGCCCTCAAACCATTATTCCCAAACATTTATCAAATCTGGACAACCGCTGGGTCTTCAGGCACATACACATAAAAGCTAAGCTAAAATTCCTGAAAATTCCTAAAAACAAAACAAATTCTAACAACAACAAAAAACAGCCTAGATAGTATACAGTCCTAGAGACACGAGAATAAAACATTAAAAAAAAATATTAGTGTTTAAAATGTACGAATGAAAATTGCTCCACATATGATGAAATGGAATAAAATTTATCCTAGGTATCAAACCTAATCTACCTTTAATTTTAGGTAGTCTAGGAGTGAAGTTTATAGTTGAGAAAAAGAGTGAGATTACTTTGCTGCCTGAAAGCTACCATTCTGTGTCCAGAATTAAGAACTTATTGGAACACGCTCATGACCTTCGCTCATTCACTTTGAGCAGATGCAAAGATGTTGAGGTGCCCTTGGAAGCTTAAAATATACTACCTGGCCTTTTCACAGACAGGGTTTGCCAAGCTGCACCGGCCTGCTAGCTGCCAATCCTGGCACATAAATGCCCAGAGAATGGGGATAAACCAGTGAATGGCTGTGTCTCACCAGAACTCAATCCAACTTCAGACTGGCTCCCTTCTAGATTGGATTCTGACAGTGACTCTCTCTGCCTGGCAGAGGAAGGGATCATCTCATCTGGAGAAACATACCGCTGTGTGGAAGGAAGACCTACAGTTTTCTGATACACATTTTACACACATTCCAGAATTCAGAAAGTTACTATATCAATCTTGTGTGGCTGACTGTGATGCTCCGCTGACTTAAACAGTGGCCCCAAAAGCAATAATTCCGAACAGTCAGTTGTGATTCGTGACATTTAAAGGAAAGAAAATAAAACACAAGAAACCTTATTACCCAAAAGCACTTTTCTTGGCAAGAAAACATAAATTAAGTATCCAGAATAGTAGTGTTCAAATGGGAGCTTCTAACATTCAGCATCCAAGGAATAGATGGAATGTCTATGAATCGCAAACAGTAACTGAGCAGCCCTAAGGCAGTCTGACCATGTGGTCTCTAGATCTCATTTTTCAGTGACATATGGTTTTAGGACACTGGCATTGCGTTTGAACATCTACCCCCC
>NW_026592118.1:16926275-16960124 GCF_907164565.1 Psammomys obesus
CACACACACACACACACACACACACACACTTGCAAGCACGAAAGCATGCATGCATCAAATACAAACACACACACACACACACACAAATCTTAAAAATCTTAGAATGTAACAAAAAAAAAAAACCCTGATAATGTTATTGAGAATATTAAAAAAATAAAAACTGACCTGGTGTGATGACAACGCCATTTCCATTGACCACTGGCCTTTCCTCCTCCTCTTCCTCGGGAGGCTCTATACTTGCTTTCTCCATGTTGCTCACTGATTTATTTCTCTTCCGTTTTCCTTCAGCACTTGGAGTAGCTCCCGGAAGTATCTGGTCTGTTACATTTAATAATAAGGGTGCTGGTTCAGCTGGAGGCTTTGGGGTCCCGTAGTAGTTGTCTGCAACAGAGAGCCAAACATTCTGTAGTCAAACCTTTCTTCTACATATGTGCGGGTTTTAAAGAATCAAAATCATACCAATTTGTATTCTCTTTATCCATAAGTTCATAAATTGCACATATACATGGCCTTATAAACACATGTTATGTATCTTTATTTCTATTTTACTGTACTCCAATGCATAAGAAAAACACCCATGATAATTGCCATCTTTGTGCTTTAATGTATTGTGCTTTCAAACTAGAGTTGAATGCCTCATTTTAAGTAGCATATATAGCTAATTTCAAATCTACTTAAGTCAATTCACATTAAATCTTCAAATCTACTTAAGCCTTTAAAAAGATTAATCACTGAGAGTAAAGGTAATCTTTGGTTTTCTTTTTATTTTCAAATCTTACATCATTCTGGAAGGCAAAGGATGCTCTGTTCTCATATCACTTGAAGCGGGGCTCTGGCTATTGCCCTGCCCAGAGCTGCATTTCCATGCCAGGTCCTTGGCTTCTGTATCTGCTGTGACCTGACCCTCTCATGAACCTTTAGATTATCATTGCTCCTTGCTCAGAGCTCCAGTAGCTGAGCTGTGGGATAATTCCTCTCGTCACTCAGTGTGAGATTTCATTAAGGAAAAAAACCGAATTCTTATTTATTTGTTCATTTGAAGCTTAAAACACACTTATTTTTTAACATGTTACTTAATATTCATACATGCATATAATATTTTGGATCATTTCCACACCCAGTTTTCTCCCCTTAACATCATACTTATTTCTATAATTAAAAGACGGCATATAACCGATATGTATTAAATGTCTGTTAAATAATGCAATTAACTATATGTTTGCCTTTGCATGTTCAAGGTAAATTATATAAAATGTTAAAAAAATGTGATGGCAAAGAATATAGGTGTTGTGTTACTTTGAGAAATCATTTCAAATTTTAGCTACAATTTCACACTCATTTTGGTGTGTTTAGTTAACTGAGTAATTGATGGGCTGTTGTATTCAGTTATTAAAGTCTTTATTGGTCCTGACTGTGCACCCATGCATTCTGCTGCATGTTTGAGAAACTGTGATAACTACAATAAGATCTTTATCTTACAAGGTGCTTAATAATCTGGAATGCAAGACCAAATTTGACATCAAGTAGGCAATCATTGTAATGGAAAATGGGAGCAAGTCCTGTAAAGCAGCAGAAGAGAAAGGGAGGACAGCTGCCTATCAGCATAGGTTACTAAAATCTAGGAAAGCAGCCTGCTGTGAGAAAATAGCTCTTAAAGTCTAAGACATAGTGTCTGGATGAGTTTTCTGCATCACAGTAATTAAGGCAAATCACTTAACCTCTATAAGGCTCAATTCCTTTATGAGTAGATAGGGAAGAGCAGAAATGCTACGATCACTTGTGTTATGGGGCGTAAACAGTCAAAACCTATTCCACCTAAGTTAAAAACATGATGAGTGTGAGCACATTAAAAAGTTAAGGGGTGGCTATTGACAAAGAATGCTAAAAAATATTGGAAAATAGTTAGAAAAAAAGGAGTAGGGAGTCTAATTGTTAACATTTTTAAAATGTATTTATTGTTTTATAAATTACAGTTTATTTACTTTGTATCCCAGCTGTAGCCCCTTCCCTCATTCCCTCCCAATCCAAATTTCTCTCCTTCATCTCCTCCCATGCCCCTCCCAAATCCACTGAGAGGGGAGGTCCTCCTTCCTTTTCATCTGACCCTAGCCTATCAGGTCTCATCAGGACTGGCTGAATTATCTACCCCTGTGGCCTGGTAAGGCTGCTCCTCCATCAGGGTTTGGTGATCAAAGAGCCAGCCATTGAGTTCATGTCAGAGACAGCCCCCATTCCCATTACTCGGGATCTCACTTGGACACTGAGCTGCCTTGGGCTACATCTGTGCAAGGGTTCTAGGTTATCGCCATGAATAGTTCTTGGTTGGAGTATCAGTCCACCTGTGCCCAGATTTTTTCATTCTGTTGCTCTCCTTGTGGAGCTCCTGTTCCCTCCTGATCTTTCTATCTTCCCCTACTTTCATAAGATTCCCTGCACTCTGCCCAATGTTTGGCTATGTGATTCAGCATCTGCTTTGATACCTTGCTGGGTAGAGCCTTTCAGAGGCCCTCTGTAGTAGGCTCCTGTCCCCTGTTTTCACCCTCTTCCGATATCTCTCCTGTTCTGAATGAGGATTGATCATCTTACCCAAGGTCCTCCTTCTTGCTTAGCTTCTTTAGGTGTACAGATTTTAGTATGTTTATCCTATATAATATGTCTAATATCCACTTATATAAATGAGTACATACCGTGTATGTTTTTCTGCTTCTGGGATACCTCACTCAGGATGATCTTTTCTAGTTTTCATCATTTGCTTGCAAATTTCATGATTTCCTTGTTTTTAATAGCTGAGCAGTATTCCATTGTATAAATGTACCACAATTTCTGTATCCATTCCTCAGTTGAGGGACTACTGGGGTGGCCGGACTCTAGTCACTACCTAGTTAAGACTAGTTTGAAACTCCTGAGTCCTCTCCTGCTTCCACTTTCAAAATGCTGGGACTGCAGGCGTGTACCGCATGCCCTGTAGTAGCTTTTTTCTTTGTCAAGAAGTAGAGTCTGTACTCAAACTGACTCTGAAGGAACGAATCCCAAACTCTGCTCAGCCACTTTGATTTGTCCAAGTCCAGTGGACACACCCATCAAGGTGGCCATTGGCTGAATGTCACCTCTGGAGCAGGAGTGAGCTGCCAAGGCAGACAACATGTCTGTTCCACATTGATTTCAGGAGAGGGCCAAGGTGATGATTAAACTTGACTGCCAACTCAAGTGGACTGAAACATGACTTGCAGATCAGGGTGGAGTGAGTGACATGTGAACAACTGAAGGGAAAGACCCACCCTGGATGCTGGCATTTATGATTAGCAAGCTTGAGACTCAGCTAAACAAAATTGGCAGAAAGAAGCCAGAAGTACGTGTGGCTTCTGGTTTCTAAGATGAGTTCCCATGTGGCTGCTACTGTCACCTGTAGACATTCAGCTCCAGAGTCTTCAGACTTTCACCGTCTACCACAAGGATTGCTCCTAAGGCTTCTACTTGGAACTGGGATTACCGCTGCTCTCCTCGTTTTAAAGCTTTAAGTTTCTTGGATTCATCAGCTATTAATTTTCTGGATCCCTAGCCTGTAGATTATTTAGCCCGTGCTTGTATAAGGCAATCTAATAAATCCTCTTTTTATAATTATGTATTTGCTGCACTGGCTCAATTCCTCCAGGTAACTTGAATGTAGAGATGGAGCCCTGTTTTCTCTCTGTACTCTGCACAGACAGTAAGGCCCTAGCAAAGGTGGGCAAGCAGAAATAGCAAATGCCCTGTCTACAAGTCTTCCACTCTTGTGTCTGTGGAAAAGAACTTCATAAACTATAAAACTGCACTGGTTTTAATGTGAAGAATCCCCACACTGGGATGAATTGAGAAGCTGTTGCAAACAACAACCATACTATTAATCCTATTGTTCATATTCAGAGATACTCAGACATTTCCAAAAGATTTTACTTTGTCAAGTGGTTCTTCTGTGTGAAAGACTTTATAAACAGAAGTCTGAAAAAACAATATACATTCTGCTAAGGATTACTTTTTTTTTTTTTTTTTACAATTTATTCACTTTATATCCTGATTGTAGGCCCCTCCCTCATCTCCTCCTGTTTCCATCCTTCTCCCTCTTCCCCCTCTCCCTTCCCTAGTCTACTGAAAAGGGAAGTTCTCATCCCTTGCTATCTGACCCTAGCCTATCAAGTCTCATCAGGACTGCCTGGGTCCTCTCAATGTGTGGCCTAGTAAGGCTGTCCTGCCAGGGGGAAGTGATCAAAGAGCAGGTAACTGAGTTCATTTCAGAGACAGCCCCTGCTCCCCTTACTTGGAAACTTGTATGGAGACTGAGCTGCCTGTTGGCTACCTCTGTGCAGGGGGGCTGGGTCTTCTCCATGTATAGTTAGTGCAAGAGTCTCTACAGGCTCCCCTGGACTCAGAGTTTTTGGCTTTGTTGGTCTCCTTGTGGAGCCCCTGTCCCCTCCTGGACCTTCTATCTCCCCTTCTTTTATAAGACTCCCTGAACTCTTGCCCAAAGTTTGGCTGTGAGTCTCAGCATCAGTTATAACACTCCTGGGCTTATATAAGATACTCCACCCCTACAAGAAGGACATTTGCTCAACTCTGTTTGTAAGCAGCTTTCTTTGTAATCTGGAAACTACCCAGATGCCCCTCAACCAAAGAAAGGATACAGAAATTGTACATTTACACAATGTAATACTACTCAGTTAGTAAAAACAAGGAAATCATGAAATTTGTAGGCAAATGGATGGAACTAGAAAAGATGATGCTGAGTGAGCCAACCCAGAAGCAGAAAGACAAGCATGGTATACACTCACATGTAAGTGTATAATAGCCCTTTTAAAACTGGATATCCATACAAACATCTACAGACCTAAAGAAACTAAACAACAAGGAGGACCCTCGGGAGGATGCTTAATTCTCATTCAGAAGGGAAAACAGGAAAGACACCAGAAGTGGTGGAAGAGAGGAAACAGGAGGAGAGCCTATTATAGAGGTTCTCTCAAAGACTCCACCCAGCAGAGGATCTGATGTGCAGCATTTCAGAGAAATAAAAATTATATATATGAAGGCCCAAAACATAGAGACTAGTTGTGCATATCCGATGTATTTCAGCATTTTTAATGGCTAGCAAAACTCTGAGAACATCACACTTTCTGGGAAATTTCAATGTGTACTTTTCTAATAGATGTAATGCCAAATAGTAAGCAGTTCCTACCTATTTCAACTGAACAACACGATTTTTATATAGTGTCTGTCATCACAGATTCTCTCAGATATACACAGAACTAAGAAAAAATATATTAGACTTCAGTATTTTTCTTCTTGTATTTTTAAGTGATAATATTTTAAGGTAAATTACCTTTTAGTAATTAGAAATAAATGTATGGACAGGCTAAAATAAATATTAAATAACAGATCTTGCTGAATCTATATTATTAAATGATTGCATCTATTTGTATGGTATGATTGTAAATTACATAGTAGCATTCTTTTACTACAATTATTTTATGAAATTACATGTGAGTTTAAATGCGAGATTTGGATCTATATAAATCATAGTTAAGGTGTTAAGATTATCATCAACAGAGAAATGCCAGCTTGTAAAACGTAACAAAACAATCTATATACTTAGCACATTAGAGAAATATAATTCACAGAGAAGGCTATCACACCAAACTAGAAATTTTATTGTATTGTTTAAAAATCACCTGGACAACGAGTGGAGGATCAGCCAAACAGCTGGGGAGCTACGTTACTGAGATGATCTTACAATAAGTTTATACAAATCCATATACAATGACAAAGTGAGCCTTTGAGAAAACGAAGCACCATGTCTTCAGAAAATACTAAACATGAATGGTTTAAGGTATAATTCAGAACTATTATCCCAGTAAGACTGAAATGACTTTATGCCTATTACCAGTATTTTAGAGAATCTAAAATCTCAAAGCAGAAATACTCCCCCCCACACACACACAACATGACATGATGCTTAGTGGCATATGTAGTGCCTGATGAGATAAATCTGACTTTGAATCCTGTATCTCCCAAACTTGCTTCTTCTTTATAGGCGGGAACTGATTCAGTTAAAATGACTGGTCACATAAACAACTAAAAACTGGACATGGTGGTGTGTCCTGGCTATCTCTGCCATCAGAGGTTGAGGTGGAAGACTGCTTTGAGCCAATGAGTTCAACCAGTATTGCAACCTGGTAAGATCCTGTATTAAAAGTAACTTTTTTTTTTTTTAAAGCAGGTATAACCACTGTAACGATCATTCTTGGCAAGACCACTAGTACAACTTACAGAGATGAACACTTCAATAAACAATCTTCTTATGAACTCTTCATTCAAATGGATATCAAAATACCCCAGCGCTGTTACAAAGAGTAATGATAATTTGTGTATTAATAAAGTAGCATGGCTGCATCAGTAGAAATGGTGGAGACATGGTGACTACTATTGGCATCTGATTACCCTGAGGCCCTAAGAAATTAAACTATTCCCCCTCCATTATACACGAAGTAGTTAGAAAGTTTATACCTGTCTGATTTCAAGCTTTAACACTTTTCGAACTACTGCATGGTTGCCAGAGGGGGGAAAAAAAAGTTGGGCAGCAATTTCCATCAAAGCCACAGTTGGTGAGAAGAGTACCCATTCAAAAGAGAAAGGCACATTTATTACCAAGTCATGCAAATTATAGGTAATTTTTTTCTCTTACCTAAAATTAAGTGTGTGTATACTTTGGGGAAAGGATGGGGATAAGCTATCCAGACCACTAGTCAGCGACTGTCTTTAGAAAGAGTGCACTCCACATCAGCTGTTTCAGTGAGTTTTAAAATCAAAGTCCTCCGATTTGCTATGATCATAAAATGTTATATAAGTAAAATTATCCCCTTGATCCTGCTACACTAAGACATCTGTAAATTTGCATTGTCTTATTTAATCAATGCCTGGAAAACAAAAGTGACAATTCTTTAAGGAAATCAACTGATTCCTCAGCTAAATATTTATGTATGGATGCATTTAAATACTTAAAGCATTTTAAGTACATAAAAATGTGGGGGCAAAAGAGTAAAATGAGATGAAATTTGAACAAAAGGGACAGAATAGAAAGCACCAATAATGAGTTTTATTACATTAACCTATTTGCCCCCTGATACATGGCAATTTCAATTAAATGGTTGCAAAGGTGGCAGGGCAGTAAAAGAGTGCCCTGTGAACTGAACTGGCCTCAAGATTTTGCAAAGCCAATCCCTACCCCACCATGGCCAGATCCATTCCGCAGTCATCCAGAAGAGATGAAAACAGCTTTCTCAGTAACAGGCTAGTGCACGAAGAGTACCAGGCAATGGCTGCCTTTTCTGCATCAGACAAAATATCCTTAGTCTAATGATTTTAAATTAATGTTGTTATTATCTTGTTTTGTTTTGCACAGCATCTTACTGGTCAGGCCAGTGTGGGGAAGAAACAAAGGACGAAGTCAATGAACCGCACGCTGTTCTGGTGTGACAGTAATAGAAGCCAAGACGATATTTCCTGAGATGTACCACATTTGCTACGCCTTTAAATTCTGATATGACAGTTGGAAAGGTGCTTAAAACTAGTTATGAGGAACTGTATAAAAATCCTAGTAGAAAGGAAACACTTTGAAATAGTTTTTCTAACATTCCTCACTAACTAAATCAGGTTCCATAATCAAAATGCATTTTTTTTCAATTTAAATTATAGATTTGGGGGTTAATTTTATTGTTTCAGTCCTCTGAGTGTACAATAACATGTAGTTTCTACATTAAATAACTGTAGATAATTTCACATGGTACTCAGGAATAAAAAGAATTTACAAAGATGTTATTTTTTTTTTTGGTTTCACAATATCTCATACAATAAAATAATAACACACACACACACTGCTCTATATTCTCAATGTTTTGATTCCAGTTTGTTAACCTGAAAATCCAGTTTCAGATAGCGGCTTACTAGAAGAAACATGAATTCACACAGGATTATAGGACACATTCAAAGGACACAGAGAAAACACCTTTAGGATCCCCAGTGGGCTTCAGGATCTGCCTGTGTGAAGGGAATCATCTCACTTTTATGAGTAGAAAAAAATAGGTTGATATTTGTCTTTCTCTGTGTGGTCTCTGGACAATTTTACTCTGACACTAAATGAGGAAGTTCAGAGTTTCAGGTTCAAATATGAAGAATCCTGCCCACACATAATAAACAATTATGTGGATTCATATCAGAGACTTAGGTTTGCATTGCTAGTTATGGATACAAACTTAAACTTCAAGACAAGTTTACCATAAGATGGTAATGGAGATTACATTAAAAGTAGCAGCTCAGTGTCCAGGAGGGTTCCTGGATGTCTCTGATATGAACTCATGGGCTTGCTCTTTGATCACCTCCACCTGAGGGGGCAGCATCCTTACCAGTCCACAGAGGAAGACAATGAAGCTAGTCCTCATGAGACCTGATAGACTAGGGTCAGATGGAAGGAGAGGAGGACCTTGCCTATCATTGGACTGGGGGAGGGGCATAGGAGAAGAAGAGGGAGAAAGGGTGAGATTGGGAGGGGATGGGGGAGGGACTACAGCTTGGCTACAAAGTGAATAAACTAATTAATATAAAACAATAAAAATTAAAATTCACTGCAAAAAAAAATAAAAAAAAAGGAGTACCCAAATCATCATGTTATGTCAGACACAGGAAGAATTATTGTCAAATGGCTCCAGCCAACAAATATGGAGCTCTGTAGGTAACTGCATAGTCAGGTTTTCTAACGTGTATAATTTAAGGAAATTTCTTTATTTCTTTTATATTTGTAGAGTCTTAGCCTCTTGGGAAAAAACGTATTTAGAATTCAACTCTGTTTTCGTCACCTCTAGGACACTGGTGTGGGAGCAATGATGAATAAATGACTACCAAGGCAATTCTCGAACTTAAGTGACACTTGAATCCAGTGAAAAAGGTTGCAAACCTTGTCATTATTGCTTGATATTTGTGATGACAAATATACATGTGCTAAACTACATCCTAGAACGGCAGCTTTTAAAGTATGGTTCCCAAATGAACCATAATAGAGTTGCATGGGAGAAATGCAAATTTCTAGGCCCCGTTCCATACCTATTAATAGAGTATTTGGGTTTGAGTTATTTGAGATCACTGCCTTTGAGAAATGTCTCAATTAAATAAGATATACTTTCAAGGCCAGTGCAGGATTAGAGAGATCCAGCCTATTGGAGAAGCTTCTATTGATTTTATCTTCAACTAATCTTTATGAGAAGATTAGAGCAGCGTAGTTGCTTTCTGGTGATAAATTTATGATTGGCAATCTTTTCTGGCCAAAAAGCATAACATTTGGTGTTTTGCAGGTCATATGATCTCAGTCATAACAACTCAGCTATGTTCTTGTGCCACATTTAAGATCCATGTGTGAATGTGTGTGTGCTACTAAAATTTAATGAATATTAAAAGTTGGATTCGATATCATTTCACATGATACAAACTATTGTCATATCTTGGTTCTTAAAATTAAAATTTCAAGTTAATCCTTACCTTTTGGATACATAAAAGTAGGGGAGGAAAATTGAAAAACTGTCTAACTTTAAGCTCAAAATTTTCAAAGACAGGTATGAATTCATTAATTAAATGCTTTAGGGTGTGCTCAAGAAAGAGACAAGATTGAAATACAACATTAGAAAAAGGCAGAATCTGAACCTGGGAAGAGTCAGAAAACATATTTGTAGAATCTAATCAGCCACACCAAGAAATTTAGTAAAGGTTTTATACATAAGGATATAAAATGAATAAGATAAATGAATGCAAATTTTTTTTAAAAGAGTAACATATTACTAAGCTTTTCAAATGTTTATCATTCTGCATGGGAAATGGACATAGATGAAATCGAGAGAGAAAAGGAGACAGCTTGGAGGATCAATGAAAAATGTGTTCATGCATAAATGTAGTTCTGTGCATGTGATTTCTTTATTTAATTAACTTTTTATTTTTTACATTAATTACACTTTATTCACTTTGTATCCCAGCTGTAGTCCCTCTCTCCTCCCCTCCCAATCCCGCCCTCCCTTTCTCATCTCCTCCTATGCTCCTCTCCAAGTCCACTGATAAGGGAAGTCCTCCTCCACTTCCAACTGACCCTAGATGATCTGGTCCCATCAGAACTGCCTGCATTGTCCTCCTCTGTGGCCTGGCAAGGCTGCTCCCCCATCTGCGGGAGGTGGTCAAAAAGCCAGCCACTGAGTTCATGTCAGAGACAGTCCCTAAGTGCACGTATCAGATATCATTAAAACTGGAAGCCTGATAGCAGAAACATTTGAAGATTTATGTTATTTTCCAAGTCCAAACAAGCAATTTCAGGATTGTGGAATTAACGAAACATCCAACTGAGGAGTTTTTGGGGATTGATAGAATAGAATGTGAGCTAGCTGAGAACAGCATCTTCCAGGAAAAAAGTACTATTTAGTATTATCCAAACGTTAAAGAGCAACGTTCATACATACATTAAAAAAGAAACAACCCCTCCCTTGAATGGATCAGTATTCATGTTTTTTCACTATTTTATTTTAAATGCAAGGGTCATAAATAAGCATTGGTAGTTTACTATATCACCATGAACAGCTATTTCAGCCCAACTTATAATGGCGTTACTCGAGGCATTTATCTAATAACACAAACCTATTAGCACATCAGCCTAAATTGATATTGAAAAGACAATTAAGATTGGCACCTAGGCTACAGCCACTGCTCAATGAGATGGATTGGAATGTATTGAACATTACTTTTTTTTTTTTTTTTAAGAAGACTGTTAACATTGAGGACATAAATGATAATTAGAGTAATGACTTCATTCAACAATTTTCTTTTTTATGAGGCTATTTGGATCATGCTCTCTCCTCCATATAAAAGGGAAAGTCCTTATTAATTTAAATGGTTGCCTCACAGGAATGAATAGTAAATGAAACCACAAGCTTGGCCTTCCATTTCTTTCTCATGACTTTCTGCCACCATTACAGTGAAATCAAGATGAGGTTGTTTACAAGCTTCTTTCTTCAGTGATTCCCATGTCTCTACCAAGCTCCTTACCAGTTATCTTATGCTTAGAAATAAAACCTGCAGGAAGATTTGGAATTTCTGAGAGGATAAAGCACCTCTGATATAAGACCACGAGAATCTGTGCTGGATCAAAACTGAAAGCCTCCTCCCTGAGGACAAGCTCATATACTACCAGAAGGTGATGTGCAAGCTTCCAAAGGAGGGATAAAACAAAAGTCTTATCTAGATACAATGCCTATGATCTACAAAAATGACAGGCATAGCCCAATAATTCTAAGCGTGCATAGTGGCAGACATATCTTGGTGGTAAACAACAGCTCTTTAATAAAGATTGAGGCTCACTAAATTAAAGGGAAAATATGCCTGGGATTAGACCCAGCCAACTTTAGCCCTTTTAGATGATATCTTTACGTAAAGAAAAAAAAAATTCTACTACAATTACTATTAAGGTAGGCAATTATTTATACAAATTTTATGAGAACCACTTGAGTCAGTGCACAGAAAATAAGGAGGAAAGAAGAACAAGAAGCAAACCCACACCACTTTCTTACATTCAGGACATGAGCAACCCATAGCTCGAGTGTGAATTTAGGTTTCAAGAAGCAGTTCCGTGCCCCAGGGACTGGAAATGGAATACAAAACTTTTAATCCAAGGGTCACTGGCTCCAACATGACCAAAATTGGTAGCGACTAAAAGTTGTTATCTACAGCCGGTTGTTCAGCCACTGCTGTGAGATGAATTGGTGGATTCAGTGTCATTTCCAAGATAGGTGTCTGTGTCAGCAACGCATGATTATCTCATACCCTGAGGTGAAGAGTTTTGGACAAGCGTCAAGACATTGACTAAAAGAAGAAACTCACTACCTCTTGCCTTTACAAGTGGTCTTTTTTGATGGGAGAAACCAGAACTTCCGGGGCAACTCACAAGAGTCTTCATGACCTGCTACTGTATCATTTTCAAGGAAAAGATACATATTTACTATAATTTCTCCACATACTAAGTTTTCCTTTTATTAATTTAAAAAGACACACAACTTTCAGCAGAAAGTTCTTGGGGAAGATTTTTTTTTTAATTTTATTTTTTTTTCTTATCAGTTACATTTTATTAACTTTGTATCCCAGCCATATCCCGCTCCCTCATTCCCTCCCTGCTCTTGTTACTCACAATGTGAACTTCGGGAAGTGACAACAGTGTTTCCTAGGACATGCCCCAGACACACTAAATCATAATTATTTGGGATTCCAACAATGTCTTCATTGAATTCAGATGCACAATAAGGTTCGGGATGTGCAATGCATCTTCAAGGCATAGCTAGCTGATCAGGTGCACCTCGTGCACTTGATAAATAAACATTGATGACAAAAATAAAAACATGAATAGTGATCTGCAAGCAGAAAAAATTGCATCCTCATGAAATTTCATAAAACATGAAGGTTTCATAATCTAATATCCTGGCATCTAGTATTTCTTATGTTGCCACTTACAAAATCCTTTCCCTATTTAGTGATAATATCCTCACTAGAAACTGAAGTACTAGAAGTTGGGCCTCCAACACACCATTCTCATTGCGTCCAAGGGAGCAAGAAAGTATAAATCTTTATACCTTATGCTAAACTGCACCTTGCAGTTTTTGAGGTAATAACAAATAGTCCTATTCTCATGCAACACTAAATTAAACAAATTGTGCTTACCAGAGAGACCCAAAGCCCCATCACAATGTGCTGGTCCATTATCCACTGTTAAATTACTAAACCATTATTGAATGACAGTGAAAGCGAGGGACACGGTAAGATTATTTTGTTCACTTTTCTAAACTTGTAACAGCCACAAAATGAAAGGCTTGGGCCAGTTTTCAGAACGGGCTTATGTAGAATATAGTGATGTTTACTGCACTACATTAAATTTAGTCCACACGATGTTAGTTAGAATACACTTAAAATCTTGACAAATTTTTAATTTGTATGAATGTTTATAGTCACTTCCTCCCACAGGAAAATCTACAATGCTTTGACTTGATGCTGATAAATTGTTTAGACTGAAGTTCAATTTTTTTTTCTTTTTCTTTTTTTATTATCTGAGGCTGCCACTAAAAACAAGAAAAAAGAAAAATAAGTTTCATGTGAGTTTCTCAAGTCAGTCAGATGTTTCATCTTAGGCAAGTTTCCTAAATTCATATTCCTAAGCCCATATTTGAATAATGAGGTTTTTTTTTTAAAATTTTAAAGCAAGAATTGTGAAACCAACCATATGAAATTTTTCTGAGCCTGTATTGAAATGAACTTAACAAGATTCTCAGCATATAATATACGTTCCTGGATGTATGCTCCTGCTGAAACTTCTGGTAACTACTTTGAGTATAGTTGTTGGTTTGGGATCATTAGGATACGTGCTAGATTTGAAGATAACTGAACAGATAAGATTCATTCCCACTCGGTTCACCAGTTAACATTAAAACATAATACTTCAAATTAAAGGAAATGTAAAGAAAGATCAACAAGCTTGCATGTATAATTATCTTTTCTATTAATTCTGAGTCTAAATTATAGCTTAATTTAATCTTGCTCTTTCATTAGGTCTTATAAAAATCAAACATTTGCTTGAGTTGATGAGAGTATCACCTTCAGCTCTACTTCCTGCACTGCTCTTCTTAGCAGAAAGAAAATGATGTCTGTATCTTGACAAATTGTTGAGACTCTCATCAACCTAAAAGCAGGTAACCTAGAACTAAGAACATAACCCATGGTCTCAGGTGGGCAACATTTTGAATTCCAACACTGCCCCCAAGCACCTGTGCAATTATGAGCATGGTCTTGCATCCACAGAACAAATACAGTAGTTATAAAACCAAAGTGAAGATGTAAAATGAGATGCTGTAGCTTTGGAGAGCATTCAGCATTGTGCACTGGCGTAGTTAAGTGACTATTCAATAGGATTTTCAAATCACAAAGGGCAGAATAAGTCTGCCTTAGTCATGTTCACTTAATCATATTCTCTGCTATTTTCAGCTACCTGTCAGGGAAGGAGTAATCCCAGCCTGACTTCCTTTTTTCCCTTTGTCTCTGGAATGGTGTTCTCAGAGAATTCCAAGTAGTATTACTTTAACATTTCCTGGACCCCAGCAACCCAATTCCTGGAGGCCATTCTCAGGTTGCTTAACGTTTTGCTTCTGTGGGAGCTAGGGGTCTCAGCACACTCTTATTCGACCACTCCAAGCTGTGCTGGGAGTTCACAAAACATCCAGTGCTGGAACATCCATTACACTGACTAACAAACCTATTCCAATTCTGGAAAGCTCTGAATCATGAAAACCTCGTTTCCTTTTGTTGCAAACAAATCTGTATTCGCTGTTAGGTGTACCTCATAATACTGATTTGGCCTTTGGAACAAAATGGGATTCATGTAAGGCTACTCCATGTGATGGATGCACATCAAGCTCGCTTCTATGACTTTTTATCTAAATGCAGTGTTGAAAAGCACAGGTAGCTGTACAGCAACTGTTTTACCAGTATGGAAAACAGGGTTTTTGTTATTTTTTTCTTCTTTGATTCTTATATTACCTAATCACTCAGTAACTTCACAGAGTACCTTCTTCACACAAGCTCAGTTTGTGACCTCAGTGGATCGAGATTAAAAAAAAATATGACCTCCTACTGTTGCATCTTACAACTATAGTATTCACCTTGCTCTTTCCTTCTACCTCCCGGTAGGAATTCATTGGATATTCCACCCTAAATGTCCTCTTTGCATAGTTATGAAATCTAGTCCAGGGAAGTTGTCTCACTTCCTTGAGCTGTTAGCAAATTTGCCTAGTGCAAGTCCAGTCCCTGAATTTTCCTTCTCAAAGGACCCACAATGCATTGATGCATTTCAGTTCCCCTAGACCTAGGCACATACAATAGACCAATGAATGGACTTTTTTGCTTAGCTATAGGTTTTATCCTGGTGATCTTTGCTAAATGCAATAGCATCTTGCAATTGAGATTGCACAGGAAATAAAGAATTGGAACTCTACAAAATGGAAAACCTTGCTATAAATATGTTATAACTTGCCAAACAAAGGTATTATAAATCAAGATAGAGTCACACCAACTGCCTCTTAAATCCTTTGGGAAGTGTCCACCTCTGTCTTTATTACCATACACTGAGTATAGTAGTCTGATGAGAGTCTTGTTTCTTTCTGCCTTACCTAGTTTTACCCTTTGCTTCTACTAACAACTGAATGTTCGTATCCCCTTCAAATTCACATTTTGAAATGCTTATTCCCACAGTGATAGTTTTAGGTGCTGCGGCCTTGGGAGAATCATCAGGTGTTTGAAGGTATCATTTCATGAAGGATATTGGTGTCTTTACACAGTAGGCACAATATAGTCCTCCATTAATATCCATTAGGGTGTGCAGATGGCCAGAAGATGGTCCACATTGGATACTGAGAACTAGGACTTCATGGTCCCCACAACTATGAGAGATAAGTGTCTCCTGATGTAAGCCACTTACTTTATAAGGCTTTTGGTAAAGGTGCCCAAGTGATCAAAGACAACACACTTTAAGAGAGAAATCAGGTGATGGTTTGCTCAGCACCTGTTCTCCCAACACCTCCAGTTTTGTAAGAGCGTGAATCCTATCTTCCACTCAGCTGAGAAAGCATCGAATGCTAGAGTTGACTGGCAATTGGGCACCAGGGCATAAGACGCATGTCAGAGAGGATAAGCTTGGATTTGGCATGGCTTGATGCATTTTAAGTCTCAGTCGAGAAAAATAGTATTTTTTTTAGATGAGGAAAAAGATATATTGCCTGTGTAGTCTTCCAGACAGGCTAAACTCTGCTCTTAAAAATAAGCCGCAGCAATAGAAAACAGTTAACAATCAGATCTAATCAGATAAGACTTTTACCCAGCTCTTGCTTTCACATGACTCCCCTAGACAACTTGGAAGAAGATTTGGGGGAAAAGTTTTGCGATCCTTGATGGGAATGCATTCATTACATGATACTGCGCCTCCTTCATTCACACTCATAAAGAAAACTGCTAGTGATCAGTGTAACCCAAGTATTCATCTTTTTTATAGGCATTCTGAATATTGTCTCTTAATATCTAGTTCCCACGGAGAAAGAAAAGACTCCAACTGTAGAAGTATATAGACTGTATCTTGCCTTTTAATCACAGACATTATGGATTTTCTCACCAATTATATCAGTTACTTTCCTTGTTTCTGTGACAAGAAGCAGGGGGAAAGAAGGGTTTATTCTGGCTTGCAGCTTGGGAGGCTGTGGTCCATGGGGTGTAGAATGGTAACAGGATCCAGAAGCAGGTGATAACATCACACATGAAGGCAGAGTGTGATAAATGTTGCTCTTTGGCTAGGTCTCTCTTTTGTGTAGCCTTGGACTCCAGCCTGGAGATCAGTGCTCCTCAAAGTGAGGGGTAAGTCTTTCCATTGCAATTAGCCTAATTTAGAATATCTCTAACAGACATCCACAGTCTCTGTGATGAGTCTTGATCCATTCAAGTTGACAATGAATATAAAACATTGTAGGGATCATCCTCCTTAATGTCTAGTTTCCATAGAGACAGAGATAGAGTCTGGCTCTATGATCATACAGACTTCATGGCACAATTATACTGGGTTTCTCAGCATGGATTAATATAGCATTTGTTATTACTTTTGTTTTAAAATTGATCCATTCTCTTTATTGTATGAAGTTCTGTAAACTGTATTAATTCATTTCAAACTAGAAGAGGAGAATAAATAAGTAGTTGCTGTGAATAAACTTAGTGAACTGATAGATATTCAGATACCAGCCCCCAAAGAGGGAGCCCACCCCTTCTGACTTTATAGAGGAATTTCATTTGAGTCAACATTCAGTTCTAAGTATGTGTAGTAATGCTGTTTATTCTAGGATCCAAATTTTGTCTCTGCCACTTGGTACCTCTGTGATTTGAAGCAGCTTAATGAACTGCTCTGAGCTTTGGCTTCCGTATCAGTTTAGAAGAAATTGCCTGACGTACGGATATATAGTCAGTACACAAGACAGGGCCTAGAATGGTACAGGGCCTTGATCCTCAGTAGCTATATTACCACTGAATAGCATGCTTTTGATGTAGCCAGATTGAGTGCACTAGGAACACTCTCTTGTTACTTTAGTGTAGTATTTAAAGGGCAGCAGAGTGCTCAAAACACTCAAGCTTTCTCGTGGACTAATGAATACAAAGTTTATCTTACTTTGTGCATTTTCTTTTCTTTCAGCAGCCTTGTTCCATGAGCTTTCTGGGCATTGAGACCTTCCAAGTTTCTTCCACAAGATCTGCTGTCAAGCCAGCTGTCTGGCTTATGCCTTCTTTCAGGAGGTCTTATTGCTTGCTTACTTAGTTAAAGTGTTCCTCTTGACATCTGCTTTGCATCTAATTCATATTCTCAGCATGGCTGATCTGAGAGCCACATACTTAAAAAAAAATCCTCCTGCTGCATGTCAACCTGGAGAGCGTGCAGTTCTGAGGAGACTCTCCTGAAGAACCTTCCAGGCTTTGATGGGACCTGAGTGTAACTTCCCATCCAGCTGCTGTGCTTGAAGTGAATGATGTGAAAATGTAAAACGTATCAAGAGGCCCAACTACAGGGAGCTTTTACCCGTTCACTCTGCCTGTGAGATAAAAGCCCAATTTGCTTTGAGTCATTTTATTGGGAAATTTCTGTTTAAAAAAAAATAACGTAAAAGTTATAAAAAGAAAAGTAGCCGCAGGTTCTTATGTAGACATTTATTTTCCTTTTAACTCAGAAATGCAGTCATGAAAGCATGTAGCTTTCACGGAGGTAAAACCAATCTCATGAAGAAGCGGTACAGGATAAACTGAGAAACTGTAGCAGTGTGGTCAGCACAAGGCTATCTGTAGCTGCCAAGGTTTAATTACTTATTTTAAGAACTGTAGGCCAATGATTAAGCCTATCTAAAATAGACACATAGAGTGATTACTTGTGTTTGGAACACTGGAAGGGCATACATCAGTTAATCCAACTAGGGTGCCATAGGCCAAAGTGGAACATGCATTCAAAAATCTGTTGAAAGCAAGGTTCAGTGCTGGGCATTGCAAATACTAACAACAAATGTAAAGGTGAGAGAAAGTTCAAAGGCACAGCGATAGGGTCACAGGTCCAAGACTGAGTGAAATGGAGTACAAGTACAAATTGGCCATGCAGGGCCAGGGAACTCTGAACGCTTGCTTAGAAGAACAATAGGTCTGGTTTGAGCTTTTAAAAAAATACAGAGCAGAAAGAGATAGTCTTAAAAACTGTTAAGAGATGGGAGGAAAATGCAGAAGTTATTACAAAATTAAAGAACAACAAGCTTCCCATGAAGTCTAGAACTCGAGTTTTTTGTTTGTTTGTTTGTTTTTGTTTTTCATAAAAGAACTACAACTCAGGTTTTATAAGGCAGCAAATAACATATGTACCCATTTGTCAGGGACCAGTCTGTCACTTATGGGATACTCTGACTACATGAGCATTTTCATAGCTCTATTTTAGGGAACACAACATATTCAACTATTTATAGTTTAAGTAATTATTTGCAACACCCGAATGTTTCTCATTAATGTTAGAAATATGTTTATTATTAGGTATGTAAATATCAGAGGTTGGAAATGCAGCTGAGTTCATTGTCCAAGGTGCTGGATTTCAACAAGGAAATGCTAAGATAAGCTCAATGATCTTCAAGAAAATTTGAGATCTGTTGCTGGAGTGTTGGTGGTAGAAAGCAACCTCACTTCTATGAATACAAAGTGTTTTGTTCACATGTCTAACAAAGCTGGCTTAATAATTCAAGAGCCAAATTAGACGCTTGTCTCACAATAGAAAATACTAAGGATTATGTTCTTACACAGTTCCAACAACTATATTTCATGATATATAATATGATAATATGCTTTAAAATATCAATTTTTGCAAATGAGTGAACTATATCTTAGAAAGTTATGTTGCTCCATACTACCAAGTGATGGAGAGATGTGTTCAAGCCCTTGGGATAATATTGAAGCCTTTTAATTTCATCTGCTGAGAGACAGTGATATCTATACTGCGTGTCGTTTCTACTCAAGGATGATAAAAAGAGGTGGTGAAGAGTCCCCCAGGACAGAGACACGAGGCCTGGATGTCTAATGTGAGTGTCTTAGGACTGAGGCTGCCCATTTTACTATCTGGTTGGTGATGCTCTGTCCAATCTGCTATTGAGATATGGCTATAACATTAAAGGAAACACATCAAAGATATTTTGTAGAGACTGGAAATAAGTTGATTCACTGACCCAACTATGGTCTCAGAGGGGCTTCCTTTCAGAGGAAACAGACCCCTGGCCACACAGAGCAAAGCCGTCCATCTACTGACAGAGCCAGCGCTACCAAGGCCTGGGTGATGTGTAAGTGCTCTGGAGAGCCTCAGATCTTGATTGAATACATTCAGCTCAGAATGAACGGGCTTCGGATCTTCATCTGTGGACTTCAGGAAATTTTCCAAGCCCTCAAACATCATCCCATGCTGGCTCACACACCTCAGTGAAACAATTCCTTTTATAAACAGATTTTCAAAATAAGCCATATTTTAAAAATAATAAGTACCAGTAATACTCAGGACAAGTCATCAGCAAAGTTACATCCTCCGAAACCATTTGAGAAGAAGCTGATATGGGGAGTCATTCTCCTCCTCACCTTTCTCTCCTGGCACAGGCCATAAAGCATAGGAAGGGTTTTCTAAATTTCCCTCAAGCAACCGGAAGCATAGACCCTCTATGGAGGCTTCTTCCTCACAGCTGAACAGTGTTGGGGCTAAGGAGAACGATCTCAGCACACTCCTTGCTAAGCCCTCCCTCCTCGAGTTCATTAGCATTTAACCAAGCCCCACTGTTCAATCATTTCTTGACTACTATGTGCAACCATGACATAAACCACAGAATTTTTGCAATTCCATCGGACCTCTCTTTCCTTACGAAATTTTCCATGTTACAGAAATCTTTCTGAATGAGTAGGCGCACTTTGCTTCTGCTAATCTGTGTTTATAAGCTTTTTTTTTGGTGTTTGTTTGTTTGTTTGTTTTTAGAGGCAGCCAGAGACACAAAGTATCTGGAGTTATCTTCAGGAAAAGGAGGAACAAGTGCAGGTGAAGTCATCACTCCTAACTGATACACTCAATGGTCTCAATTGAATACATATATTGAATTGCTACATAGGTAATTTTCATATGCTTTTACATAAAAGACACTGTTGGTGATATTTTCCAGGTTCTTATCTACACTTAACTGTTATTCTCTTTTAAATATAAAGGGCATTGGAAAGGTTCTACCTTATCATTCCATGGCAGTTGTTTATAAAACACAATTTAAAAAAAAAACACAATTGGATCATTTCTAATGATATTCTGTTAAACTCATAGACCAGTGCCTTATTCAGGTTACTCCTGCAGAAAATGGGAACAGATACAGAGACTCACAATCAAACATCACACGGAGAGAGATACCTTAGAACACACAGCTCCAAGTGTGTGGTCTCCATCAAATCTTTCCTCTCAGAGCTCAAGAAACGCCACTGAAGAGAAGGCAGGAAGTGTGTAAGAAACAGGACACCAGGAGAACTAGGTCCTCTAAATCAACTAAGGAAAAGCTCATGTGAACACACAGAGACTGAAGCAGCAGGGCTGAACAGCTCTGCACCTGGTCCTCTGTGTATATAATACAGATTTCAGTTTAGTATTTTTATGGGACTTCCGAGTCTGTGAACAGGTGGGTTTCAGATTCTTGTGACATCTTTTGGGGTGATAGCTTTCATTTCTGATGGTTTGCCTTGTCCAGCATTGATGTGATGGGTCTTGTTTCATCTTACTACATTTTATTTTGTTATGTTTTGTTATTATCACTTAGAAGCCTGCTCTTTTCTAATGAGAGACAGAAAAGGGGTGGATCCTGGTGGGAAAGGAGGTGAGCAGGAGCATGGAGGAGCAGAGACAGTAAACTGTAATCAGGCTTTATTGTGTGAGAAAATAATTTATTTTTAATTAAAAAGTAAAAATTTCTAAATGAGGATTGATCCTCTTACTCCAGGTCCTTCTTCTTGTTTAGCTTCTTCGGGTGTACAGAATATAGTATGTTTATCCTATCTTATAGGTCTAGTATCCACTTATAAGTGAGTATACACCGTGTGGTCTTTCTGCTTCTGGGATACCTCACTCAGGGTGATCTTTTTGAGATTCCACCATTTGCCGGCAAATTTCATGATTTCCTTGTTTTTAATTGCTGAGTAGTATGGACATTGGAAGAAGGAGAAAACAAGAAAGAGGGCAGGAGCCTACCACAGAGGGCTTATGAAAGACTCTACTTAGCAGTGTATCAAAGCAGATGCTGAGACTCATAACCAAACATTGGTCAGAAATGCAGGGAATCATATGAAAGAAGTAGTAGTTAGCAAGACCTGGAGAGTACAGGTGCTCCATGAGGAGAGCAACAGAACCAAAATATCTGGGCTCAGGGGTATTTATTGAGACTGATACTCCAAACAATGTATATTAATGGATATAACTGAGAACCTCTGCTCAGATGTAGCCCATGGCAGCTCAGTATCTAAGTGGGTTCCCTAGTAAGGGGAAGAGGGACTGTCTCTGACATGAACTCAGTGGCTGGCTCTTTGACCACCACCACCCCTTGAGGGAGGAGCAGCCTTGCCATGTCACAGAGGAGGACATTACAGCCAATCTTGATGAGATCAGATAAGCTCTGGTTGATTGGAACGGGAGGTGGACCTCCCCTATCAGTGGACTTGGAGAGGAGCATGGGAGGAAATGAGGGAGGGAGAGTGAGAATAGAAGGGAATGAACGAGGGGGCTATGGCTGGGATACAAAGCTAATAAAATGTAATTAATGTAAAAACATAAAGATGAAAAAGAAGGTAAAAAACCCACACACAATTGGACATTTTAATCTGAAACACATCGTATATACTATGGGCCTAAAGTATAGCACCAGACTCTGCTGGTTTGAATCACAAAATTGTCATTTTCATGTGCATAAAAAGGGGGGGCAAATATTGGAAAATTTTTATGTGCTTAGGAACACATATAAAATGTACAAATTTGCCTGCAGAAGAGGAACTGCATGGACAAATTTGATCATATTATTGTGAAATAAAAAAAACCCCTGAAAACAATTAACATCACAACAATGACAAACTCATTTTTGAATGCTGACTATTCTCATTTGAGAAGTGAGTCAATCGTGCATGTTTATCATGCTGCTTGCTGATAAAAGCACATCACATCATTATTTGTAGGTTGCTAGAAGATCAAAAAGCTTATCATTCCTATATAAGAGAACAATTTTAATAGTTTTCATGCATGGATGTTATTTAGTAGCTAATAATTGATAAAACATTTTACAGGACTTGGACGCCCAAATGTTTACCTAACCATTTATTTTGCCTACATGCCTTACGTCATTTTATAATATATGTGATTTATACATAGCTTCAAGATATAATTACATAAAGTCTCCCTTCCCTTTCTGCCCTCTATCCTCTCACGTGCACTCCTGACTCTTCTAATTCAAATTTGTGGCCTCTTCTATGCTAATTGTTGTTTCATATTATACATGTTTTTATCACCTTTACCTCTCTTTAATCGAGATTGGGCAGGCAGAAGCAATACCACACTGAGAAAACATGATATTGCAAAATGTTTGGGGAAGGTTATTGCAGTGAAACCAGTAAACTATGATGGTGGTTTTAAAAAGAAACTTTAGTAGCCTCTCTAAGCCGTTAACATTCAATGTATGCCAGCCTGTTTGAAATGTTCTTTGATCAGAATAATGTCTCACGCTTGCTTAATATTTTATATTTTTCCAAAAAGCTTTCATATACATTAAATATCTTATATTACGCTTCATAGAAACTCTCAGCATGAGGCAGGAAAGATAATACAGTCACACAAAAACTGGAGAAGTGGATAAAGCAAACCTCAGATTGACTGGCTCATGGGGGAGTAATTTATGGGGCTCACCTGGGTATAACTCAAATATAGGCCTTCTGACTTCTTGCTGGGGGCTACATGCACTTTGTTAATGAACTTGGCCCAATGGGTGAAAGGACATTCTGGCTGAGGTGGGCGTGAACTCTCTCACTGGCACCGGCAGGCCTGACTTCACAATACTTCATCTCATTATATCCTGCAGTTTTGATGACAACCCTAGACATGTTGGGTTAGATGCCTGGAGTTGTAGGAAGTGCAGACTAAACCAGGAACATTTGTGGAGATGGCGAGCCAAGTAAAGCCCTATGTTCATCGCTGATGGGCTACTTGGAGAGCATGTGGGTGCTAATGTCTACAGACAACGTTACAGAGAACAAGCATAGGCTTTGCCTGGTCTTGCTACTTCACATATTGCTCTCTCAAAAAAATGGGACTAGCACTACCTCAAGATCCAGCTATACCACTCCTGGGCATACACCCAAAAGATGCCCCACCATTCATTAAGGACATTTACTCAACCATGTCCATAGCAGCTTTATTTGTAATAGGCAGAATCTGGAAACAACCTAGATGTCCCTCAATGGAGGAATGGATACAGAAATTGTGGTATATTTACACAATGGAATACTACTCAGCTATTAAAAACAAGGAAATCATGAAATTTGCAGGCAAATGGATGTAACTAGAAGACATCATCCTGAGTGAGGTAGCCCAGAAACAGAAAGTCAGGCATGGCATACACTCACCTATAAGTGGATATTAGCTGTATAATCTAGGACAGCCATCTACAGACCTAAAGAAGCTAAACACTAAGGAGGACCCTAGGGAGGATGCTTAAATCTCATTCAGAATGGCAAACAGGATAGACACCAGAGCGGTGGAAGAGAGGAAACAGGATGGGAGTCTACTATAGAGGGTCCTCTGAAAGGATCCACTCAACAGGGGATCAAAGCAGATGCTGAGACTCAAGGCCAAACTTTAGGCAGAGTGCAGGGAGTCTTATGGAAGAAAAGAGGGGTGGGAATAGAGGGATATAGAGGGGGCAGGAGCCCCACAAGGAGACCAACAAAGCTAAAAGGTCAGAGCTCAGAGGGTCCTGCAGAGACTGATGAACCATGGAAAGGACCTAGATGCCCTGCTCAGATGTGGCCGATTGGCAGCTCAGTCTCCACATGGTTCCCTGAGTGAGGGGAACAGGGGCTGCCTCTATCATGAACTCGGTTGACTTCTTTTTGGTCACTTGCCCGTGGTGATGCAGCCTTGCCAGGCCACTGAGAAAGAGGATCCAGGCAGTCCTGATGAGACTTGATAAGCTATGGGCAGAGTCAAGAGTGGAGAACTCCCCCTTTCAGAGGACTAGGGCAAGGGAGTGGGGAGAGGAAGGAGGGAATGTGGGACTGGGGGAAGCTGAGGGAGGGGGCTTAATAGGGATATATAATGAATAAATTGTAAAGAAAAATATTAAAATTAAAATTGAAAAAGAAGCAAAACAGGATAAAAATCAATGAAATTTTATCTTTAGTTAAATTAATTCAACTAAACAACTTATTCATGAAATTTACATGTGTGTGTTTGTGTGTGTGTGTTTGTGTGTGTGTGTGTGTGTGTGTGTGTGTGTGTAATTCATGGTTGGGATATAGGTCAATGACAGAGGACAATATTTTGGCTTCAATTCCCTAGAATCAAATATAAAATAAAAAATTAACAATAAGCCGTAAGGCTCAGTTTGATATTTTCAAAATAATAAACTTTAGCAAATATATATAAGCAATAAAGGTGACATTTGTCTCTGCAAGGTCTTGATACCTTCAGAACCAGCCTAAAGCCCCATGTGCAGAGGACGAAATGTGAACTCTGGGTCCAGACAGCACTGCTTCCTCCTTCCTCCTCTCCACTCTTTCTCTGTTTTTGGTATTAGCACCTAAGAAATCACATAATAAACCAGCATTCTTTCCAAAGTGACAGTAACTGCCACAGTCTTAGCTGGAACTCGGTCTCAATAACTGTTCAGCTAGCTACTCAAGGCTCGTCCTCAGTGCTATGCCAGCTGTTTGAAGACGAATCCTCTGAGACGCCTTTCTACTCTGCAGAGCCGTATTTAAGGCCACCAGCACGACGGTGCTGAGTGCTTGTGTTGACTCAAATGATCCTACTTTTTAATTCTAGGGACCTCAGTTTGCATCTCAACAAATTGAACACTTTTTCAGGAAAGGAAAAAAAGGTTTCCCTGTACCTGTCCCACAGTCACTGCGGGGACTGTCTGCATAGTTCTGCTTTTAGCAGTTTGCCGTTTTGACTCCAGGGAAAAAATAAGAGCAAAACAATGGTGGGTCCAGAAGGAAGGAGCTACTTTCTGCTTTCCCTTCATTTCTCTTAGTAAAGATTTATAAATACACCAGGGTTTTCTTCTCTCTACTCCTTGTTTGATTTGCATATTAGAGAGTTAATTACCTGTCTAATGTAAAACTCAGGTTTCTATCACTGCAGGATGGAATATGAAACAAGGGGACAGAAATAGGTGTTTAATTTAGAAAAGATCACCTTGTGTGAAGTAATGACGTCGTCTGTCTTGCTGTAGGCGTCTCCAAAGTAGTTAGTGATTTTATAAATTTAATATTTATGAACATGAGCAACTGTCAACGGGCATGTACTATTTTATCTGGTACTTAAATAATTTCCCATGCTAACAGTCATTAGGACAGAAATATTTCCCGATTAAAGGAAAATAATGAGAAAAAGAGACTATAGTGCTGGCTAGATCACCCTCCCTTGAGTTTGTTATTATTCATCTCTAGGCCCCCAGCACACATGACGCCATACAGTTACATCCTATTTTAAGAGGGATTCAATTAATAACATCAAAAGCAAGAGGGATATTTCATCCAAGATTGGCACACAGGGGCACACAAATACATGTGAATACTTTGATTTTTACTTTGTCACCCACCCTCCACTCTGAGAACATTCAGCAATATTGAAAAACAATTCTCAAAAATAAAGGAAAGATAAATCAAGAGGGGCTTAGACAGATAGATAGATAGATAGATAGATAGATAGATAGATAGACAGATAGATCGATAGACAAACCTAGAAGGTTTAGAAATCAAAAGAAGTACTCACAGAGGCAGAGGTGAGAAGGTTTAAATTAGGGAGCAGGAATATATTGCAGGTAAGTATGAAGTGGGAGTGGAGAATAACTGAGCAAGAATTAAGGGGGGTAAGGCACGGAAGGACAAGAGAGAAGAATTATGGGGGATGATGATTACCTCTAAAGAACTTTGAAAAAGTCAAATGCAAACCTAATATTGTAGAAATGTGTGTGCATGTACAAATTTAAATAGTTACACAATGACAAAGGGGACAATGACTCTTCTAGACACCACACTCTATCAAATAAAAAGCCCAGAGCCAGGAATGGGTTACCTCTCTTGTAATTCCATAGACTCCAAAAATAAATGCCATTGTCAATTCTCTTGGCTGCCCTCCACAATTGGATAGAAAGACCCTATCACTGAAGATACAACATACTCATGCCACAGTACATGGAAAATCTAGCTGACACTCGCCTGGAAGCTTCATTCCTACTGGCTAGCTTTCATAATGCTGGAAGATGCTCTGAAAGCTGCCAGAGGAGAAAAGCAATCATCAGTTTTACCCAGCTGTGAACCCTATGAGCTACAATCACAAGCAGCACTCAAGACACACCTTCTTCTGCACTAGTAGCATAAAGGTCCAGTTGAACCTAGCGCCTTCTCCACAAGATGGAACCAATGCCTGCCATCAATATCTGGGCCAAAACATGTAGTTAGACATGTTACAGGCCCTAGAGGAGAATTCACTGCTATTATCCTGCTACACGAACATGTTATTAAACCAATTCTAATAAATTGTAGATATTCATTCCCATAGATTAGGGCATCACTCAGGCCTTAAAATAGTGGATGGCAAATAACACATGGACCCACACTGGTCAACACGCAGAGACTAAGAGATTGCGGAGTGCTTCACTGAGTCATCTATATGATGCTTACCACCTTCCAGGGTCAAGGAATCAATGCAGAAGACTGGGCAGAAAGATTGTAAGAGCCATGGTGAATGACAACCAGGCAGCGGTGTTTTTAGGATGCAACAGTTTCACGTATAAACTCATGGTAGTTATGACACTGGGCAAAACAAACAAACAAACAAACAAAAAAACCTGTGCAATATCAAGCTAGACAAAGTTCCACCAACGGGGTGTGAAGGTGGGTCACAAAGTCTCACCCACAGCTGAACAGCCATTGGAAGTTGATGGCTGCTGGCTAAGGAAGAATCTCTTATCTTCAGAAATTCAGGACATGGGTGGCCACCCGCGCACAAGCAGATAGCACTAGTGGACTCAATGGGTTTGGAAGAACAGGCACATAAAGTTAGATGGGGAGAGGGTTGTGAATGACAGTGGAGGAATGGAGGGTGAATTATATCAAAACACCTGATAGACATGCATAAAATTTTGAAAGAAAAAGAGAACAAAAACTTTCAAAAAGAAAATAAGTACAAATTAAAAAAAAAATTACATGCTATCATACACAAAGCAGGGATAAACAGAGGATGTTCGAGTTTGAGGAAATTCAAGCTGAGACAATAAAACATATCTTTGGGAGAAGAAAGGAAAATGAAGATTACCAGTAATGCCAGAACTTGGAAAGGAACACGTGGCTTAGAAACCCAGGAAGAGGGGGAAAGATTGAGACAGAGCTGGGAATATTAATTTGTTTTCAATGTGCTAAGTTTGAAAGGACAGTAGAATATTCATACACAGATGTCTGACCGACATTCGGACAGTCAGGGCTTAGTTCAGAAAACATGTGAGGGTTACAGATTGGTTTTGACAAGCCCTCATGAGGTGATAATTGAAGCCACAAAAATGAATAGGGCTTCCAAGGGAGAATGAATAAAATGCCATGGAAAATGTCAAATCGGATGTGGCAAAATGTAGTAATTATAACACTTAAATGATCATGTTCTATCGTTTGTGATTTGATTTCTGATTCAAGCAAGCACTCATCTAGGTACTTTCCACATAAAATGTTGTTGTATCATAAAATTATGCATAAATTCTTTGATAATTCCCAGTGGATAATGTTCTGGATATGGAAGAAACTATCAACAACAATGATAAATTCTTCTTGGTTTCAGATAGGCAGAGCAGGGTTTGAAATTAATTTTCTGCTTGACACTGCCAACCTTTTGTGTACTTCTTGCTGGCAGAGGTATTTTTAAAATGTTTTTTTTTTTATTTTGAGACTGTAATACAACATTTCATTTCCCCATTTGCATTTCTCCTTCCAACACTCCCCATGTACAACTTCCTTTGCCTCATTCACATTCGTGGCTTCTTTTTCCTCAGTTGTATACACACAAACACACACACACACACACACACACACACACACACACACACACACTCTCTACTCAATCCATAAGTTAGTTGGTATGGGTAGGTGGTGGAAGGGTTCTCACTTTCATTCACTTGTCTTCCTGCTTATAGGGATGAAAGAGAAGCTCTTTCTGCCTAGGTTATGAGCATAGCTGAAGATATATACATATACATATACACATATATATATACATATATTATAATAAATAGGATAATATCTAGCCTATTCTATAGTAGCCTATATAATATAGGATAATATACAGCCTATAGAGCAGAAGCCTACCCCATCTACCCCAAGGGGCAGATCTGAGATTTATAAAGATTTTAAGTTGCACCAACCTGCAGCTTTCTCTAGCTTTATATGCTTAACTACCCTAGAGAATAGTAGAGGTGACAGATTCAAGAATCACTTCACCATTGAGGATCTTGGGCAGGTGCTGTATAAAAGCATGTGAGCAAAGATGGAGCAAAAGGATCACAGACTAGTAAGACTCAATGAGGAAGAAGAATGTCACGTACCAGCTCTTTGGTGTAGGTAAGCCACCACCCTCCTGTAAGCATTGGAAGAGAGGAAGAGAGAAACTGGGAAGATAGTGAAGTCAGGGCCTGGAGGACTCTGAGCAGGAACAGGAGGAAGAGTAAGAATTAAGTTCTGGCGAGTACAAGTTTCTGAACCAGAGTGGCCAATACAGATGGAATGGGATGAAATGGCTTGGTCAGCAGAGCTGAAACACTGAATAACATAAGATCACAGTATTTGGTTATTTACAAGAGTACTGAAATGTCCAAGGTTAGTATAAGGGAAGAATATAGGTCATATTCCAAACATTAATAATAAAGGATCTGACCTGGATGCAGGGGATGGTGAGAGGCTACAACAATAATAAGAAGGAATCATACAATTGAGACAATTTTAATCCAATGTTGAAAAGAAATGCTGAAGCCCAGCTCTTCTTTCTCATGGCATCATGGCTACAAGAGTATGAAGCAACAGGCAATCCCGTCTGGGATGGTTACCTTCCAGTCAAGGCAGGAGGCTGTAGGCCCTGGCATGAATTGTCAACTAAGAGACAAATATTTGTGGAGGACAGAGAAGGCTGCTAGGGGCAACTGAAGAGGGAAGACAGGGGTCTCAGAAAAGCCAGGGAATGAACAAATGAGAGGTCTGAGACACAGGAAGTGTGGTGGAGGGAGCAGAGGACTGAGGAGTGACAGGACCACAGGGGAAGACTGAACCACCTCAGCTATTGTTACACTGCCACTAGCCTCGAGACACACCTGCCCCCTTCTCTGAGAACTGACTATGATCATGATGAGTTCTGCCCAAGACATACAAGGAAGGCCTTTATGAGGCTACATGCCTGCAGGACATTGAGGATGGGACCCCAAGACTCAACCAATGAATGCAAGCTATCTATAGAAATAAAGATGTTCCATGCTAGTGAGATCTGCAGGTGCACACATCCTCTACTTTCCTTAACGTAAAATAAAATGGTCAGTGTGAGCCTTATTTAAGAGAAATTTTATTTGTATTCGTTTTCCCGTCTTTGTGCTTTTACATTCTAACCTTTTCCACTCTGTTTGAGATCATGCATCTTCGGTATAGCAGGCTCAACATGGCACAGATGTCCCATGCACTGTAGTGAAAGGGAATGGTTTCCTTAGCAACAATAACCACACAAAAACCCAGCAGAATCTTCTTTGCTACTTGTGTGACGTTTGAGAAGATTAAGAAATCCAAACAGCAGGAAAGAATAATAAATGCCTGATTGGAATGGATTGAGATAACCGGCTGGAATGAAAGCAAAGGACATCTGCTGTTTATGACGAGTCGATGGAATGGTTTCAAGTGACTGAAGGGTTAGCATCATGATGTACCCTTTCCCTCACTGAAACAGGTAAAATGAAAATCATACTTCATCTAGTTAAGTGGAATAAAATATATTTCTTCAAGATCTTGGTATTGTTACTGAAAGGTAATAATCACAAACAAGATTCGGAGGCATTGTGAGATAATCTGTCTGGCAATAAAGGGATATGTGTCCCACAGAGAATCCGTTTGGAGAGAGACATTTTGCTACTGCTGTTTTCAAAGAGAACTTTCATGAATTTATCATTTCTCACCACACCCCGGTGAAGGGATTCTTGGAATTTATGCCTCTTTTCGTCTTCTGCTGCCAGTTTTTTACTTTACGGTTTTCAATTTTAGCAGTTCTAACATTAAGTTTGAAGTTACCACAGCTTTGCGCAAAAATATGTTCATTTCCCCTCTCCTATATCAGGGTTTCTGTTTCCTTCTTTTCTTACTGAATGACCACATATGTGGAGGTTTTGCCAGGCCCATCACATAATGACAGTGTGGCAGTATTGGTTAGAAGGGTGTGGGAAAGGGTGATAATTTACAAACAAATTGGAAGGGATACTTTTCAAAATTCTCCAGAAATCTTGTCATCCTACTGGGAGTCTCTGCCACATGATCAGGTACAACTGAACAGGTTTTGCAAGTTGCCAGAGAAGAAGTTCAAAGATGATTGTGAAATGTACAAAAAAACAACAACAAAAAAACAAAACAAACAAACAAACAAACAAAACAGTATACTAGCTCAAAGGCAATTTCAGTTGGGTTTGAAGAACTGCTAACCAGAAGACCACAAGGACTCGGGTCAAGGGTCGTAGCTCCCGTGCGCTGGCACTCACACACACTCTCCCTGTTCTGGGTCGTAATGAGTAGCTGAGCCTCCTCAAGCATTTGGCCATTAGGTTTATGATGCACAGCAGCACAGATTCTAGGATTATTAGTTTTGGGAAACCAGGAACATGAAAAGACAACAGACTAGAGCCACTCAAGAGAGACACAAAATGAGCCAGAGCCAAGGCCCCGCATAATTAACTGAGTGCCATAAGACCATGGTCACCCATGGCTGTGTTTTCAATTCCCAGACAGATGACTTCTCTCAGAGGACTCCCGAGAGCTTCAGTGACTCTGCTGGCAGAGGAAATAGGTAACTTACAAAGACAGAGCACGACACTTATTTCCAGATATACACTTCACATCGAGATGCTTAAAGCTTAAGTTAAATATGCTCTCGACTGGTGCAGAGACCATGGAAAGTAGCGCCTGTGATGACAGTTCAAACACCACAAATGGAGTATGCAAGTCTGTAAGCAGTTTCCAGTGCAGAAGACTTTGGCAAATTTTATGGCCTTCAGAGTTCATAGCTTAACTGTGAACAAATCAAAGTAGCATTTCAATAGTTTCTTTTTATTTGTGGCAGGTAGCGTGAAGAACATATCCAATTTACATGATAAAGTAGAAATTATATTTTCAAATATCATAGATACGGGAGACAAATGGATGATGAGTGGTCACAAACAGACATAGTGCGTCACATACAGTGAGACGAGATGGGCTAGAAAGGATTGCTGCAGAAGGATCGCTCGGAAGGATCCTGCCCAGCCACGTGCCCTGCTGATGGGAGAACTCAACTATAATGGAAGAGTGCGTATTAAGAACAAGTATATGAAGACCAGCTCTGCTTTCATTATGTCCAGGATCTTAAAATTATTTTCATATTTCTCAAATTTAATTTGCAGGCTCAGACCTGAAAGCCGATGCTTCTTGGGATGGCTGAGATTGGTTGTCCACCTGACCTATTCTAGAATGAACTAACATTGAAGCTGCTAAGCATTCCTGCGAAGGAGGTTGTTAATTGGATTGTCTGAAGCAGGAACACCATCCCTGAACCACATCTTATAGTGACAACCCATATCAAAGGACATGGAAGAAGGAAGCTTTGCTTTTTGCTCTCTTGCACTAACTTTTCCTAGGAAGTTCATCTACCCTTCGGAAGAGGCATCCATCCACTAATACTAGAAACAATTCCTTTGAGATTCTAGCACAGACAGAAAATTGGCAGCCCTAGGACTTCAAAACCAGATCCAGACGGCTGGGATATCTAGCCTTGTGGGCTGGGCAGCTATCAGAATAGCAGATGTTCCTTGAGTTAGCCATTGTCTGACTACCTGGACCACAGCCTATAAGCTGCAGAATGATAACAAGCATAGTAAATAATACTATAATACTCTGAATATATATGTATATTCATTCTATGAGTATTATAGGTATTATTATACAATCATTATATATTATACATCATTATATATACAGAACATACACATATTCATTTAGAGAATGTTTCTTTACAGAATCCAGAGCATTACTTTTCTAATTTCAACTAAATAAAAAAGATAGACCCAATTAGGGTTGGGATAGAATTTCATTGTGATTCAATACCTATAATTTTTGTAGCAATGTAAAGAGTCCTTTTGTGCCAAATGATGGCCTTATTTATCAACTATAAAACTTATGGATTAGCACTGGATGTTAAGTAAACTTTTCATTATTTATTACAATTTATTCACTGTAGACCCCTCCCTCATCTCCTCCCTGTCCCGTCCTCCCTCCCTCATCCCCCTATGCACCTCCCCTAGTCCACTGATAGGGGAGGTCCTCCTCCCCTACTCTCTGACCCTAGTCTATCAGGTCTCATAAGGAATGTCTGGATTCTCTTACTCTGTAGTCTAGTAAGGCTACCTCATTAGGAGAAGGTGATCAAAGGGGTAGCAATTGAGTACATATCAGAGATTGTCCCTGCTCCTCTTATTAGGAGATCCCTATGGAGACTGAACTGCCCATGGGCTACCTCTGAGCAGAAAGTCTAGGCCCTCTCCAAACATGGTCCTTGGTTGGAGTATCGGTCTCTGCACATGCCCCCGAGCCCAATTTTTTTGGCCTTGTTGGTCTCTTTGTGGAGCTCCTTTCCCCTCCAGAAAGACAGGTCTTTCTGTCTCCCTATTTTTCCATAAGATTCCCTGCACTCTCTCCAAAATTTGGCTATGGGTCTCAGCATCTACTTCGATACCATGATGTGTAGCGTCTTTCAGAGGCCCTCTGTGATAGGCTCCTGTCCTGTTCCCTGTCTTCTCCCACTTCTGATACCTATTCTGTTTGCCCTTTTGAATGAGAATTGAGCATTCCTAGGGTCCTCCTTGTTGTTTACCTTCTTCAGGACTATAGATTTTAGTATGTTTATCCTATATTATGTGTCTAATAACCACTTATCAGTGAGTATATACCATATGTGACTTTCTGCTTCTGTGTTACCTTACTCAAGATGATATTTTCTAGTTCCATCCATTTGCCTGCAAATATGATGACTTTCTGATTTTTAATTGCTGAGTAGTATTATATTAAGTAAATTTTGAAGCTCCTTGCACTTAAATTTATTTTTTCTTACAATAAGATATTTTCGTTGTGTTCTATCTATCTATCTATCTATCTATCTATCTATCTATCTATCTATCT
>NW_026592118.1:16960134-17014216 GCF_907164565.1 Psammomys obesus
TCTATCTATCTATCTATCTATCTATCTATCTATCTATCTATCTATCTATCAGTGCTTCCCAAAGCGCATATCTCAGAGGCTAGAATAGGGCATTAGATACCTTTAAGTTAGGTTCACAGAAAGCTGTGATGGACTTTGCGGGTGGTATGAACTGAATCTCAATCCTCTGAAAAAGCAGCCAGTACTCAGTTGCTGAACCATCTCCCTAGCCCTTTGTTTTTGTTTTGAGACAGGGTTTGACTTTGAAGTTCTGATCCTCCGACCTCTGCCTCCCAAGTATTGGCATTTGGGGCATGCATCTGGTTTATTTGCTACTGGGGATAAACACAGGGCCGTATTATTGTAAAGAGATTAGGAACTATAGTTTTTTATTATCAGCAAAAGCCTTGGCAAGCATCTCTTAGAAACGTGATTTTAAAAAGATCTCAAACTATCTTACCTCCTTCCTACACAATTTTAAATATTTTCAGCTGTAGTAGAGAAAATAGATGACTACACATTCGTTGAGCTGGAATTCTGGTTGCAAAGCCGAGGGCTCACTTAAGGCTAATTATTCCACCTATATAATCTTCCCCTTTCAACTATGAAATAGCTATGGGATGCTGCACCTGAGTAACTGGTTTCCCTGTGTGTGTATGTGCACACGTGTCCCTGGAGGTTATGGGTGCCTGTGTTCAGGGAGCACCCTCGGGGCAATTTTCAGGGGCAGGCCACCTTGGTTCTTGACACACAATCTCCCTGACTTGAGGTCCACAAAATAGGCTCTTCTGGCTGGCCCTGACCTGTTTCTGCTTCCCACATGTCACGACGCTTGGCTATTTTAGCGTGTTGTGTGGATGAGACTTGGGTCCTTGTGATCGCATGCTAAGAACATATACATTGTACACATTATTATTTTACACACTTTTAAAAATGAATTCATGCAAATTGTCCAACCATGCCTGGCTCATATTGACCACTTAATATGTGTCCATCTAATTTACTTCCAAATACGTATTTTGCTTTATATTGTAACATGAAAATACATAAGTGAAAGTCAAAAACAGCTGCTTTTCTCTCAGTTGTCATAGTCAACAGTTTTATTCATGAAAATTTGTAGCATTTTCTTTGTTTCTTTGCTCTAGTCTACAGAATTTTTAGTGTGCTTTAGTAAGTGACAACACATGCTGGAGAGGTTGTGGAGAAAGGGGAACCCTCCTCCACTTCTGATGGGAATGTAAACTTATAGAACCACTTTGGAAATAAATCTGGTGCTTTCTCAGACAATTAGGAATAGCGCTTCTTCAAGATCCAGCTATACCACTACTAGGCATATATCCAAAAGACGCTCAACTATATAACAAGGACATCTGCTCAACCATGTTTGTAGCAGCTTTATTTGTAATAACCAGGAGCTGAAAACAGGCCAGATGTCCCTCATTTGAGGAATGGATACAGAAATTGTGGTACATTTACACAATGGAATATTACTCACCGATAAAAAACAAGGAAATCATGAAATTTGCAGGTAAATGGTAGGAACTGGAAAACATCATCCTGAGTGAGTTATCTCAGAAGCGGAAAGACACACAGGGCTTATACTCACTCATGAGTGGATATTAGACCTATAATATAGGATAAACATACCAAAATCTGTAAACTTAAAGAAGCTAATCAGGAAGGAGGAATCTAGCTAAGATGCTCAATCCCCATTAAGAAAGGCAAAGAGGATGGACATCGAAGGAGGGAGAAAACAGGGAAGAGGACAGGAGCCTACCACAGAGGGCCTCTTAAAGGCTCTACCCTGCAGGGTATCGAGGCAGATGCTGAGACTCATAGCCAAACTTTGGGCAGAGTGCAGGGAATCTTATGAAAGAAGTGGGAGATAGTAAGACCTGGAGAGAACAGGAGCTCCACAAGGAGAGCAACAGAACCAAAATATTTGGGCACAGGGGTCTTTTCTGAAACTGATACTTCAGCCAAGGACCACTCATGGAGATGGTCTGGAACCCCTGCACAGAGGCAGCCCGTGGCAGTTCAGTGTCCAAGTGGCTTCCATAGTAATGGGGATAGGGACTGTCTCTGACATGAACTGATTGGCCTGCTCTTTGATCATCTCCTCCTGAGGGGGGAGCAGTCTTAGCAGGCCACAGAGGAAGACAATGCAGCCACTCCTGATGAGACTTGATAAACTAGGATCAGAGGGAAAGAGAGGAAGACCTCCCTTTTCAATGTACTAGGAGAAGGACAGGGTGGGGTGGGGTGGGGTGGGGAAGTGGGAGGGTGGGATTGGGAGGGGAGGAGGGAGGGAGGTACAGGGGGCATACAAAGTGAATAACCTGTAATTAATTAAAATAATTAAATAATAAAAAAGAAAAAATCAGATAAAGTAAAAATGATTTGTCCTTTCTAATGCAGGTGGGTCCAATGAAGGGGTAAACAGAATAAATCAGAGTAAAGAAGAAAAAAAAAACTGAGAAAGGACAAATTCAATTGCTACTTCATTCAGCTAGAGAACATTTAGGAAGCAGCTTCGACATCCGCTACAGATATCCCAGGCTACCACAGACGAGGCAAAGCATTAAACATCACTGGATCTCAGTTTAGTCATCTGTGAAATGAGGACAACCTTGGGATAGCCACCATGGAGCCCATTTTCCAAAGACAATTATACCAGGGAAGGCATGAGGCTAAATGAGAGGTGATTTCGTGCGTGCGTGCGTGCGTGCGTGCGTGTGTGTGTGTGTGTGTGTACACGCGTGCCTGCGCTCGTTATTCGAGGGCCAGTTGAGTTGAGAAATCCAGAGATGTGGTATGGTGTCCCAGACGACACCACTAGGAAAATAACACCTTATCCTCAGCTCTTGGTTGACAGAACCACATAAGCAAAAGCTCTCCCAGACCGGAAAGGCTGGGAGCCTGCTTAGGAAATGGGAAGAGATGAAGACCAACTTCCTTAGATGGACAGGGTGAAACAGGAAGTGGCATGAAAAGAAGGCTTCTATAGACCCGAAGGCAAGAAGGTTCTGGAGGCCTTGAACACGAAATCCCTGTTTTCTGAGACGGTGAGAAGAGGCATGGAGGTGAGAATGGCAGCGCTATGGTGAAAAGGAAAACAAGAAAAAGGCATGCTGACAGGACACAGCAACCTCGTTCAGAACTACGCTTCACTGGAGAAGGACAGCGGAGGGATGGGGTAATACTACCCTCAGAAGGAGTACCAGGCCAAGGGCTGGATGTTCCAGCGGATTTTTGCCAGATACCGTCAGAGTCGGGGGAAGGAGACACCTCAAGTAGCAAGTCACATGGGAGAGCATCTACATGACATCTTACCACGAACCCATCAAGTGTGTTAACACTTTTTGAGAAGCTTCAAGGGATAACATTATCATTCATTATAATCACAGGTCCGTGGCTGATATTAAAATCTTTTTTTTTACTAATAAATAATAATTTTTGAAATTTTGGAGACGTAGGAAAAATCATGTATCCTACTGCCTAAAGCACTGAATAGATTTCATTTAGCTTCTGTGATAGCCTTCTTATTTATATACAAAAAGGAAGTAAATCTTATTTGGAGCTTATTTCTCTGATTTGGAGAATGAGGTTTTAAAAGAATTACTATCAAAGCACCAGTCGATTATATTACTGAATAGCAATTGACATAAAATATTGACAAATACATTCTTTAAAACACACACAGGCTTTCATCTTAGAGTCCTATTTACTCTAGAATAATCAACTCTAAATGAGTGGTTTTGTTTATATGCAGCCTTGATATTTGATATACATTTTTCTATATATTTCTCTTATAAGCCCATTTTACCATTTCAGAAAAGAAACACTATGGAAAAGGCTCCTCTGATCCTGAATTTAAAAAGGGGGGGGGATTTCTTTATATATTTGGTGAATGCTGCATAAAAAGAGACAGAGCTGTAAGTCTCAATACCTTAAAAGACTCCCAGACAACAAAGAGTCCACAGATATGCCCACAAACACCCAAAACACAGGGAGTAAGTCCTGTGGGTCTTTGTCTCTTACAGAAATTTATATGTAATATATCATGTACACAGCAATATCTTCTAGGACCTATAAACATGAAGAAAAAGATATGAGAGCAAATCAATCTTTTAAATTTGGTTCTAATTTTACTTATAAGGCAAAGCATTTTGTAGATGTTCTTGACACCCATTATTGTTCCTTTTCTCTACTCAACTGTGTAACTCCTTCCATCACATTAATTTCTTTACATCACTGGTTCCCAAGTTTTTTTGCTGGATCATTTCAACCACATAGACATATGGTAGAATACTTCTCAGCACTATTTAAATGTGAAAACAATATTCGTTCTCACTACCAGGAAAACCCACAATTTTATTTACTTTATTACCTGCCTGGCAGGATACATGAATATTAGAAAATAATTAATAACTTTTTATAGATTTTAGATTTTAAATGATCAATATAGAACAAGCCTCAGTCAAAATAGTTTAGGGAACATTAGTTCTGAGGATATTAAACAGGATGTCGGGGAGAAAAGAGAATAAATGTTTCATGGGCAGATTAGGTGGGTGAAATGTCAATCAAACAAAAAAGAAGTGTTTATGAAAGAGCGTTCTATACGTCAATTGATATCACATACCTACTGAGTGCTGGCTCTTTCAGGGGAGGAGCCTTATTGCCCAGCATGGTGATCAGAGCAGGATGTCTCCGGAAAGCTGTCTAGCTCTTGGAGTGTCTTGTTGGGCTGTGGCTTCATAGACCACGTTATGAGAAATGATGTGAAAGAGTGACTGGCAGAAACTCTTGCTTCCCAAAGACCACATTGACTTGCGCAGTAGCAACACGAAGTCCAATAAAATTCTTTGTTGGAATTTACTTGGGCAACCTCTTGCTTGTGTATTCTGAGGTAATCCATTTAGATTCCTTTCCCATTATTCTTTGCCTTAAATTCATCCACAATATATTTGTCAATGATAAGTCTTACTTTTTTGCATTACAAGTTGAGCTATAACAATTCAGTATCAAACTCCTTTCAATAAGAAAGTATTCTGAGATGGCAGCAAATCTTGATGACTTAAGATTTTAGTCTACATAAATAAAATTACATAAGATTTAATCATGTATTCATTTACAGGCTTGTTTCATAATCAATGTTATCTTCTTGAAGTAAAATGCCCTCTGTCATGTTGATTTACTTTAAGTAAGTAAGTTCCCCTGGTGTGCTTCAGAATTACAATTGCCTTCCCTTTCCAATGTGTAAATTATAGATAAAGAGAACTTGTAAGTTTCCTGCAGATATAGCATTTCCATTGACAGAGAGAATAATCTAATCAAATGTGATCTCCAAGTCTAGGTCTTATCATTAATACTAGAGTGACTGGGGAAATGGACCAATCTGGCTCCTGTTCTCAGTTAAGTTGGATTCAGTGTAATATACTTTGGAATGAATATTGGATTTCAATAAAGAACATTTGGGGAATTTGAAACCCAGTAAGTAAGGATTGGATCCAAATTTATGATGGCTTAAATGCTTGAAATAGCAATGTCTGCCAGATCAAATACCATTTAAGTGGGTTGTAGACTACTGTGAAAGTATTCATAGACCATCTAATATTTGAAAAGAGTGTTTAGTCATTTATAACAGCCATGTTAGGAATATGACAATGACAAGGACAGTTTAATAGAAGAGCTAACAGTCAAGATAATTTATGGACAATTAAATTATTCTAAGTTGTTTTGTTAACAAAAACAAAGGAAGGAGATAAAAAATGAAGAAGAAAATATAGAACCTAAGAAAATATATGTGAGAAAGACGAGACTTTATAATGAACTTCCAGTCTAAGGTGTGTCTTATGAATTAGTATCTATCTATTACTAACTATTTGATGTGAAAGATGAGGGTCAGAATTTTTTTTTTTTTTTGCAAAACTAGACTACATATTTCTGTAGGTATCTTAAAATTTTTATTTTGTAGCTCTGGGAAGTTTCCAGATGATTTTAAACTTCACTATCTTATGTGGGAAAGATGTAACATACATGGAAAATTCAGCATACATGGAAAATCCAGTGCTCTTCAAATATTTGTAATTTTTTATTACAAAAGATTGAAAATGTTAAACAATGGGTATGACCAACACATGTAGTAAGACAAAATAAAGCAGCAGAAAGGAAGAGATTACTTCTAACACTAAATAAGAGGCCAACAAGAAAAAAAAAGTCTGTAGGAAGAATAAATCTGCTTTGTTGCTTGTGTTAATTTAGTGAATCAGAAAAGATTTAACATGCTTGACCCTGATGAGCTTCACATAGTTTATAATTGATTTATTAATATTCAGTTAGTTATGGATAGAATCAGAGTGTATCATGCCCTGTAAATTAAGCAACCCTTAAAGAACATTCAAACAAATCAGATAAAGCATGTTAAAGTGAATCAGAAGTTCATGGAGGCCCTTCAGTGAACCCTGTTTCTTGTACTCACTCATGAGCTTTATATCATTGACTCTAACTTGACTTTTGACTGGCTTGGGGCAGTAAGTACACCATTTGCAGGGTGATCATGTTTTGGACACTGGACACATCTTATAGCATTCCTCTTAAAACCCAGCTGTTAAAACAAAGGATGTTCTCCAGCTGTCCTGTTAGAGAAAGGGCTATGTGCATGATCCAGGAGGAAGAGAGATGCCATCTACAGAGAGAAAGCACATGGCAGAGAACATGGGAGACCCTGTTTGACACAATATGTGATAGAACAATAATCCAACTGAGTCGTGAAAACTCATAGAAGCATAAAAAAAATTATTTATTTAATGTTATGCAGACATGTATGAGCCCAAACGTATCTATGTACATCACATGCACGTAAGAGCCCTTGGAGGTCAGAAGAGGTGATGAATACCCCAGAACTGGAATTATAGATTGTTGCGAGCCATCATGTGGGTGCTGGGAGCTGAACACATACAAGTCCTCTGCAGGAGCAGCCAGTGATTTTAACTGCTGAGCTACGCCTCCAGTCCTGAGTCGTGGAAAACATTAAATAATGTTATTTTAAGTCACAGCTTTTAGAATGATTTAATAAACAACAATAATTAACTTAAATAATAGGTAGTTCTGGAATACCATAGCACCAATTTATTCTCGTATATGATTTAATTTTTAACGTTAAATTTATATATATATATACACACACACATATGTATATACATACATACAAACAAGTTTTTTACTTGCAAGTATGTATGTGTACCACATATGTTTGTGGTGCCCATGAAGGCCAGAACAGGGAATTAGTTCCCCTGGAACTGGGGTAACAGATGGCTGTAAGCAACTATTGGGTGCTGGGAACTGAACCTGAATCTTCTACAAGAGCAGCAAGTGCCCTTAAACATTAAGCCAACACACCGGCTCCAAGTTTTAACATTTTTCTAAAAGGGGTATGTTCACATATTTTTTTTTAATTTTATTTTTTTCTTATCAGTTACATTTTATTAACTCTGTATCCCAGCCGTATCCAGCTCCCTCATTACCTCCCAATCCCACTCTCCCTCCCTCATCTCCAAGTCCACTGATGGGCGGGACCTACCTCCTCCCCATTCATCCGATCGATCCTGTTTTATCAGGTATCTTCAGGACTGGCTGCAAAGCCCTCCTCTGTGGCCTAACAGGACTGCTCCTCCCTTGGGAGGTGGGGAGGTCAAAGAGCCAGTCATTGAGTTCCTGTTAGAAATAGTCCTTGTTCCCCTCACTATGGGAAACCAATTGGTTACTGAGCTAAACCTTCGGCAGAGTACAAGGATTCATAGGAAAGAAGGGGAGTTAGTATGATGGGGAAAGGATAGGAGCTCCACAAGGACCAAATATATCTGGGCACAGGGTGTTTTCTGAGACTGACATTCAACCAAGGACCATGTATGGATATAACCTAGAACCTCTGCTCAGATGTAGCCTGTGGTAGCTCAGTAACCAATTGGTTTCCCATGTTCACATATTTTGAACAAAGAAACTAGCAAAGCATCTAAATGTAAGAGTAATTCCTTGGGTTCCCAGGATCATACCATTTCCCAGGACCCGCCCCGCTCTGCCCAGGAGACCAGCATGGGACAGGGAGCAGCAGGTGAGAACTCCTCCATCTACTGGCCTGCCACTGCCTGCCAGAAACAGTGGTGAAATCTTCTAAGGGCCCTCTGTCCTCCAATTTCCTGGTGAACCCTGAGACCCATCCCAATCTGTGGGCTCGGAGACCAGCATAAATCAAGGAGGAGCAAGAAAAGCAGAGGACTGTGGCCATCTGGGTCCATGATACCTACCTACAACATGAGAGATCTATTACCATCAGCAACTACCCATCTTGCTAATACCAGACAGAACCAGAGTTCAGCAAAAGAACATGAGCCACAAAAATCAGGGCCATATGACATCACCAGAATCCAGCAACAGCAAGTCCTAGGGCTATTATTATACTTGAAGTGCAAGAAAATAGTCTTAAATCTAAGGTTATAAAAATAATAGAGGCCTTAAAAAGAGAAAAATAAATCCCTCAAAGAAATGCAGGAAAATACAGTCAAACAGGTGAAGGATTGAATAAATCCCTTAAAAAAATAAAAGAGAATACAATCAAATGGGAGAAGGAAATAAATAAAACTGTGTAAGACCTAAAAATGGAAATAGAGGCAATAAAGAAAGCACAATCTGAGGAAATCCTGGAGATGGAAAATGAGAACTACAGACAGAAGCATCACCAACAGAATACAAGAGATGGAAGAGAGAATCTCAGGTGTAGAAGATGTTATTAAGAAATTGATATATCAGTCAAATAAAATGTTATCTAAAAGTTCCTGACAAAAAACCTCCAAAAAATCTAGGACAATATGAAAAGATAAAATCTAAGAATAATAGGAATAGAAGAAGCAGAAGACTCCAAGCTTTCAGGGCCAGAAAATGTTCTCCACAAAAATCATAGAAGAAAGCTTTCCCAACCTAAAGAGAGTCCTGTAAACACAGAAGATGCTTACAGAACACCAAAAACAAAACAAAAAAATGACAAAAAAACTTCCTGTCACATAATAATCAAAATACTAAATGTAAAGAACAAGAAAGAATGATAAAAGCTGCAAGGGAAAAAGGCCAAGTCATACATAAAGACAAACCTATTAGAATTATACCTCACTTCTCACCAGAAACTCTAAAAGTAAGAGGAGCTTGGGCAGATATCTTATGGACACTCTGAGACCATAAATGTCAGCTCTGACTACTAGACTCAGCAAAACTTTCAATCACCAAAGATGTAGAAAACAAGATATTCCAACACAAAAACAAATGTAAACAGTACCTATTCACACACACAGACTTAAGGAAGATAGTAGTGGGAAAACTCCAACCCAAGGAGGCTAATCACACCCAGGAAACCACAGGAAATGAATACTCCCACAACAGCAAAACCAAAAAAGGGGAAGCATACACACATGCTCTATTAGCACCAACATCAAAGTAACAGGAATTAACAACCACTGGTCATTAATACCTCTCTCAATTCTACAATAAAAAGACACAGGCTAACAAAATGGGCGTGTAATCAAGACCCATCATTCTGTTTCATACAAAAAAAAAAAAAAAAAAAAAAAAAAAAAAAAAAAAAAAAAAAAAAAACAAAAAAAAAAACAAAAAACACCTCAGCAACAATGATAGATGGTACCTCAGAATATAGGGCTGGAAAAAAGTTTGCCAAGCAAATGGACACAGAAGCAAAGTGGAGTGACTATTCTAATATCTAATAAAATAGACTTTCAACCAAAATTAATCACAAGATATGGGGAATGGCACTTTATATGCATCAAAGAAAAAATTAAAAACAATTATATCTTAACTTTGAACATATATGCCCCAAATTCCAGGGTACGAACATTCATAAAAGAAACATTACTAAAGCTTTAATCACACATGGAACTCCAAACACTAATAGTAGGAGACTTCAACACCTCTCTCTCACCAATGAACAGATCATTGAGACAGAAAGTAAACAGAGAAATAATGAAACTAACCGATATTATGAATCAATTGGACTTAACAGATATATACATTCCATCCAAACACAAAAGAAAGTACCTTCTTCTCAGCAGCTCATGGAGCCTTCTCCAAAATTGACCACATACTCGGACACAAAGAAAGGCTCAACAAACACAAGAAAATTGAAATAACACCTTGTATCCTACCAGACCACCATGGATTAAAGCTAGACTTCAACAACAACAGAAACAACAAAATGCTTACAAACTCTTAGAAACTGAACAACTCTTTACTTAATGACCACTAGGACAGGGAGGAAAGAAAGAAAGAAATTAAAGACTTCCTAGAATTCAATGAAAATGAAGGCACAACATACCCAAACTTATGCACCACAATGAAAGCAGTGCTAAGAGGAAAGTTCATAGCACTAAGCACCTTCATAAAGAAAGTAGAGACAGCAGATACAAGCAACTTAACAGCTCATCTGAATGGTCTAGAAAAAAAAGAGGTCACAAACACACCCAAGAGGTCTAAATAGTCGGAAATAAACAAACTCAGGGCAGAAATCAATAACTTAGAAACAAAGAGAACAACAACAAAACCAAGAGCTGGTTCTTTGAGAAAATCAACAAGATAGACATATCCTTAATCAAACTAACTACAAGACATGGGGAGAGTATCCAAATTAATAAAATAAAAAATGAAAAAGGGGATATAGCAACAGACACAGAGGAAACCCAAAGAATCATTACATCTTATTTTAAAAATCTGCTACAAAATGGGAAAATCTAAATTAAATGGATGATTTTCTAGATAGATACCACTTGCCAAATTAAATCAAGATCAGGTAAACAATTTAAATAGACACGTGTAACACATAAGGAGAAAGAAGCAGTCATCAAAAGCCTTCCAACCAAAAAGAGTTCTGGGCCAGATGGTTTTAGCACATAATTCTGCCAGACTTTCAAAGAAGAATTAATATCAACACTCCTCAAACTATTTCACAAAATAGGAACAGAAGGAACATTTTTTTTGAGGCCACAATCACCCTGATGCCTAAACCACAAAAAAAAAAAAAAAAAAAAAAACCAACAACAACAAAACTAGAATTTCAGACCAATCTCCTTTATAAACATTAATGTAAAAATACTCAATAAAACACTTGCAAACTGAATCCAGGAACACATCAACAATATTATCCACTGTGATCGAGTAGGCTTCATCCTAGGAATGTAGGGATTGTTCAACATGAAAATCCATCAACATAATCTACCATATAAACAAACTGAAAGGAAAAAAAAAACACATACATGATCATCTCATTAGATGCTGAAAAAATCCTTCTGACAAAATCTAACACCTCTTCATGCTTAAAGTCTTGGAGATATCAGAGATACAAGGCACATGCCAAAATAGAATAAAGGCAATATACTGCAAACCAATAGCCAACATCAAGTTAAATGGAGAGAAACTTAAAGCAAACTCACTAAAATCAAAGACAAGACAAGGCCATATCTCTTCAATATAGTGCTTGAAGTTCTAGCTACATCAATAAGACAAGTAAAGGAGATCTTATAACCCTTAGGGTTATAAATTGGAAGGGAAGAAGTCAAAGTATGGCTATTCACAGAAGATATGATACTATATATAAGTGACCTCCAAGACAAAAGTCATCTACAGATTCAATTCAATTCCGATCAAAATACCAACACAATTCTTTGCAGACTTGGAAAGAGCAACCATTACCTTCACAGAGAAAAAGAAAAGACTCAGGATGGCATAAACAATTCTGTAAAAGAAAAGAACTGGTGGTATCAACATCCCTAATTTCAAGTTATACTACAGAGCAATAGTAATAAAAAACTGCATGGTATTAGCATAGAAACAGACATGTTAATCAAGAGAACCAAATTGAAGCCCCAGAAATAAACCCACATCCCCACAGATACTTGATTTTTGACAAATTAAGGCCACAGCTATACAATAGAAAAAGAAAGCATCTTCAACAAATGATGCTGGTCTAACTGAATGTCTGCATGTAGAAAAATGCAAATAGATCTGTATTTATGACCCTGCACAAAACTCAAGTACAGTGGATCAAAGACTTTGACATAAAATCGTGTGTTGTCTCTAAATCTATTAGGAGACAAAGTAGGGAAAAGTTTCAAACTCACTGGCACAGGAGACAGCTTCCTGAACAGAATACAAACAGCAGAGACTCTAAGATCAACAATTAATAAATGGGACCTGAGAAAACTGAAAAGCTTTTGTAAGTTAAAGAACCCAATCAATAGGGCGAAATTGCAGCCTACAGAATGGGAAAAGATCTTGACCAATCTTACATCTGACAAAGAGCTAATATGCAAAATACAGAAAGAACTTAAGAAACTAAATACCAACCAATCAAATAATCCAGGAAAAAATACAGAGCTAAACCGAGAATTCACAACAGAGCAATATCGAATGGCTGAGAAGCAGTTAAAGAAATGCTCAATGTCCTTGGTCATCTGAGAAATGCAAAACAAAACAACTCTAAGAGTCCATTTTACATCAGTCAGAATGCTTAAGGTAAAAAACTCAAGAGACAGCACATGCTAGAGAGAATCTGGAGAAAGGAGAACACTCCTCCATTGTTGGTGTGATTGCAAACTTGTACAACCTCTCTGGAAATCAATCTGGTGCTTTCTCAGAAAATTTGGAATAGTTCTATCTCAAGACCCAGCTATACCACTCTTTGGCATGTACCCAAAAGGTGCTACAGCATACAACAAGGACACCTGCTCAACTATGTTCATAGTGGCTTTATTCACAATAGTCAGGAACTAGATGTCCCTCAAAGTAAGAATCCATAAAGAAATTGTGGTTCAGCGTCTAGCTCTTTGATCACCTCCACCTGGGAGGTGCAGCCTTGCCAGGCCACAGAGGAAGATGATGCAGCCAGCCTTGATGAGACCTGATAGGCTAAAATCAGAGAGAAGGGGAGGAGGTCTTCCCCTATCAGGGCACTAGGGAAAGGGCATAGAGGCAGAAGAGGGAAGGTGGGTGGGACTGGGAGGAGACAAGGGAGGGTGCTGAAAGGGAGATACAAAGTGAATAAAATCCAATTAACCAATTAATTAACTAAATTAAAAAAAAAGAAATTGTGGTACATTTACACAATGGAATACTACTTGGCTTTTAACAACAAGAAACCATGAAATTTGCAAGCAAATGGATGGAATAGAAAAGATCATCCTGAGTAAGGTAACCCAAACCTGGAAAGACACAAATGGTTTGTACTCGCTTATAAGCAGATGTTAGACATATAGCACAAGATAAACATACTAAAATCCACAGACCCAAAGAAGCTAAGTAGCAAGGAGGGCCCAAGGGAGGATGCTGAAATGTCACTCAGAAGGGAAAACAGAATAGACATTGGAAGTGGATGAAGAGAGGAGACTGGGCAGGAGATGAAATGGGGAGGGAAATAATGGTGGGGATCAAATGTGAGGAGAACAGAGGTGGGTGGGGGGGTAAGAGGAGAGAAGGGAAACTGAGGGGGTCAGTTATTTGACAAGCTAGAGGCCTGCAACAGAGTAGGCTCCTGGGAGGACGTGGGTGTGATTCTAGCTGAGGCTCCTAGCACGGGGCATGAGGGGGAAGGGTTGCGTGGGGACAGGCAGGACCCACAGTGGAAGGAGGGGAACAACAACCCATCCACAAAAACTTTGATACAAAAATTATCCTGCCTACAAGAAGCGTAGTGGATAAAGAGGGAACCGAGATTGAGGAAATGTCCGACTAATGACTGGCCCCCACTTGAGACTCACCCACGGTAGAGAGCCAGCCTCTGACACTGTCAATGACGATGTGCTCTGCTTGCAGAAAGGAGCCTAACATGACTGCTTCTGGAAGTCTTCACCCAGCAGCAGATCAAGTCAGATGTTGGGACTTGCAGTCAAACATCTGGTGGGGCTTGGGGCTCTTGTGGAAGAGAGGGGGGAAAAACGGAAGGACCTGGAGGTGACAGGAAACCCACAAGGTGACGGAGACAACTAACCCAGACCCACGGGGGCTTACAGAGACTGTGACACCAACTAAGGGGCAAGCATAGTCTGGACCTAGGCCCCCTGCACATATGTGGTCAATGGGCAGCTTGGTCTTCACGTGGGTCACCTGGAGAGTGGAGTGGGAGACAGTTTCAAACACGGATTCAATTGCCTGATTTGGGATCACTTCTCCCTGGTGGGGCTGCCTTGCATGGTCTCAGTGAATGAGGCTGTGTTGAGTCCAGATGTGGCTTGATGTGCGGGGGAGGGCTGATAAGGACTCAAGGGGAACCCCTTTTTCTGAGGAGAAAGAGAGAGGAGAAGGGGGGAGGAGGGGAGACTGAGAGAAGGAGAGGGAAGGGCTTCTCTTGAGATGTAAAGTAAATAAACTTAAAAAAAAGAAAAAGAAAATTTCCTTGACTACCATCTGATACTTATCTCTGAGTTTGTTTTGGGTCTTTTGTGTCCATTTCTTTTTCTGTGTGTGTGTCCATTTCTTATTTTACTCTTCTTATTTATGTATTTATTAGATTCGTTTTATCTTTAACTATATGAATGTGTGTATGTGGCAAGTCCAAATGGAGGTCAGAGGTATCAGATTCCCATGGAGCTACAGTTACAGTTAGCTGGAAGTAGCCAGACATAGGTGGGTGTTCTGGGAAGATGTGGGTTCTGGGAAACAAACTTGGATACTATTCAAGAGCACAGAACCGACTAGGCATCCCCGATTTGACCCTAACTTAACCTTGTTAGATATTCCTGTTGATATATTACAAAAGCAGCATCTTGGATTCTATTGCATAATGTCCATTGATCCAGAAAGTAGTTTATTCTGTTTGTGCTTTTTCCATTTTTATTCAGCTTTCAGATTCACTTTCTTTGGGTTGGAGTTTTACTTTAGTGGAAAGATTCTTTTCCATAGTAATCCAGGTCTTGGCCTTGTTAGCAAACACTCAATAAAGTACACCCTAGGTCCATTTTTTTTTCATATTTATTTTCTGATTTTCTGACTTGTCACTACTTCTTCTGTTTTTTTTTTTTTCATTTTTCATTTTTGTTTTGTTTTAACACTATCTTTCCACACAGTCACACTCATCAGTTTGACTTCAGTTCCACTTTCCCTCAGAGAATCTACTTGGAGCTCTCGGGTCCCCGTTTCTGAGCTGGAATGCTTATTCTCCTACTTTGCTACCCAGCTGGAAGATCTTGGGGTTCCTTTAATGATAACAGGACAGTTTCCCGATGGCGCCTCAATTGCTCCTGTACTGAATGAAGCTGTTTCCTGAAACTGTTGGCTTCTCTCGTAACTTTTGTCCTACTGGATTTCTCTTTCTAGTCTTCTAAGCAACAGCCTTTGAGAGGCAAATATTTTGAGCCATAACATATTTGAAAACAATATTTAGGTTTATATTACCATATTCCCGGACATTTTTGTTATAATAATTTTAGGTGAAAAACTGATTCTTTTTAAATAATTTTTTATTTATTTTTTATTTTTTTCTTATCAGTTACATTTTATTAACTCTGTATCACAGCCGTGTCCCCATCCCTCATTCCCTCCCAATCCCACCCTCCCTTCCTCATCTCCTCCCTGCCCCTTTCCAAGTCCACTGATGGGGGGGGACCTCCTCCCCATTCATCCGATCCTGTTTTATCAGGTATCTTCAGGACTAGCTGCAAAGCCCTCCTCTGTGGCCTAACAGGACTGCTCCTCCTTTGGGGGGTGGGGAGGCCAAAGAGCCAGTCATTGAGTTCCTGTTAGAAATAGTTCTTGTTCCCCTCACTATGGGAAACCAATTGGTTACTGAGCTACCACAGGCTACATCTGAGCAGAGGTTCTAGGTTATATCCATACATCGATCGTCCTTGGTTGGATGTCAGTCTCTGAAAAGACCCTGTGCCCAGATACATTTGGTCCTTGTGGAGCTCCTATCCTTTCCCCATCATACTAATTCCCCTTCTTTCATATGATTCCCTGTACTCTGCCGAAGGTTTGGTCATGAGTCTGTATCTGTATCTTCTTTGGAAACACTGCTAGTTAGAGTCTTTCAGATGTGTTCAGTAGACTCCTGTCATACGTTCAATGCACATCCCATCTGTCTTTCTAAATGAGGATTGATCATCTTACCCCATGTCTGCTCTCTTGATAATCTTTTTAGGTGTATAGATTTCATTATGTTTGTCATATCTTATAGGTCTATATAAGTGAGTATATACTGTGTTTGTCTTTCTCCTTCTGGGATATTTCACTCAGAATGATCTTTTCTAGATTCCACCATTTGCCTGCAAATTTCATGATTTCCTCCATTTTGATTGCTGCGTAGTATTCCATTGTGTAAATGGAATTTACCTGTACCTATTCCTCCATTAATGGACATCTGGGTTGTTTCCAGGTTCTGGCTATTACAAATAAAGCTGCTATAAACATGGTTGAGCCAAGTATCCCTTTTGTGTACTTGAGCAAAGTTTGGGTATATACCTAGCAGTGGTATAGCTGGTTCTTGAGGAAACACTATTCTTAATTGTCTTAGAAAGCGCCAGATAGATTTCCAGAGTGGTTGTATCAGTTTACATTCCCATCAGCAGTGGAGGAGGGTTCCCCTTTCTCCACAACCTCTCCAGCATGTGTTGTCACTTGAGGAAAAACTGATTCCTTTACACTCTAAGGGCCTCCTCCACTGTCTTCTCATTTCCAATATTGTTCAGATTCAGCGTATCACTTTGTCCTGACTCCTTATGTACATTCAGTGTTTGCTGTCTGAAACCATCCCGACTGTTTTCTGTTCCTTGATGTACTCTGGAGTGTGTTTCCTAACTTTTACATGCCAATGAATTTTGAGGTAACTAACTTTAGAGTTTCTTCTTTAGGTATTTCTTCTTCAGTTTACTCAATTCATCTTCAGAGACTCCTGGGTCAGAATTGACTCAAGCTTTGGCTACTCATATTTTTAAAAATTTTTGGCAAATGGCCCAACCTTTATCTCAATAGCATTCTTATAATTTTTAAAAGTTTCACTCTAAAATGATTCTCATTGCTCCTTTTTCTGAAGCTAATGATTTTTTTTTCTTATGACATTTTCTGTATTTGTACAGTTTCCCCCTGCCTCTTTATTTGTTCTTAATTCTGTTGAGTTTCTTTTGTATCACATTTTGGTTTCCATCTTTTAAGTTTGAGGGTAGATTAAATTAATGAGCCTTGATGTGCTTTCACATTAGATAAGAAAAATGTTGGCTCCATGTTGTGAGTGGGTATGGTTGGTCAACTGTTCTCGTTGGACGTTGCCTGAAACAAGGGTTGCATGTTTACTGGAAGAGGGGACTATCCTAAGTACCACAAGCAATTGGCCTTCCAGTTGCCTATGTGTAGAGTTTAAGTTTAGCTTTAGGTGTCCTAGGAGCTGGGTTGAAGTGGAGCCTTCTCCTTTATTCTCCTATGTTCAGGTTGGCTCTAAGCCCTGCCCACTGCAATGCCTATTGCCAGCCTCTAGTTTCTGAGATGAAATTTCTCCAGTAATTGTCACTTGACAATTATCTACATTAAGGAAGAAAAATAGTATTTGATTAGAGAGATGGAGAATGGTCCTAGCTGGTGAATTTTCAGACTGTTCATAACTCTGTTTGAACTCCATGGTTCACCCCACTTTTAATAGTCCTGGTATTTCCCATTTTCATGACTTTTCAGTGTTCTGGGGAGGGAAGCAAGAGGAGGCTGCTGACTTGTTCCTAACCAACACTGAAGCATTTCTAGAAGTAGGCTTTCACATTTTAATACTGTTGACCTTGATATTGTCAACTAGAAACACTATTACATTTCCTGTTGGGCTCATCATTTCTCATTTTCCCTTTTTACATAGGTTTCTATGTTTTCCCACTTACATTGTCATTTCAATAGTGTTTGAAGAATATGAAGAAATTTACACGTGTCTTCACTGTATAAAACTAACTGCAAGACTTTTACTTCTTATACAGGGAAAAATGCTGCTGGTAAGGCTGGTACTGTAGCTGATTAAAAGCTACTTAATGGATGCTTGACTTGCTGAATGTATGTGAGTCCTGACACTGAGGAAATGCTAGCATACATCATCAAGCAATCGGCATCCACCATACCTTTCTGAAATAGGAAACATTCTGACCCACTCTGAATTTCTTCTAAAGTAGAATGATAGTCTTTGCCATCAGCAGAGAGTGATAAACATGATTTACAATGAAGTGTTATGAGACATGCTGATGATAAGGCAGTATTGAATTGAACTTCAAATACAGCATTAGGCATTGCCAACTTGTTAAAATGGAATCATTTGTCTGCTGAGAATGGCTATCAACTCAAACAATCAGCTTTAGTAAATAGATTAAGTCCTATCTTCAAAAAAATTTCAACATTATACTTAAATTCTGCTTTCTCTGTAATGTCATCTCCACGAGTTCTTAGTCAGAAATGGTCTCACCTCCTTTCCTATAAGCATTTTCTTTCTATCACTACAGCTTATGATTTTCAATTTGTGCTGGGTGAAAAATACATCCCCAAGGAGTCTCTTCTCCAGTGAAAGTAATAGCGCAGGGTTATTAAATATTTCAGCCCCATAAAAATATTAAAGAAACAACAACCAACTGTCACTATCAATCATTTTGCTTTACTTATTTTTTTATGTACAGATGTTTTGCCTGTATATACGGATATGCCTCATGTACATTCCAGGTGCTAGCAAGGTCAGAAAAGGGTCTGAGATACCCTGGGAATGAAGATCATTGTGAACTACTATGTAGGATGCCCGGATCCAAACCTCTGAAAGAGCGGCCAGTGCTCTTAACTGCTGAGGCAGCTCTCCAGCCGCTCATTTTGCAGGAGATACTGAACTCAGGATGTAGCTCTGGAGGACCAAGGCTGTCTAGCCTACCTAATGCTATGGGATCAATTTCAAGAATGGAAACAATAAATAAATTAACTAATTAAATAATATTGTTAGTAGCTAGAAGAAACTGAAAAGGAACAAAATAAATATTAAATTATTGGATTATAGTCCAAAGACTAAAAGAAATATCCCAATTTAATTTAAGAACACTCAAACCTCTCATACAGGATTCCAGCAATTTATGCTTGTATAACTCCCTCAAGGAAATGACATTCAATACCCATTTCTCTTAAGAATGGACTGCGCAAACTTTCTTGATGATTCTAGGATGGAAGGACTGGAGTCGATGAAAACGGACATACCATTGCAGTGGAGAAAACTGGCTAACACATCATCACACATAATGTAGGTCATACACATACAGTTGTAGGTCATGCTGATCTTTATACCTTTGCTATGAGGTGATGGGAACAGAAATCACAGTCTTGTTCCTCAGAGCCACAACCCTATCCAGTCATGAAAATCACCAAATAAATCCAGTTTGAGTCATTCTTGAGTAGTAGTAGTTTTCAAATCTTTCAGTAATTAATTGAAGCTTGTAGATAACATCCAAGCATGAAGTGACACAATGAAGGATGAATGGGAAAGAGGTGAAGAACGGCTGCCCTATGTGATGGGTGACAGAAGAAAAAATAGTAGCAAGGAAAGAAAGGGACCTTTGGAAAACAGAACAGAAACAGAGTGAGTTCAGAATCCTTTTCTGAAGGGTCAGCTTCAGTTGAGGTGTGGTCTCCTGTCAGTGTAATGGCTGCTTCAGAGGGTGTAAACCCTGGATCAATAGAAAGAGGAAATCTTAAGAAACCCACTCTACTTTCACTAACAGATATTTTTTTGCAATATATTTTGATGATATTTTCCCCACCTCTATCTTTTCCCAGATTCTCTCCACCTCTCTACTTGCCAAACTTTATTCTCTTCCTCTCCCTACCTACCTCCCCACCTCTTTCAAAATAACAAAAAAAATGAAAATTAAAAAAAAACAATAAGAAGAAACTACTAAAACAAAAATCCCACAAAACAACAACAATAAAACAAACAAACAAACAAACAAGAAGTTTGTTTTGTGTTGGCTGTGTGTTCCTGAACATGGAGCCTTCCCTGAGTGTGGTTAGTTTACCTAAGGGCACTCCACTGGAAAAACTGACCTATCCTTTCCCAGCAAGCACCAATTGCAAATAGTTGTGACTTTGTGTCTTCATCTCCTTCTCAGGGTTAGGACTTTTTCTGCTAAGTGACCGAGAACTTGAGACTAGATAAGGGACCCAACACCCTCTCCTGATATTACTGGACTATGTGCACATCAGTGGCACACATAAAGTCACACACATAAGCATAAAATATTTCAAAACATTTTTTTTTAAGAAAAAGGGAAAGCTAGCTGGGCAGGGGCTCAACTTCCTCCATGAGAACATGCCTAGACCTTCCCACATGACGGCTTTACCCTTAAGCTATGAGCCAAATGAAACCTTTCTCCTTAAATTGCTCTTGTTATAGCATTTTTATCATGGGACCAGAAAAACTAACTAATAAATGGCTTTGATAAAATCAAACAACTTTTCTCATAAAAACCCTTAAAGAAACTAGGAATAGAAGGAAAGTAAGAAAAGAATATATGTGACAGAACTACAGACAAGATTTTGCTAAGTTAGGGACACTAACCAGAAATGAGACAAAGGTGTCTACTCTTTCTTATTTACAAGAGGTCTTTATGCCTTCAGTAGAACAATGAGGCAGGAGAGAGAAATAAATGGAATACACATGAGAGCAAAAAATCAAACTATCCCTATGAGCAAATTATATGATTTTGCACATAATAGACTATAAACATTCCAACAGACAACTCCAAGATCTGATGCACATTTTCAACAATGAATAATGGTACAAAATTAATATCCCTAAGTTAATAGCTTTTTATTTACCTATAATGAACATTCTCTGGCAGAAAAACACTTAAAGAAATGCTCAACCTCATTAGCCATCAGGGAAATGAAACTCAAAACGACCCTGAGATCTCACCTTACACCCATCAGAATGGCAAAGATCAAAAACTAAAGTGACAGCACATTCTGGAGAGGTTGTGGAGAAAGGGGAACCCTCCTCCATTGTTGGTGGGAATGTAAACTCGTACAACCACTCTGGAAATCAATCTGGCACTTTCTCAGACAACTAGGAATAGCACTTCCTCAAGATCCAGCCATACCACTCCTAGGCATATATCCAAAAGAGGCTCAAGTACACAATAAGGACATTTGCTCACCCATGTTTGTAGCAGGTTTATTTGTAATAGCCAGAAGCTGGAAAAAACCCAGATGCCCCTCAATTGAAGAATGGAAGCAGAAATTGTGGTATATCTACACAATGGAATATTACTCAGAAATGAAAAATAAGGAAATCATGAAATTTTCAGGTAAATGGTGGGAACTGGAAAGGATCATCCTGAGTGAGCTGTCCCAGAAGCAGAAAGACACACATGGTATATAATCACTCATATAGACATAAAATATAGGATGAACCTACTAAAATCTGTACATCTAAAGAAACTAATCAAGAGGGAGGATCCTGACTAAAATGCTCAATCCCCATCTAGAAAGGCAAAGTGGATGGACATCAGAAGAAAAAGAAAACAGGAAACAAGTTAGGAACCTGCCACAGAGGGTCTCTGAAAGGCTCTGCCCTGCAGACTATCAAAGCAGATGTTGAGACCTATGGCCAACTGTTGGGCAGAGTGCATGGAATCTTATGAAAGAAGTGGGAAATAATAAGATCTGAAGAGGACAGGAACCCCACAAGGAGAGCAACAGAACCAGAAAATTTGAACACAAGGGTCTTTCCAGAGTCTCATACTCTAACCAAGTACCATGCATGGAGGTAACCTAGAACCCCTGCACAGATGTAGCCCATGGCAGTTTAGTGTCCAAGTGGGTTACATAGTAATGGGAAAAGAGACTGCCTCTGACATGAACTGATTGGCCTGCTCTTTGATCACCTCCCCCTGAGGGGGGAGCAGCCCTACCAGGCCACAGAGGAAGACAATGCAGCTACTCCTGATGAGATCTGATAGATTAAGATTAGAAGGAAAAAGAGGGGGACCTCCCCTATCAGTGGACTTGGGGAATGGCAGGCATGAAAAAGAGGGAGGGAAGGTGAGATTGGGAGGGGAGGAGGAAGAAGTATATGGGGGGATACAAAGTGAATAAAGTGTAATTAATAAAAGTTAAAAAAATGAACATTCTGAGAAGAAATTAGATAAATAAGACCATTCAAAATAACTTCAAAATAGCCCAAAAGAACAAGGAATGAACCTAAGCAAGAAAGTGAAGGAATTCAGATACTGAAGAAAGAAAGTGAGGATGACTTGATGATTAGAAATATCTTCTATATGCTCACTGATTGGCAAACTGAGATAATTGAAATGGCTATATTATCAAAAGTAATCTATAAATTGAATGCAATGAAAAAAATAATCTTAAAATCATATGGAACCACATATGGCCTTTGTTGGCCAAAGTAATCCAGATGTTAAAAAAAGGGAGAAGTTATTACAGTGCCTTATTTGAAGACATACTTCAGAGACATGGTGACCAAAACAGCAATGTACTCAACACAAAAATGGGCACATAGATCAATGAAATAGGATGAGAAGGATTGTAATAGAACCAGGAGTTAAGTCCACACAGCCCTCTAGCTTTTAAAACTTACCCAGGGTTTCATAAGAACATTTTCATACATGTACATAATGTACTTTGAGCATAATCCTATACCTTACTATTGAAAAGAGGTCCTTTCTAACAATTGGTGCATAAAACATAAAGAAAATCAAGGGACAGGATCACCACATGAAGACCAACAGAGCCAACTAACCTGGGCCAGGAGCTGGGGAGGGGTTGCTTGCAGAGGCTGAAGCACCAACCATGGACCATGCATAGACTGGACCTAGGCCCTCTCTCTATATATGTACCAGATGAGCAGCTTGGTCTTCATGTGAGTACCCTGGTAAGGGGAGCAGGGAGTGACTCTGATGTGTACTCTGTTGCCTGCTTGTCATTCAGTCACTTTCCCTGAGGCAGAGCTTCCTGGCTAAGCCACCTTGGAAAAGGATGTGCTCAGTCCTGATGCAAGTTGATGTGCTGGGGTGGGTTGGTGGGGAGGGCTCCCCTTTCCTGAGGGGTAGGAGAGGAGAGATAGGGCGAAGAGGGTGGGACCTGGAGATGGAAGGGGGTCTATTAAGATGTAAAGTGAATGAATGAATGAATGAATAAATAAACAAATAAATAAATAAATAGATAAATAAATAAAAGAAAATCAAGGGAAAGGAAGAGAAGAGCAGAAGGAGATAAGAGCGAGGGTGAAGAAAAAGGGTATGAATATGCTCAAAGTACATGGTATACTTGAAAGAAATTGTCTTTACGAAACCCCAAACTGTGCTATTAATATGTGGATTAATAGTACATATATATCATAAATAAAATAGAAAAAGGCAGTCTGTCAGACGAGTGGTTGTAGTTTAAGGAGACATCATAATTCAACATAGTGGGGTAACCTGTGTGATGTTCTGGAATAGAGGAAGGACATTGGGTACTTGAATCATGCTCCTTAGTGGTAACACACCATTCATAATATCCTAACAGGAAGACTGACTCTAAGCATTCATGTCGGTATAACATTTTTGTAAGCTCTTTATTCTAGATACAACATATACATTAAAGCTACCACAGCGGTAGGATAAAGACACCATTTTGAATCCAGAAGGAGCAACTTAAAAACAAACAAAACAATATGCCATTATACAACATATCTTCTTTTTCATTTTGCTATAGGAAAAAAAAAAAAAGAACATTTCAAGATCAGTTAATTAGTGTTTGGGACACACGAATATTCTGGATTACAGGCACACGGGCTTGTTCTGATACTCACTATATGCTTCTTTCCTCTAGGAACTAACAATTAAAAGGGGGGTTGTGTTTGAATTTATTATTCTGATATTCCTGTCAGGGCTGGTGTACAGAGCTTAAAGCTGGTGTCTTGGTGTGCTGAATGTTTCAACTTGAAGGAAACTATGACATCAGAAGAAACATCTGTCTGGCCTTCTCCTTCCTCCTTCTTTTCCCCTGAGAAGTATCATAGACACCAGAAGCCCCTTCCCATAAAGAAAGCCATAAGACATAGAGAGGTATCTCATCTCCTTTCCATAGGAGGCATCAGGAGACCAGGAGCCTATGAAAGGAGTGCTGCACAGAGGGCTCATGAAGCAGCTGAGGAAAGGCCTGTTTAAGCTCCCTTCAGCTTCTTCCCTCCCTACCCTGCTCCCGAGTCACATTTCTCCACAACTATCCACTTCCTAAATTGGACATGGTTTAAATGTATCTTCATTTCTGAAGGCCTCCATGCCATGAAAACATTGTTAAATAAATTTGCTGTGTTTTCCTCCTTTTAATCTTCTTTTCTACCATGTACTTAATGCTATATTTTCCACATAGCAGACTTCAAAGTTATTTAATATGTAATTCGTTTGTATCATTTAATCCAATAAAGATAGAAAGTAAATGAAATGTGAAAAGTACAGAGTTACTATAACCTGTAGCAAACAATTTAGAAGACACTTGCATTAACTGATGCAATGAAAATGATTAAACAATAAAAATGATTGTAAATGTGAGAAGCAACAAGCACATCTCTGTCCAAAATGAAAACCATGACCACAACAGTGATGAGTTGACAGATTTGGCATTTTCAGCAACATGAACTGTTATGGATGAGAAACCAAAAACAGCATAATGATTTTAGCTGAAAATTTTTGAAGAGAACTGTTGCTCCATAGAATTTTTTACTTACTCTATAATAAAATATAACTTTATAATACTTTTTCTCTAGAAGAATTACATTTAATTTTTAAAGAAACTTGACTATATTATAAACTTTTTAGCTTACTTACTTAGAAATCTATTAGAAATTTATTTAGAAATCTCTGTCCTTATTTTAGGATTCATTGACAAAACAATTACTGATTATGCATAAAAGACCAAAGAAAATACTTTCAATTATATACTATAAGGGTGATATAGTATATTAGCTTTCATTTCACACATTGAAAATTTGGTGGAATGGAGGTGCATTTGTTTGAATGGTCATAGAACATTATTAAAAATAAGTCGTAGTTGTGTTTATGATGATGATTAAAAACTCCAACTCAATAGACATCAAGAAAAAAGATTCTAAGAAGAAAAGACCATAAGGAAGGAGGTTTCTGTTTTGGTTGTATGGTTTAGGTTTTGAAGGAGTAATTCATGAAATGAAAATATTATATAGAATATAGATAAAGAACGTGGATGTCACATAAAGTAGATGGAAACTCATAGATTTATGCTAATATAGTCAATACCCTAGTGCCATGGATGAGAACATTCATGCAGAAAGTGGCAAAATAGAGACAAATGGATGGAGATCAGACCTGAGGAAAGTAGGGCAGAAGGCCTGCAGAGAAAAAAAGAAAAGGTGTGTGTATGGGCTCTCTGAGTCAAGCTGCAGACCTAAATCAGAATAGGTTTCTGGGAGGTTACGAGGGGGACTCTAGCCAAGACTTCTACTAGCAGGGGCCGTGGAGACTGAAGAGGACACCCTTTATCTAGAAAAGACTCCAAGTGGATGGGCTTCACCAACCCTCCCACTAAAACCTCAATCTAAAACTTAGCCTATCTACAAGACCTTCAGGGACAAAGCTAAAACAGATAGAGCAGAGACTGAGGGAATGTCCAGCTAATGCCTGGCCCAAACCTAAGACCCATCCCATTGAAGAAAGCCAACCCTTATCACAAAACAAAGAGAAACTTTTTTCCCTTTGTGTTTTGGAGACAGGGTTTCTCTGTGTAGCTTTGGCTGTCCTAGAACTCACTATGTAGGCCAGGTTGGCCTCAGATTCATAGGGATCCACCTGCTTCTGCCTCACCAGAGCTGGGATTAAAGGTTGTCATCAGCACCACCAGACTGAGAAATTTAAAACCAAATTAAATTAAAAAGATTGAAGAAATTAGGAGGGAGAATAAAATTATTTACATACTCATATAAAAAGAGGACAGTGAAAGAAAGAAGGGCTGTTTAAATTGCAATGCATTGTCACTCTGCTCTCTGGGGCACTGGGGGGTTAGCACCTTTTATTCTTCCACTTGAAATGCTAATTAGATTATTGCCACTGTTCGGGACTCTCACTGGGAAGGAGGCTTTCTCTCTCCAGGTGGGCTGGAAGCCCAAACAAAGCAAAATGTCTCCAGTCTTCCAAAGAAAAGTCTCCTTTCCAACCATGCCTCTCTCTTTTTGAAGATTTCTTATGTAGCTCCTGGAGGCTTCTCTGTTATCTTTTTGTCTCTTTACAGGTCCTGAATCCTTAGCAGGGTTCCACCCAAAGCCTTCTGCTAATCAGCTCAGTCTCGGCTCCATGGCTAGAGACATTATGAAACTTTCCTCAGGCACACTCATCCTTTGTTTTAAACTAGAAGCTGCACAAAAATCACCAGTACTGATCAGATCTACGGCTAATGTTCCCATTCATATGTGTAGTGAATAACACTACATAACTGTGCAATACAGACTGAACACATGATGGACTAGCAAGAGGCACACATGAACTAACAGTGTGCGATGCCAGATTTGCCTCCATAAAATAAGAGGGAGTGCTCAGCTGAAGACAGTAAATATACAACAGACGCATGGATTTGTAAAGACAAAGTGTTAGGCCCAACATGAGCCTAATTTTAAGAAGGTACGAAGAGAACCCAGGAAATTAATCATCGATGCAAAATTGCAAAAGGTTTATTTTGTCCACTGTGCAATGAGGTCACCCCTGCTGGTCAGCATGGAGTGACCCCAGGAGACAAAGGCCTTGGGTTTTTAAAAGACAAAGCATGGGAAATTCCAGGGGTTGCAATATTGGCGAGTCAGGATTGGATGAGGTATTTAACTTTTAAAATAATTGGTTGGTTCTGGGCACCCTTAGGTCCAGTCAGCCCTGTCGTAAATATCTGATCTTCAAGTCAGTTTGGAATTTCCTGCCATATGAGATATAGCCACAGTTAAAGGTGGGAGAGCGATTAACTCATCCCATGTCTGTTCTGAGGAGTGGGGGTTTCAGGCTTTGGATGATAGGTCAGGAGCTATTCAGGAGAAGGATTGGGGCCATTTGGCCCAGTTTCCAACAAAGCTCATCTCACAGGTGCCAGCAGGTGATTTTCTCTCCATTTAGTAGAGATCTCTGCTTGTTCTCTTCCTTATCTCTGCCCTCACAGATGGCTAATGTCAGGAACTTTCACATTCCTTGGCTCTCTGGAGAAGCACTAAAAGGCTTTAATTAACATGGGCCTAAAACTTGAAAATATAAGTTATAGGGCAATTAAAAGAAACATAGGTTACAAAATTAGTCTGATTCTTTCAAAAGTGTATCACGCTTTGCATTCTACCAGGGAACAAAGACTAAATACTGAACATACATGTTGGCCTTTATAGATCTGAAGCTGGTGCCAGAGGAATCATTAATAGGCTTCCTTGACTTGTTTTAGCCACCACTTGTTTGCCTTCCCTCAAGTTACTATGCTTTGCACTTTGCTTTAATATGTCTCATTTCTAATATATCTCATTGTCCTTGGATGAGGACACCACATCATGTACCTGGAATTCAAAGCCACCTCTTATAGAACTGCCTATGGCCTAGATATCTATTGTAGCCTAGTAAGAAACCCTTGAACTGCTTCAACAGATGAGTCTTAAAGTATTCTATAAGAATCCTCTTTGCCCCTAGAGACAGTTCAGGTGTGGCTGCTGTGTGTCAAGAGGCAGCAGAGAGGAGAGATGCTATGTCGAAGCTCAGTGTTCATTCAGAGCTGTGAACATCTGAATGATTACAAGTCTTACACTGCCTGAAAACATGCGAGCCTGAGAGGACCACCTAGTCCGGATCCACAGGGCATAGAGAGTGAGCTAGCCTAAAAGTATCATCAGTCCAGCACCACACAGGCCCAGAAAGACCCCTAGGGCTGGGAGCAAGCCAGAGACTAGAAGAACCCAGCCTGGGACCACGGCCCCAGGCAGGAGTAAGCTCAAGACAGATGACCCTTGCACGGGGCCACCTGGCCTGGCCTGTGTAAGGACAAGCCAGTGATGACTACTTGCCTGGTAGCCTGGGGGGAGCACTGGGAGCTAGCCTGGATGACCACCAGTTCAGTGCTGTGCAGGGGGGAGCAGACCATTCCTGAGAGGCCATAAATACGCAAGTGGAGCATAGCACTCTGAGATCACTCCTGAGATGATCCTAGACTCTCGGAGATGCTGGCTGCCACTACAGGAGCAGGTAAGCGGTGGAGAAATGGAAGAGAAAAAGAAACAGAAGGATGTTTGTACAATGAAGAGGAGCAAAAGTGGAGGAGATGCAGGGGTAGTGAGGAACAGCCTGATGTGAGTAGTCTGTGATGCCCCCTGGGGCCATGGTGGGGTCCTCGTCTGTGCTGCCACCAGGGACCACATCTGGATCTACGGCCCTGTAGCAGCAGGGATCTGTTGCTAGCAAAGGCCAGGCAGACAACTCTGGTCTGATCTACTGCCAGCCGACATATTGATGTCTGAGGGCTGTGCGGAACTGGTCCCATCCCTCAGCTGGGCGTCCTGTGAGAGCTGGCCCTGAGGACATGAAGAAGGAGAGCTAACCCTGCCCTAACCAGATGCAGATCTCAGGAGAGCTGTTTCCCCCACCACCACCACCACCACACACACACACACACACACACACACACACACACACACACACACACTGCAGGAGTTTCTGGTGAGGAAGCCCTAAGGGCATGAGAGTTGGATGGGTCAGCCAGGGCAGGGTAGAAGATCTCACCCTGGTGGTGTAGGTGTGGCTGAGCGGCTCAGATACCTTGCAGGTACAGACCTAGGCCTTTGAATTGGCCCCACCCCCAACATCTAACCCAGGGGTCAACCGCTGGATGGCATACAAAACTGCACGGTCTCCATGACACAGAGCAACAAAGGAATATCCTCGAGGAGTCCCAGTGAGGGTCCAAAATGGATAGTGTAGCAGAAGCCAGACACCTAGAGCCAGACCAATGACTCAATGTAATGAACATTTGCAAACAAAGAAATGTGGACAAAAGGGTATACTGTGGGGGACACTGTGACACACTACAGCTTCCACAGCGAGATTTTTTTTTCCTCTGTTAAAGATGGACCTAGAAAGGGTGGAGGGTAGGTATGAGGTAAGGGGAAGATGAATGGGATTGGATTGCATGGTGTGAAATTCACAAAGAACCAATGAAAAGTTTTTTTAAAAAATGAATCCTCCGGAGAAAAATACTGTTAAAATAGTTGATTTAGAACAGGAAGACTACAGAGATTTTCTTTTGAATCAGTTTCTAGCAAGCGTCTGAGTAGGGAAAGTGTCAGCCATGTTATTCTATATTGTTTTGAAATTATTTTAACTTAAAGCCATGGACATTTTCAGCCTGGCCTATCCACATTTACTGAGTAGACAGAAATCCGCAATTCCTCCCATTCCCAACCAAGTCACGAGAACACGAGTGACGATGCCAATAAGATTTCTAATCAGTTGCTAAGTAACCTAGTTATCAAGTAAATATTTTAATTATATTGATAGGTAACTGGGGATACAAAATTGTAGATGATCTTTACAATAAAATTCTTTTAAAAATAAAAATAAAAAAAAAACCTAGACAGAGATAGTAATGGCATTACTGACTAATATTGTGATATCTAGGAAAGCATTTACTTAGAAACCATGTGACACAACAGTGGACCAGTGTGGGGACAGGGAGGAAATGCTACAGCTCTTCCATGACAACGGCACCTAGTGTGTCTTCATCACAGAGAACAGAGCCATAACTTCTTGCCATGTTCTTCCTAACATTAAGTTGTTCCCTGATGCACTTAGAAGCACACACTCGCCCCCACGCTCACAGGCACACACTGGTATGAACACTCACTCAGTCAACTGCCATTGGTGCCATTGCATAGTCACTCATTTTTTTTCGAGTTACATAATGCTAGGAGGTGGCACATGCATACAAGCATGACACACTGCAACAGACAGTGTGGGAACAATGTTCGATTTTCAGGAGGAAGATCATTTCCCAGGCAGCTTCCTTAATAGAAGAGTCACAAATTGGTTGGCTAAAACTGTAGGGATAAGGGTGGGTTTTTTTTTTGTTGTTGTTGTTGTTTGTTTGTTTGTTTTTATTCCCTCAATGTTAAATGGTTTGGCATTTAGGATAATCGAAATAGCCTCTTTTGAAACTGGAATTGACACCTTCAACAGGAGTCCTCTACAAGAAAAGTAGATTATCAGAACAATGCTTCCCCTAAAGCTCACCAAGTTTTAACTAGTATCACTTCCCACTGGTGCTATTATCTTTGCATGCTTTCTTGAGGATCTTACTGTAAAGATGGAGCTGTAGCCAAAGTCGCCCTAGAAAAGACAATTTTAAAATAGTATACTTCATACTAAGCATGTATATATATATATATATATTTAGGTGGCATAAGAGCCTCTATATGGAAATGAGATCAAGCAGAAACACGTGCACTTTTATGCTGACGAAGAAGTAGACAGTTGTGCAGAGGTGTGATTGGAGTCAGGGGCATGATCTAATTGTAAGACAGGGACATAAGAACACCTGTCTGTTTATACTCTGTATCCCGGTGTGTTCACAGATAAGAACACCTCCTTTATGAAATGTGTGGCAGCGCATTTCATATGAAAGTCTTTAAATTATTTCAGGGGAAAGTCTGAAAATATTTTCTAGGTTTATGATTTCTTACGTTAAGAGAGAAAGGGTAGAAGAGGAATCACTCTCACTTTCCCATTCATGTTTGTGCTAAATGCCAGGTGGTTGTAATTTTGAAGAGCATATTCTGAACACTCTCAGGTGCAAAAGAAGTACTTTTCCTATTCAATTAGTAAAACACACTATTAAAAATAATAGCACGTAAGCAATAGCCCACAACAACCTTTGGCCACAGGGTATGCAGGACTTCTAAGAGCCATCAGACAGTATTGCAGCAAAAAAGATTTGTGGCTCATGATTATTATCCTTCTCCACGCTGACAGATGCTTGTGAATGTGGGTTCTGTAAAATGGCTGTGCTGTATAAATGAAGGGTACTGTGGCATCCAGCGTGTAGAGGAAGATAAAAGTTAAAAGATAAAAGTTGGAAAATGGAACACAGAAACGAACAGTGTGTGCTGGTGACGATGTCGTAAGCAATGTTCTAGATCCTTGACAATGGAAGCCCTTGTTGTCCGTGATAGAACTGTGTGTGGAAGAAGCCTGGTATCCAAGTGAGCCCTTGAGAGGCAGCAGTGGAGCCAGGAGCTCATGCACTGGATTGTTGCCTCAGCAAGAACTGGATGGTTATTGGGCTAAGCGTTACCCAGCATCGAATTTTCAGGAAATGTTTGTCAGAGTGACCAGCATTATGTTAACAGCAACAATAACGAAGAGTGTTGGTAGAAAAATGAGTTTGGAACCCATAGTTCTGTTTTTGAAGATGAATGGATTGGTGAACACCTTATTTAATAAGACCCTGCCGTTAGCTTACCGGCTCTTCGGTATGCCTCGATGTGATGATGGCTAACCTTCATTTCTAACTTGATTGGAAGGAGAAGGCTGTAAGACATTGTTAAGGCATGCCTCTGGGTGCCTGTAGGTTTTCCAGAGAAGGTTACCACTTCATTCATTCATTCACTCATTCTTACTCAGAAACATGCTCTTCCCCTCCCACATTCTCTATGCTCCACATTTTGCCATCTCCATCACAAGGGACTGAAACGTCTGAAATTATAAAATATGTTAAATACTTCCTTCCTTCCATGGTTTACTCTAGGAATGTATGTATGTGTGTGTGTGTGTGTGTGTGTGTGTGTGTATGTGTGTGTGTGTGTGTGTGTATTCATAACAACCCAGGTCTAAGAGTTTTAGCTTCTCTTATCTTCCCAGCTGTTTTTGTTGGTTTTGCTTTTTGAGGCAGGGTCTTCTGTAGCCAGGCTGGACTCAAAGTTGCTCTGCAGACGAGGTTGTACTTTATAACTCATGTTTGTTCCTCCTGCCTCAGCCTCCCAGTTGCTGGCTTTACAGACATGTCCCACCAGGCCCAGCTCCTTGCTTGTCAATGGTTGCATGAAGTTGCCCGTAATTAGTTGCTATTTACATTTCCTAGATTTAAAATTCTGAGGTTCTCTCATAAGTAGAAACTCAGAGGAAATGCCGGTTGCCCCTCTAGTCACTAAGAAAAATGAGGACAGAAATGGTTAGGGATTATTTATTCATAGCTCACTTTGAAATGACTTGCTAAAATACTTTCTAACAAAAAAAAATATCTAAAATAAAATGCAGCCTTTTGGGAGGGTAAACATGCCTTTCTCCGCCACTCTTTAAAAATCAAAACTCTTCCCCGAATGAACTGAAAACACATGTCGGTGAGAGCCTCAGTCAGGGAACAGGGTGCGGAAGACAAGGCTGGATCCATTCTGAATGCTGAAGGGAACAACCCCAGAGTCCAAGAGCCCCAGTCTAACTGCCCTGAAGGAAGCTGCAAATGAAGACTTGCCCTTGATATGTTTATAATTAGAATCTCTAATGAGCTGGACAGTACTGAGGTGAACAATCAGATCCTGGCAGGAAAGAATGTGACAATAACCTAAAGGTGAGTTCCATTTCTCTTGTCTATGCTAATTGAGTCCTTATGATGGAGAATTCAGTGGAAGCCAAATGGAGACAATTTCACTTTCTGCACTGAGCCCAGATGCCCTTACAAAATAAATCACACCAGTCCTTCTAAATAGCAGAGGTCACCAAGCACAGCTTAATAATAGGAAGCTTACATAATCCAGGTGTGATGGGAAAACAGCAAAACAAAGCATAATAACAGTACTTAAGCATCGCTGGCCCAAATCAGTGGAGTGGCTTTGAAGTTAGCTCAGCCCCCGAAAACACTTGGCTCCTTTGAAAAGATGTTTTCAATTAGAGTGGGAGCCAGTCTTGAGCAATGGGTATGAGACCAGAGGACTTAGGGAGAAAAGTCAGATGAACACTCAGAAGGAAGACATGCTGCACTCCCACATTACATTAAGAGGTCCTCATAGATCTTTGTGGGGCATAATTGTGGAGCTCATGGAACATGCTGGCAATGAAGACAAAATACAGTATTTGGGGTCACAGAGAGCAATAGCCTAGATGTTCCACTGCTGCTCTGGGTGACTGAAGCAGGAGGCTGGGATTAAATTCTTCCCTGTGCTCAGGGTTGAGGCAGCATGTTTAGAGAGTGTCAGGACTTCTGTTAGCTCATTTGGTCTCCCACCAATGAGATGTTTTCATGTTCAAGGTTAACAGCATAGTTGTTTCCGTTTTGAGTTTTAGGATGGAAAAAGGCACATTTACCCCCAATTCCCAAATCCATTTCTGTGTCTTTAAAATGGAACTAATGATGGGTGTTTCTCTTTCTCTCTGGGTATTGTGAGATTTACATGCTACAGTAGATTTATAGTGAGACAGTTCGGGTGAGCTTGAGCTCAGTTTTCTGCTGGATGTTAAATAATTTAGGAAGAACCAGATGGATGGGGAAACAGGCCAGTCCAGAAAGCATATGCATGGAAGGTAAAAGAGCTTCCAGAAAGAGAACATCTGAGGAGTTACTTTGAGCTGGTCATGCTCTCAAATGTACTGCAGAAGAATGATGAGGTTTAATGGTTGGCATCTGCCACTCAAACTGACTCCAAGTCAAACCCTGAGTTCTGTGTTGGTAACTTAGGAAGACAAGAGGAACCTGTGTATAATTTGAAAGGAGGCACTTGCTAAAACTTTTGTTATTCTTTGATACGCAGCTCTTCTTAAAGAGTTACCAAGCAGGAGAGAGGATTTTCATTTCCAACAAATATGGTACTTTTCTATATGACGTTTTTGGGCCAATGGTGATTATACTCATGGCAGTGCCCAGTGAAATCTACCCCAGAAAACAGTTACACATGGAAGTGACATGAGCATATGTACCCAGGATGACTGTGGTGCCTAATGAAAGGAATAGATGTGTCAAGTGGCAGTGTGTAGAAGGTCCCACAATTCCTGTGGAGGGTGGCAAGTGGCTGCTGGTGCCATAACAACGAGATGACAAACAGTGAGGACACTGGCCATGTTCAGCAGAGGCACTCTGGGAAGGAAGAGCAGCAGCACGTGCAGGAGAAACTATGTACCTAATTCACTGGCTTGTGAACACTGTTTTGCCACAACCCACAGATCACCAGAAACACATTAGGAAAGCAATGGGAATATCTGGGAGAGAGTTGATGGAATGAGGTTACCCCCTAGTCTCGTATAATGAGATGATGTGAGCAAGATCTAACCTCATATAGCATAAACAGGGACATGACCCATACATCATTCAGATCTAGAGAATTCATATACACATGCATATCTTTTATTATGAAATCATGACTGAATACAACAAATTACATAACTGTGGTCAAATTACTTAGTTGTTTTTTTTTTTTTTTTCCCCAGCATGATACCAAATTAGAAAGTGTGAATAGTGTGACCTACTTTAGCGTCAGGAGATTGCAATGTAGAATGGCAATTCAAACTTTGTACATGATAAATATGCAGAAACCGTAGTGTCGCCCATCTCAGGCCAATTGGAAAAATATCCAGTTAGCATCTCAGAACTAGTATGGAAGAAAATTTGTTGAACTTAGTCTTGATACCCACCAAAGTAGAAAAGACCATAGAGTCACATCAGAAGTTCAAGCTTGGAACTTTCATGCCCAAATCACACAGACAATGCTACGTTCTTTATAAACAACTGTGAATCTAACACTGTGATTGACAATGAATACATGAAGAAGGAAAATTTAGGGTAAAGTCTAGTTTGTATATGGCTGACTGAACTAAGGCGGGGAATCCATTATGATCTTGCCTCCTGTTGAGCTTCCATTTTTTATTCATTGGTACAAAACACAAATGATAACTAGGTTAATATTTTAATCATTTTAATACATATAGTTCGGTGGCATGAATTCTCTCCCATTGAGCAGTCGTCACCACCACCACCATCTTCAGAAAGATTTTCATTAATTCACAGCAAAACTCTAGACTCATCAAATCAAAATCTCCCATTCCGTCTATCATTGCAATGAATGCTGCTTTGTTTTCTGTTTTCATGAATGTATTATAGACATGTGATTGTGGGGCTTATTTCACTTGGGATGACAGCTTCTAGGTTAAGCCATGTACTTCATCCTTATATAGCCTCCAGGGACTTGTATGTGCTTGAATCAGTTAGGGAATGAAGAAATGAGAGACATAAACAGAAAAGCAGGGATTGGGTAGTATGGGTACTTGGTTGGAGAAATGATATCATCCTGGACAGAGAGGTTGAATTATTACAGACAGCTGAAAAAGTTATTATTATGTACAGATAAATGAGAAGGTACAGCTGGATATGGAAGTTGGTTTAAATGATCTAGGTAGGAGCAGTGTCTTTAGGGAGGAAATCTTCAAGCCATAAGCACGGGGGTGGGAAAATCGATGGGGGACATTTTCTGCATATACTGCCAATTCTTGCACTTGGTCTCTCAAGAAAGGTTTCGACATTTCCCCGAGCCTGAGAGTACAGGATCCTCAACATGGCCATGCCTCTGTCAAAAACGGACATCCACTCAGGACTTCACTCATTCAGGGCTTGCTCCACTCTCTACAGCCATGTGGTACCTCATGTTGGAATTCCATCGCCTCTGAGGCACAACCACATTCAGTTTATGGCCGGATCACACTCCATTCATCCTTATATCAACTGTGGTCATGTAGTTTTGGCTCTTGTAGATGACACTGAATTGACATCAATATATAAAAAACACTTGGGGCAGCCACTCTCAATTCTTTGATTTACATATCCGAAAGTAGAATTGCTAGCATGTGTGGAAACTCTAAGATTTTTGAGGCACTACCATACTGTTTTTCTATGTAGATATAGCTTTTTTTCTTTCCATATGAAGTGCACAAAAGCTCCGCTTTCTTTACATCCTCACCAATGTTTGGGATTGTCTGCCTTTGTGCTTACATCATAGTAATCTTACTGTGTGCTCTGGTTTAGGATGTTTAGCAGTCCCTAACAGGAGTGGTGAGAGGCTGAAATAAGCCTCATTGAGCACATACAGCTGATCATTGTTTGCTAACTGCTGCTTTTATTTGGCAATTCAGTCATCAAAGTGCTGTTCATTGAAAAGTGTGGCTTATGTCTTCCCACACTTAGATAAGTAATTACCTGTAGATTTTTCAAATAATTGTATTCATTTCAATTACTGTTTTCTGAACGCATCTGAAGTAGATATAATTTATGGGTTCTATTTATAAACAAAATTTAGCAAATTAAAAAAAAAAATCCAACTGAGTTTTCAGTGGCTGGACTCAACCACTAGATTAACTCCAGTGGTTTGATTATGCTTTATTTGCTGGTGTAAAAAGTTCTACACTCTATGGGCTGAAGTATCTGTCGGTATCATCAAAGAAACATCTCCAATGTATCAGAGTACGCCCTCGTTGGAAATCAATCTGGTGCTTTCTCAGACAATTACGAATAGCGCTTCCTCAAGATCCAGCTATACCACTCCTAGGCATATCTCCAAAAGATGCTCAAGTACACAACAAGGACATTTCTTCAACCATATTGTAGCAGCTTTACTCATAATAGCCAGAAGCTGGAAACAACCCAGATGTCCCTTAATGGAAGAAAGGACAGAGAAATTGTGATACATTTACACAATGGAATACTACTCAGCAATTAAAAATAAGGAAATCATGAAATTTGCAGGCAAATGGTGGGAACTAGAAAAGATCATCCTGAGTGAGGTATTGCAGAAGCAGAAAGCCACCCACAGTATAGATACTCACTTATAAGTGGATACTAGACCTCTAAGATAGGATAAACATACTAAAATCTGCACACCTAAAGAAGCTAAAGAAGGAGGTCTCAGGGTAAAATGATCAATCCTCACTTAGAAAGACAAATGGGATGGACATTGGAAGTAGGAGAAAACAAGAAACAGGACAGGAGCCTACCACAGAGGACCTCTGAACAACTCTACCTAGCAGTGTATCAAAGCCGATGCTGAGACTCATAACCAAACCTTGGGCAGAGTGCAAGAGTGAAAGAAGGGGGGAGTTAGTAAGACCTGGAGAGAACGGGAGAGCCACAAGGATTAAATATATCTGGGCACAGGTGTCTTTTCTGAGATTGATTCTCCAACCAAGGACCATGCATGGATGGAACCTAGATAGAACCCCGCTCAGACATAGCCCATGGGAGCTCAGCATCCAAGTGGGTTTTCCTAGTAAGGGGAACAGAGACTCTCTCAGTGGTGGGCTCTTTGAGCCCCCCCCCCCGGGAGGATCAGCCTTGGTAGGCCACAGAGGAAGACAGTGCAGCCACTCCTGATGAGACCTGATAAACTACGGTCAGATGGCAGAGGAGGAGGACCTCCCCTATCAGTTGACTTAGAGAGGGGCAGGGAGGAGATAAGAGAGGGAGGGTGGGATTGGGAGGGAATGAGGGAAGGGGCTGGGGTACAAAGTAAATAACCAGTAATTAATATAAAAAAATAAAAATTAAAAAAGAAGCATCTCAAACTTAAAATCAGAACATGTTACATTCAGAGAAACTGTCCCGATAGATAATTTGGGAGATGGGATGTGACCATTACATAACAATGAGGATATTTCATATCACAGTCTCATGCTGTAAACTTAAAAAAGTAAAAAATATTATAATACACACACAGTGAATAAAAGTGGAAGCTGAAGAGGAAGGAAGAGCATTATGTATTGTGTCCCCCTTGATATCTCTGATGAAGCTCTTGGATTTATATTATTAATCTATAAAAGTATAAATCTGTATATGAAATGGCTCTTTATTACATCAATTAAAGATCAGCAAATAGAAGTAAAGCAAAGGTAAGACGTGTGTCTTGAAGACCTCCAGAAAGCACAACGAAATCTTCTCTAACATTGCCTTAGTTTTGTCTTTCATTATTTATGCACTGTATGAGGCTCTAGTGAGGAATCTTTAAAAAACATTTATTTTCTACAGAAAGTAAGGAATATAATGATCATCATACACTAATGACATAAAACTCCTGAGCAGCACCGAGGATTGTGAGACTGTAGGAGCTTCAATGTTAGTCCTTTTAGCTCCACCCTCTGCACTTTAATTATCATTTGTGTTACGTCACCATTATCAAGGAATGTTGTATTTCAATTATTGTATTTCTTCTCTTTTCAGTTTCCTTGGCATAGAAAAAGTGAATGCTACTTTAGGATTCTGAAAGATTATACATATGTATGGGCATTTCCCTCAGCAATTTAATTTGATTAATAACTTCAAAATCCCTTGAGGAAAATTATATAGTTATTGGGAGGCAATGCACGTGCAGTGGAAGAGGTAGCTTGGTGAGAGGTACAGGTGGAGAATGGATATACAAAAGGAAGTTATAGTCCATGAAGGCTGAAGGGAGCTGACTCACTTCCTGCTTTATAGGTGCAGCAGGGCACACGGGCTGGCTGGGAACCGACGACTTTGCAATATTAGGGCCTGTCATGTGCTTTAGCGGATCTATTTAGTAAAAAAGTCCTGCTTTACGAATAAGGACAGTGAGGCTGAGAGAGAGAGAGAGAGAGAGAGAGAGAGGAGTGGCTTGAGCATCATCAGAACACTGAACAAACAGGGATGCTTTAGCCTCCTTAGTACTAGGACAAGTCTTGTTCCCAGATGCCACACCCGTGATTTCTTATTGCAGAATCCTCATGTGTTTTTATCTCAAAAAGAATTGCTCTTGTTTTTCCCAAACCCCTACACTACTATATGTGTTCTTTGGTAATTTTCAGTCTTCCCCAAAGGGTTTTGAAGAAGAACCTTAAAAACACACTGAATAAATCTCATTGACATGATGTCTGTCACTTACACAGTGGTTATTATCTACGAATTTGGTGTAGATTAATTCTCAAAAGCCACTGGGAGGAAAGCACCACTATCCACACCTCCTATAGAACGATGTGAAACCAGAGGAGAGAAGCAACCTGTCCAGGATGCTCACAGTTGACAGATGACTGACCTGCAGTCTGGACCCTAGGCTGGTTCCCCAGTCTCTCCACTTGTCATATGCTGCATTTCATCTCAAAGTGAAAACCAAAACTAAAACAACAGAAAAACACTTACTCGTTACAACGGAAGTGAGATTTTTTTTTTCCCCAAATGTTCACATTAAAATGCTTTACTGAGTCTAATTTCAGGTTCTGCTTCTTCAGGTGGGAGGTGTATGGGGGGGGGAAATGGAGAACCAGAAGCCACCAGGAAGGATCTAAATTTCACTGTCAGTGAACGTTTCATGTAAGAAGCCATGTTGACAAGAGTATATGCTTGTTTTCAATGTACTTTGGTAGATCCATAATTCTTCTATTACTTTAAGTACAGGTCTTCAATATGGAAAGAGCAATGGCACCTAAGTAAAACTGAGCAGTTACTTCACATCTCAGGTAAAACAAACAGGCTATTATTTCATAAATGACATTTTAATTATCACCAAGAGGCCATTAAAAATGCATCCTGGCAGTTTGCTTGGTTCCTTTTGGGAAGATAATATTGACAAACTGCTATGGAATTGCAGTTCTGGAAACAGCATAAATTGAGATCAGTAATAAAACACATTCACTTGTGTACCCTAAAGCAATGATAAACAATTTGAAGCGAGAAGACAAAGTTGAAATTATATTTCTCTTTCTTAGGGAGAGGCAGAAGAGAGAGATGATTTGCTGGAAGAATGTTGTGCCTGTAAATTTATCACTTATGCGAATTACATTCTGTGTTTAGCATAGCAATTTGAAGATTCAGCCACGCAGGGACTCACTGAGAAATGGAATGCTCTGGAATTCCAGTTTTGTTTTCTCTACCTATGAAGAGGACCTTCACAGTAAGCCCTGGGCTGGAGAATTTCAGGAGAGCAGCTGGATTCTGGAACCCACCTCAGAGGTCTCATCAAAGGCATCTGGCACAATCCCAGCACACAGCATCATCACAAATCCTACTGTATCTTCCCTCAGTGTGTACAAGCTTTCAAAAGGGTGACGACACACAATGTTCACTTAAAAAGTCCCTACTGCTTGTGACATTTCAGTTCTCTTAATTTTGACCAGGGCAAATGTTTTCAATGGAAGGTATTGCCACCCTACGAACCACAGAACAGCACCAAGTCATTTACCTTTTCCCTCTTTCCCCTAGGAAATACATTTTGTACTGATCTCCCTGGTGTTAACCCAAAGGAGACACCCTGTGGTGATGGACTCCACTATAGATTAACCACAGTAAATAGAGGAATTTATTCCTGTGTCCTTTAGGGGCAGTACAATTTACTTTTGTTCCCCTAAAGTTGCTGCAAAGGTAGGAGTATTGTTGGAATCTTGGGATTTCTAGATCCCTGGGGGAAATCTGGGAGGAAGAGCATTTAGCCCGCAAAGACTAGCCAAATAGCAGATTCTGTCATTTCTCAAAGCATGTCTTCCGTCCTGACCCTCGTCTCTATATTTACTTATCTCCGAATAGGCAGGGGTTTGAGAAGAGCTAAAATATGCATTGAAATAAATAGGAAATGACAAGGAAATGGAAGCTCCTTGTAACCATTCATAGAACGTTTATTCGAGAGATGATCAATAGCTATGGAGACAGAAACTCTATTCCATAAAGGAATATTGACTACAGTGATTTATGTCTTTTCCTTTTTTCTTTTATCTTCCTGAGGCTGGTCTCAAACTCCCTGCATAACAGAGAATAACCTTAAAATTCTGGTCCTCTTGTCGCTCCTTTCTAGTCCTGTGATTACAGGAATGAACAGTATGAAGGATTGAGTTCCGGGCTTTGTGAATGCAAGGTGAGCACATTGAAGTTTTAAAAACATCAATAGTGAGAGAAAAATGTGATGCTGCAGAGATGACTGGGTTAAAGTGTTTGCTGCAATAAGTATAAACAGCTCATTTAGTGTCTGGAGCACCCACACAAAAACCAGGAGTGGTACTACAATTCTCTCACCTAAGCTCTGGGGTGGCAGAAACAGTTGAATTCTAGGAGTGTGATGACGAGAAAATCTAGCCAATATATAAAATTTAAGGTTCGGTGACAGATGCTATTTAAAAAATTAGGTGGAAAAAAAGTAGAGGAAGACATAGTATGTTACAGTTAGCCTATAGATTTTATGAAAACAGGAGCACACCCACGCAGGGAGAGGCAGAGAGATGAAACAGAGAGACAAACACACAAAGAGAGAGGAGGAGGAGGAAAAGGAATTAAAATGTGTAAGATAAATTAAAATTCCCTAAGGTGAAATGATGTGTCCAGTAATGGTGTAACCACTTACAGTGACAGACGTAGGACTCCAGAAAGGATTATTTCAAGTTGGAGGGGTCATGTCCTATGCTCCACAAAACTTGAGAGAAACTTAAGACTCAGAGGAGACTGAGTAAATGAGGTCAGGAAGATTTATGAATGGAACTGCAGAGCCCTAACATCCAAGCAGCCTCTAGCCAAACAAATGCATGAACCGGCTTCCCTGGTGAGAATTAGGAAGGCAAGACAGGAGATGGATCATGGGTAAGCTCTTTCTAACTGAAGCATTTGGGACTGAAAAAATTAAACCAGATTCTCCGACCACTTCCTACTATGCTGAGGACACAGTGTGCAGTTGGAGATCACTTTCTGCTTTCTTATCGTCCTATTCCTGAAAGTCAACAAGCTGTATGCAGTTAGCCTTCTTAATAGAAGGGCCAAAGACATAAAAGAAAAAAAAAAGCAAGAAAAGGACAAGCCAGGAAATACCACCAGAGCAAAATATCACCAAGACTAAAACCAACCAACCAACCAACCAACCAACCAACCAACCAACCAACCAACCAACCAATCAACCAACCAACCAACCAACTCAACATTTAATGAAATGCCTCTTGGAGCAAAAGGGGAGATACATAAAATTTAAAGACATTTAATTGAAGAGTCTGGTGTTAGCAACAAGAAACTCTCTTGTTTGGAGAAGCGAAGGGCAAAGGAAAAGGAAAGCGAAGGAAAGTCAGACAATGAAGAGGACCCTTCCAACAAGACCATAACGAGAAGACATTTGCAAAGAAACATTTAATGAGGGAATTCCCTGCACAGAGATGAAAAAAAAAAAAAAAAAAGAACAGAATCAGGTAATAACCTACTCAACAGGCGTAAATATTTGCAAGATACATTTCTAATAATTAATTGGCATCCAGGATGCATGAGAACTCTGCAACAAATAACATTAACGATGACATCTTGTTTAGAAGAAGATAGAGAAGTAGCTGACAGGTATGTGAAAAATGTTCAACACCACAGAGTATCAGGAAAATGTATATCAGAACTGCAGCGACACCTTACTAAGAACGGCTATTAATAAAAAGGCAGATGATGACAAATGCTGGTGAGAAAGTGGAGAAAACAGAAACTGTAGTAATCTGTTGGTGGGATGACTGTCAGGACAGATCCTGTGGAAAACTGCATACGGAGGTTCCTTGAATCATTACGTGGAACTACCATATGATCCAGCAATCTGACTACAAGGTGTAAACTCAAGAGAAATGAATGCAGTATGTTGAAGAGACTTTGGAACACCCAGGTTATTGGAGAAGGATTCACAATCCTCAAGAAATGGCATGACCCAAATGTCTATCCAATAATGATTATGTAGCGAAAATGCCTCGTGTATACACAAAGAATGCTATTTGACCATAAAAAGAAGTAATCTTGTCACCTACACTAATATGATTAGGACTAGAGATCACTAGAATAAGTGAAACAAGCCAGACACAGCAAGATAAGCACTGCATAATCTAACTTCTATGTGAATTCTGGAAAAAAAAAAGTCTCATTGCAGTTAAAACTAAAATGATCCTCACCAGAGGGTGAGGAACATAGAGGCAGAGTGGAGAACCTGAAAGGGATGACCATGGGGAAACTATTGCAGTTATACGGAAGAGGTTCTGGTGTGCTAGAGTACATAAAAATGAAGTACTGTATATTTCAGCAAAGCTAGATGAAAGCATTTTCATGCTTTCAGCATACATAAATGATAAGTATTTGAGAAGACAGATACACTGGGCCTGAATCTAACATTATACAAATAAATACGTATCAGAATTCACATGGTACCCTATAAATATGTATAATATTTTATGTTTGTATTTGCCATTAGATAGGTTTCAATTTAAATAAAAGAAAAAGAAGCTTTTTTTTTTTTTTTTTTTTTTTGAGCTTCAAAGTGTGTCGTCAAATGGAAAAAGTCTTTTGTAAACCTGGAATGAATGTAGCTTTTAAAGCAATATAAACATACCTCAATTTCAGAAAACCAGGGAGGAAGATCAGAAAATTTTTGTTTTGTTTGTTGAGACTGTGTAGTTCTGCCTGTCCCAAAAGTCACTCTGCTGACCACACTGCAAACTCACAGAGATGTGCCTGCCTCTTCCTCTCAAATGCTAGGATCAAAAGGCTCCATTGTGCCCAGCTAGGGGGTCAGCAAATTGTGAGCAAAGAACTAGAGAAAAAATAATTCTACTTTTACAAGCTAACAATGTCTGTCACACTCTGTCGTTCTGTTGTAGCACAATAGCAGCAGGGTTGATGGGAAAATGAATGGGTGTGGCTTCACTCCCATGAAAGCGTGCACAAAACCTACCCAGGACTAGAAGTCGGAAGGCTCCGCCCAGAAAGGCAGTACTTGGGGAGGAGCCTCTCCAATTGAAGATGTGATAATAGCATTGCAGAGGAACATAATACAACAAAGGGGGGGGGGTGGTTACAATAGGAAGCAGCAATTAAGAAGAAGAGAAAAAGCATTTAGCAGCTAGTACAGAAATCATAATGACAGTGTTACGCATATTTAAGTGGGCAGACTAGTATTTGCACAGACTGTCAGAAAATGAAATCAGGTCCATGACTTGGAGACTAAAGAGTTCAGACACAATATGGGAAGTGGGATAATTTGGGACAGCCAGGACACAGGCTGCAATTGCTGGAAGATGCCGAATCTGAGACCCTTTGTGCCTTGTATACAATTTGCACACTTCTTTTCTTCAGCAATCAGAAGCCCCAGAAAGCTCCTTTCTGACATACCAGTTTTGTGGCAGGAGGGGAACAAACACAGATGAGACTGAAGGCAAGAGGAACTGACACAGGGCAGATGCTGTTGAGCATTCGGCTTAGAACTCCAGTAGAGTAATCAAAAAGCAAGTTATGGTGGTTGTTGAAAAGGAAGGGCTTTCCTGTGCGGTGTGGGGCATGCCTGTAGTCACAGCACTTGGGGAGGCAGAAGCTGGTGGATCTCTGTGAGTTGGAGGCCAGCCTGGTCTACAAAGTGAGTCCAGAACAGCCAAAACTACACAAAAGAAACCCTGCCTTGAAAAACAAAAACAGCCCTCCTCCTCCCCAAACAAAACAAAATAAACAAACAAGAAAGGGAAGTGTTATTCCCCAGTGGTCACTGGGCTCTTGTCACTAATGTTTGGTTCCCACCCAGAATCATTAAATATCATTTGATCATGAGGGATCTGATCTAGTCGACGAACTGACTCATGCCTGGGCTCCTAATTGGAGGCATTATTGTCAGGTGATGGAAACATTTAGGGTTGGGCCCTAGTTGAAGACGTAGGACAATGAGGGAATGTTCCTGGCTGATGTATCTTTTTTTGGGGTATCTCTCTGGCTCTCTCTCTATTTCCGAGAGATCAGTGGCTCCCATTTACTCTGTGCTACTTCACCTCAGACTAAAAGCAATGGGGCCAGCTGCACATGAACTCAAACCTCAGAAACTGTTAGTCAAATAAGTCCTTCCTCCCATAAGCCATTTCCTTCAGATATTTTTGTCACAGTAATGAAAAGGCTAACATTGGAGACAGCCATACTGTACAACTCACAGCACTTTAATAAGTTTTCATTCTTATGTGTATCAAAGCAGATGTTGAGACTCATAACCAAACCTTCGGCAGAGTGCAGGGAATCATATGAAAGAAAGGAGAGTTAGTATGACCTGGAGAGGACAGGAGCTCCACAAGGATATCTGGGCACAGGGGTCTTTTCTGAGATGTATCTCCAACCAAGAACCATGTATGGATATAACCTAGAACCCCTGCTCAGAAGTAGCGCATGGTAGCTCAGTATCCAAGTGGGTACCTTAGTAAGGGGAACAGGGACTATTTCTGACATGAACTCAATGGCTGGCTCTTTGATCCTCCCACCCCACCCCTGATGGAGGAGCAGTCTTGCTAGGCCACAGAGGAGGACATTGCATCCACTCCTGAAGAAACCTGATAAGCTAGGGTCAGATGGAAGGGGAGGAGGACCTTGACTTGAAAAGGGGCAGGGAGACTTGAAAAGTCTCAGTGGACTTGAAAAGGGGCAGGGAGAAGATGAGGGAGGGAGAGTGGGATTGGGAGGGAATGAGGGAGCAGGCTGTAGCTGGGATACAAAGTTAATAAACTGTAACTAATATTAGAAAAATAAAAATTTAATTAAAAAGAAAAGGAAAGAAAGCTGACCTTTGCCTGTCACATAAGAGAGATTCCAGAAGTTATCACTTGAGTTTGATGTCTCTGAGCACACAATGGAAGCAGATGGTACTTACTCAGGGTAAGCAAAGGCAGATTTTTGCATCATGGTCTTTGAAATTTTATTGTTCTTCTTGGCTAGCTCTCCAGCTTCTCCACCAGTTGACAAGTTGGAGAATTTTAGTTCTATTCCAGCCATTACAGTTGCAGAGTAAATAAATGTATCAAACCATGGTTCTGCAGTGTTGGTTTAGGATAGCACTCTTGTTAAGATTAAAAAAAAAATCTCAATTTTAACTACAAAAGGCCAGATTCACAAGCTTGAAATAAGTAGGTGACTGATAATGAATTTGTAACACGATCACAGATGTTTGGGAGCTCCTGGCTTTAGTGATAGAACAGGGGTATGAAATCTTCATCCCTAACTCTCTTTATTTATCTCTCTGGCTACCTATGGCTCCTCCTTGGGACTTATAACTCTGCTTTGTCATCAGTCTTCAGGACAAATTACACAGCTCAGACATAAACTTATCCTTTTGTAAGTTATGTCCTCATATTCCACAAAATTTTCTTGCTCTCTTCTATCCCGTGCTACCCAATTTGAGTAGAGATTTTACATTTTTTTTTTTTTCAGAATCCTTATCAACCTGGCACCATCCTTGGAGTCGGAGTAAAAACAAATCATCTTAATGGGAAACTATATATAACCCGTGGAAAGGCAAATATTTAATTGTACCTGAATTTAAAGTAGTGTTTGATTTTAGTATAAAATTAGGTTCGAGAAATCGTACTGTTTTCTGAAATTATCTATCTTTTTAGACTGTGTGAAGATTTCTGTTTACTCTCTCGTCTAACAAGTTTAATTACTGCTTTTAAAAATTGAAGCGCTTCTGGGTTTGCGCCCTGGTACGGTGGGAGCTGAAGAACTTTAGGTGATCTTAATACTGAGTGTGAATTCGGCTTAGAATGCCAGAACTCACTCAGTTAATGCAAAATATGAGTACATGTTAGACTCACATTAGTATTATGTGTTATCATAAGAATCCTTTGATTTTTATTTACTGTACAGTACCAAAATTCATTGGGAAGTAAGGCATATGAGTAGAGGAACCAATGATACAGTTCATAAAGCTTAATAATGGATAAAAAACAAACAAAAAACCCGCAAAAAAACAACAACAAACGATACCCAGCTATCCTGAGCATGTTGGTTGATATCTAGAGAAACAGGTGAGACACACTGAGAAGCTTTTGAGTAGAATGAGGGATCAGAGATGGTGCCCTTGACCAGGATAAAATGAATAGCAGGACACCCTTGTAATTTAGGCTTCGTTTGGTAGATTATATCTAGAGATAGAGATTCATGCCCATTATTGAGACTCAATCGTAAGGCCTTTTTTTTTTTTTTTTTTTCTGTTATAACATACAATTTCTAAGGAAGGAAATTGGAAAGGAAGAAATGAGAAGGAGTGGGGGACAGACTGAGGCCAGATCCACGCCAGGGAGGTTAAGGTAGTAGAGAAGAGCGCTGAAGCTCCTGGATGAAGCACAGTCTGGCTTTGTTTAGGTACCAGCTGTCAGTGCAGTGGTAGATGCTAAGGACAACAAAGGAGGCACACGAATCTACTGCCACCAATATAATGTAAATGGTAATCACTGTGAGTCCAGAGCAAACAGAGCTCTTGGAGCCGGAAATGGACAAGCTCAGGCTAAAACCCAGCACTTCGACCTTTCAAATTCTGTGCCACATTCATCAGCCTCACCTGTGACCTAAGGCTCTTGCATCATCAATTTCCAACTTCAATCCCCTGAAGTTTTAAATCCATTCCGTAAGTGATATCTAACATGCTTCTAGAAAGCTATTGGGATGTCCAAACGAGGAAGATAATGAACTGACACCTCTCTTCTTACTTAATAGAAGTAAGTTGTCTCCAGTTGTCTCTGGACCCACTGTCCTCCAGTGTAAAAATCCTCACTGAAGTCTCACACAGGTACATACAATAGCAAAGTAAAAGCTAGCCCACAGACATGCAGTCTCTATTAAACTAGTTGGTTCAGAAACGTGGGTGTTTTAATGGAATACTGCTCAGCTATTAAAAACAAGGAAATAATGAAATCTGCAGGCAAATAGATGGAAGTAGAAAAGATCATCCTGAGTGAGGTAATGGAGACCCAGAAAGACACACATGGTATGCACTCACTTATAAGTGGGTGTTAGACCTATAGTACAGGATAACCATGCTAGAAGCCACAGATACATGGAAGGTGAGTAGGAGATAACAAGGAGGGCCCAAGGGAGGCTGCTGGATTGTTACAGAGAAGGGGGAATAGAACAGACATTAGAGGTGGATGAAGAGAGAGAACTGGTTAGGAGATGGAATGGGAAGGGAGAGGAGGGTGGAGATCAGATGTGAGGAGCATAAGGGTGGGAGTTGAGGGGTGCTGGGAGTAGGGAAACTGAGGGGAGCATCTCTTTGACATCTGGAGGCCTACAACAGGGTAGGCTCCTGTGAGTACTAGCAGGGGGTGGAGAACAGAGAGATATGGAGACTGAAATGAGCACCTTCTAGCTAGGCAGGACTCCTACTGGAGGGAGGGGAACAACAACCACTCACAAAACCTTTGATCCAAAAATTACTCTGCCTACAAAAAGTGCAGGGATAAAGAGGGAACAGAAATTGAGGAAATGCCCAACCAATGACTGGCTCCAAACTGAGACTCAATTCGCTGTAGAGAGCCAACCCCTGACACTATTAATGATGCTCTGCTCTGCTTGCAGACAGGAGCCTAACATGACTGTCCTCTGGGAGGCTCTGCCCAGTAGCTGATGGACACATATGATGGCACTTGCAGCCAAGAATGGGGTGGAGCTCCAGGGGTTTAGCATAGGGAGCTCTGAGAGGGTACCAGGCAGTTTGGGACACGGGTTAGCTTGGGAAAGCAGGTGGTGTTTTGTGAGAAGAGTCATATTGGATGGAAAATTCTTTGTTGAGAAAGGTCATGTGCTATCCACATACATGTGGAATATTAAGCTTGGAATCTAAAGGGAAGGGGGCAGAGGACTGGGCACTGAAGGGGCAGACAGCCAAGTTAACCTTATTAAGAAAGTTGAATTTCATTCTTAAGCTTGGAAATTGCCTGGGGAAATTCTAAGCAAGGGTGTGAAAATCATTATTAGTGCAGAGAGGTCACTGGGTTACCTTGTAAAGACAGAACCTAGGAAACCCTTTAGAGAGTACTGCATTGTTGAACAAAGGCCCTAATCTCTAACATAAGGTAAACTGTTGGGAATGAGATTAGAAATAGTGGACATATTTGAGGAATACCCTACAAAGTAGGAATTCCAGACTATTTGTTTATTTGTAGTAAAGGAGAATGAGGTCAAAGCCAGAACATTCATCCTGTCTTGGGAAAGAGCGACTCCTGCAGAGGGAGAGTACCCCAGGAGGAGTTAGCAGGGAGATGATGAACTACATTCATGCGTACCAAGAAGAGTGCTGTGGGAGAAGTTGGAAAGGCATTGGATCCATGGGTTTGCAGCTTGGCCTCCAAAGAGGTCTAAACTCTAAAGGAAGCCTGTGCTGCACAATTCTGTTCAGAATATTATATATGAAACAACAGCTCTAAAATATCAGTTTGCTTGTATTCCCAAGATAGTCTTGATTGGAGCACTAAAATCCGTTCAAATAAAAATATTGAATTTTTTCAATGTATGTACAATATTTGATTTCCTAACTCTATGTACTCTTCTATCTTAGTGAACATTTTCCTTTTAGAATTATTTCTACATCCTATATTTATTTTTTCAAGGTGGCGTGAGGGGACATATCCAAGCACCTACCCTTTCCCCATGGTCCCAGGGAAGCTGGAAGAGAGGACACCACTATAATGAGCAAATATTTGATGGAGAGATGAGAAAGAGGGAGCATGCGGTGGAGAGATGGGAGAGGAAGTGAGGTAACTGGTTCTCACACTGTGGACAGAAGTGGATGAGGTGGATAGGAGGAGCCTGCTCCACCAGCTGGGACTATGATGATAGATCCCGGCCAAGGCTAATTGCCAAGGGCCTTGTCTGGATCCATGGCCTTAAGGCAGCTGGACTCTGGACTAATGTCTGTGGTCCTGTTGCTACTGAAGGCTATCTGGGTGTAAGTAGTCTGGACTGCTATCTGAGACCATGTTGATGTCTGAGAGTGGTATGGCCCCAGGGTTATACACTATTATACACTATATATACAATATTATACACTATTCACTGAATAGCCTGTGCTGCCATCTGAGGTCATAGTAACATTCGGGCCCAAGCTGCTGCAGGGGCCAAGGCTCATGGTCCTATTGCAGTCATGTTGGTGTTTGAGGCCTGTGATACTACTAAATGACATGTGACGTCCTTGGTCGTAGGCCATGTTGATATCCCAGCATTTTGCTGAGCTAATGCATGAGAAAGCTGGCTCGGGTAGCATTGGTGTAGGAGAGCCAGCTCCAAGGACAAGGGAGAAAAAAGGGCTGGCTCCACCCCTTGCCAGGGCGCAGTGGGAGAACTGGTCCTGGCAACAGGAGAACTGGTCCTAGCAACAGGGACAAAAGAGAGCTGAGGAGTTGACCAGCTCAGCTACCACCTGGGCCCAGATCCAGGGCTTTGAGTTGGCCCATCCCAACACCCTTTCTACGGACTGCTGGAGCTCATGAAGGGGCCGGACCTACAGAGCCAAAGCTGGAGTATCACCACGACACAGGGCAACAACAGGATATCTGAGATGAGTTCCGGTGAGGACCGGGTATTCACAGAGTAGCGGAAGCCGGAGGACTAGAGCTAAACCGATGACTCATTGCAACGAACATTTTCAAGGAAAGCTATTTGGGCAAAAGGGTATATTGTGAGACACACTGTGACATACCATAGCTTCCAGGTGAGATTTTTTTTCTGTGTGTGTGTGTGTGTGTGTGTGTGTGTGTGTGTGTGTGTGTGTGGTGAGGTAGTTGCGAGGGTGAAGGGTAGATATGTAGGGACGGGGAAATGAGTGGGATTAGGGTGCCTGGCTTGAAAAATCGGTCAATAAAAAGTTAAAAAAAAAAAAAAAAGGTAAAAATGACTAGGAGTTCCGTTCTCAGCACCCACACTGGGCAGCTTCCTACTTTCTGAGGCTCCAATTCCAGATGTCAGACGCCCCCTGCTGGTATTGCACTTACATTCACAACCATCACCCATCACTTCCTCCCTACCCTTTTGCACACAGTTACACATACACATCCTTCTTTCTAGCCCTAACATACGATTTTTATGAAGCCAGGAATAGTTTTTCAAAGTTAAAAGGTGATTCCAACTAAGCCACCTTTCAGTTTTCTCTCCTGTAAGAAAGCAGCCCTTACCTGTGAATTTAGGGGTAGTTATCTGCGACCTTTGACTTCGGGAAGACTTCTACAGTGTGCCTTGTCTAACACCTCTTTTTTTTTTTTTTCCTGTGTTCAGTTCTTGTGTTCCCTCATGATTTCCTGTGTGAATCCTTCCCTGGTCCAGCTTAAAGGAGAGATACCTGGCCTTGTCAGGTTATTCAGGGCCCTTGGGAGGATGAGACCCTCTGCTCCACTGTCACTCCTAAGGATGTCATGGGACATCTAGTCTCTATGTTACATAGTTCCCTGGGAAATCCCACACACTGGCACTTCCACCTTTTCCTGCACAGGAGCTGAGGGAACTTGAGAAAAGAAGTGAGAAGCCTTTGAGCAGAGAACTTTCATGCCCACCTTGCCACCCTCACTTTTCTTTTCTAGAGACATGATCATTTAAAATATATGTATTAGCTTTGGTGAAGGCCAGTGGAATTTGGTTTCATTTTGTAAATACCTCAGAAATTCCTTCAAAAAAATGTTGTCTTAATCTTCTAAATCTATTGAGATGATGCACGGTAAAATAAGCACATTTGTATCCCCTTTCTTATCTCTATGGCCCTGTTGACAACATATTAGAGTTTTTTTAGGTTGTTTGTTTGTTTTCAATTAATGAGTAAAGAATCAGAAAACAGTGGGAGTTCCTCTGACTCTTTTGCCTATGCTTGGGACTTTTTTTTCTCCTAACGAGTCACCTTCTCCAGCCTTTGATATAATAATTTGTGCCTAGTCTTACTGTAACTTGTTATGCTGTGTTCTGTTAATATTCCTGGGAAGCCTGTGCTTTTTTAAAATTTTATTTATGAAGGGAAATGAAGGAGGAGTTGATCTAGGGAAGAGGGGAGGTAGGATTGAGGGACTGAGAAGGCTGGAGGTAGGGAAAACTGCATTTGGAATGTAATGTATATAAAGAATGAAAATAAAAATAAAATTCTTCGAAGAATTAGAAAAAATAGATTAAAAAATAGTGAAACAAGGACGAAAAAACCATTTTTACAAGCACAAAAATAGGAGAGATTTAACTAAACTTACCAGAAAACAAGAAGCAGAAATCTAGGGACCACATAGTTCTTAAATTATTTTCAAGTACAGAAATGAAATGAAAGTAATATGATATAAGATAATGACTTTCATATTTAAGCAAGAAAAGGAAAGGTATTTTATACAACTTAATCTTTGCATTTGTGAAGCAAATACTACCTGCTAACATTTTATAAAATTGGTACAGGCGAGAAATTTAGTAAGATATAATTTAAAAAATTAAGCAAATACAAAAAAAAAAAACCTGAGGCAACTATTAATTCATGGGATAAAAGGACACATAAATCATATTACTTTTAACAGGAGTAATATTTACATGAGCGTATGATGAATCAGGGAAAAACTGAATGCAATCAAAATTACTCACAAGAAGAGATATTTGTAAATTGGGAAGGAAGCTGGCGTGTTCCCCAGAATAAAGGTTAGATTAGGAATCACATGTGTTGTCTACCATTGATGTGTCACTGAAGTATGAGGACTTACTGTTACCTAGTTCTGTTTCAGAGTGAATTGCTCTGAAATGATTATCTCAGAGGGGAGGGTGTGTTGGAGGGAAGTCTAATAGGACACCGCTACCTTGTATCATCAGAAGGTCTAACTGTAGACCTTCTCTCTCCTACTTAACTCTTTAACTATGTTAGCATATCAATTTGTCAAAATCAAAATCAAATGCTACATATATGCAGAGATACACAGATATATGTAAATACGTACACACACATATATATATATGTACATCTATACATACACAAACACACACATGTACACATATATCCTTGCAAAGGATTCATTCATCACTCAGAATTTGAAGTAAATACAAAGTGTATTTCAATAAAGTAAATACTCCTTCTAATCATCTCAATGAGTTCAAGATGTGGGTCATTTGGCAACCATTCTCAGAACTTATTTTTCTTCCCCAAATATTCTTAGCCTTCTGTCTGAGAGCCACCTTCAGAGAAGGAGCGTGCTGAAGGGTTCAATGAAGAGTACGCCTGGTAGAATCCCTGTCTGCCTCACCTTAGAATACAATGCTTACTGTGGAACGTTATAAAACTTCCCTTTCCTCTCGGTGTGTGGGAACAACTTCACAGAGCACGGAAACTGCCTTTCCCGAGAAGGCCAGAGCAGTTGCTGAACTTTGAAATATTTCGGCAGCTGAATGTTTTGGAGGAGGATTTAAAAATAAATCACTATTATTCACACAAAGCAAAGAAGCCTAACCTTTGCAAAGTAACATATGAGACATAGTAACAGAATTTGAAGTGTTTGCGTTGAGACAAACAAGAGGAAACTGTATTTTCTGAGAACGCTGACCGTGGGTGATGGGTGTGTCGCTGAGATGGTTTCCATTTGCACACAGTGCACTGGGCACGCAGTCTAAACAGCTTTTTTTGTGTAACTGATGCCGCAGGCTGGCTGATGCCTGTAAACTGTCCATAGAAAGGTCGGTGCCTGACTGTCTTAAGAAGGCTAGGGTCAGATGGAAGGGGAAGAGGTACTCCCCTATCAGTGGACTGGGCAGGGGAAGAGAAGAGGGAGGGAGGGAGGGAGGGCGGGATTGGGAGGGGATGAGGGTGGGGCTACATCTAGAATACAAAGTGAATAAACTGTAATAAATAAAATTTTATATTAAAAAAGAGGCCGTTTCTATTACTTCATTTTTTTTCACCCAAATCTGGAAGAAGACAGTGTTCTTTCTTTTTCACTCCTTCCTGTCCATATACGTAAATTCCCAGGTGATAGTTTATACTTTTCTTCTGCTCTTGGAAGATGTCTTGTCCTGGATGCTTTGAAGTAAGACTTGGGGGACGTTTGATTTCGTCCTATGTTCAAGTCTGCTGTGCTCTTTATATTTAAGGGCAGTCTTTTATTTGTTTGTTTGTTTTCACTCCGAGTACATTACCACGAAAATAAAACAGAGGGAAGACACAGGAAATATAGGCAAAGTGACAAATGGTCACATGACAAAAGAGCCAAGTATTTAATTATGTGAAATGGGGAAAAATACCTGCCCACGTAGTCGTCGTCTTCTTCTTCTTCTTCTTCTTCTTCTTCTTCTTCTTCTTCTTCTTCTTCTTCTTCTTCTT